>NW_022196904.1:116605581-116628700 GCF_008632895.1 Mastomys coucha | reverse complement strand
AGACAGCGTTTCTGTGTAGCCCTGGCTGTCCTGGAACTCACTCTGTAGACCAGGCTGGTCTCTAACTCAGAACACCTGCCTCTGCCTCCCAAGTGTTGGGATTTAAGGCGTGCACCACCGCCCAACGAGGAAACTCTTTTAAGAACAAAAGTTTTCTTCTGCTGGGCGGTGGTGGCGCACAACTTTAGTCCCAGCGCTTGGGAGCCAGAGGCAGGTGGATTTCTGAGTTTGAGGCCAGCCTGGTCTACAGAGTGAGTTCCAGGACAGCCAGGGCTAAACAGAGAAACCCTGTCTTGAAAAACAAAAACAAAAACAAAACCCCAAACCAAACCAAACCAAAAAAAACAAAGTTCTCTTCTGTTTAGATAGAAGGATTTTATTTGGTACCTGTTTAAAATAGGCTGTAGTGAAGTTGCCTCCTTCAATGGCCATATCTCCCAACATTCTCTTCTGATTTGCCTTTTTTAGAATGTTCTCCTCTACAGTCCGTTCACTGATAAGCCTAGGAAATGAGAAGTGAAGTGTAAAACCTACAAATACATCAAGCATGCCCTACACATAAAGAGGAAGGGAGGTGAGGAAACATTAGGAAATACCTATAGATGTGGACATCTCGAGTTTGACCAATTCGGTGACACCGATCCTGGGCCTGAGCATCCATGGTGGGATTCCAGTCGCTGTCATAAAAAACAACAGTGTCTGCTCCTGTCAGGTTCACACCCACACCCCCACTTCGAGTTGAAAGGATGAAGCAGAATATGCGTTTGTCTGCATTGAACCGTTCCATCAAGGCCTAGAAGGAAAGGGAGAAAAGATGGTATTTGGAGATTTATTCCCAAAACAAATCAAAGACTTTTTAATTTTTAAGGTCCCTTCTCTAAGCTGAAAGTATAAGAAAAAGAAACAGGCTGAGGTGAGTGTCTAGAGGGCTAAAGATGCCCAAGTTACCTGTCTCTGCTCAACTCTAGTAGACCCATCTAGACGCAAATATAGGTGGCCATGGTAGGTGAGAAATTGCTCTAATACATCCAGCATCCGGGTCATCTGGGTGAAAATGAGCACCCGGTGGCCTTCTGCCTTGAGCTGCCGTAACAGCACCGCCAATGTCTGCAACTTTCCTGGAAAAAAAAAAAAACATGAAGGAGTAAGAGAAGTTAACTACATGATGGTATAGAGAGAGTATACTAGAGAACTCCAAATCAACTAGTCCAATGAATAAAAACAGTTTAACACTCTACTTTTTTTTTTTTTGGTTTTTCAGGACAGGGTTTCTCTGTGTAGCCCTGGCTGTCCTGGAACTCATTCTGTAGACCAGGATGGCCTTGAACTCAGAAATTTGCCTGCCTCTGCCTCCCAAGTGCTGGGACTAAAGGCATGCGCCACCACTGCCCAACAACTCTCTACTTTTTACACTTAAAGGTTCTTCATTATAGTATGTTCCTATCTGGGACTTAATTCCTCTTTAACTAGGGCTGAAGCCACATAGCAACACATCATCAGGGGATAGAGTAGAAGTGTGTGTTCTCAGTGTTTATAAGCAAGAAGTCTCAAAATACTAACCAGTCATGCCAGCTGAAATGAGAATAGATTCACATTAGAATTATCAACAAATCTATAGTCAAGGTTTACAGAAAGGAACTTAAGGTCAGATTACAATCATAGGAAAAGACAGGCTAGGATGGTAAGAGGTTATCTAGTTATCTTAGAACAAACAGAAATGACACTGGGACTCAAGAAACAAGTGCTCTTACATAGGAGCCAGGTAGGTTCCCAGTACCCACATGGTAAATCACAATCATCTGTAATTCTAGTTCCAGGGAATCTGGTGCCGTCTTTTGACCCTCTTGGACAGCAGATATCTACATAGCACACATATATACATACAGGCAAAATGCTTATATAAAATACATATGTGTTTAAAACAGAAATAACATGTATATTATTTCCAGTAAGTCAGCTAGCAAGACCAGTGAGTAAAGGTACTTGCTGTCAAGTCTGACAACTTCAGTTAGTTCTAGAACTCACATGGATCCAACACACATAAATTGTCTTGGACATTATACTATGTAGGCATCTACAGAAAACAGAGTAATAAAAACATCTGGTAGTGTTAGAGTCCTAGGATAACCTCAGTTCAAACTTGAGGTACTTTATTTTTAGCTCCAAATTTCCGTGTGCGTGTGCATGTGTGCGTGCATGTGTGTGATGAGGGGTGTGCTTGGGATTGAATTTGGAGCTTTGTGCACACTAAGAAAGCACTCACCACTGAGAGCTAAACCTTCAGCCCAGTTTCAAAAGACCTATAATTAACCTATTACGGTTTCAGATGTTATTTAAAATGGGGTTGGGGTAAGGGAAGGCTACCAAGATCGCTCAAAAATTAAAAAACTTGCTATGCCAGTTTTGCTTGAGTCTCAACCCTAGCATCCTAAAGGTTGAGGTGAAGACAGGAAGACAAAGGTAGGGGGTGGGGAGCTGAGGGTTGGCCATTCTAGCTTCAGGTTTATTAAGAGACCCCATATCAAAAATAAAGATGGAGAGTGAGAGTGAAATGAGGTACGTGTGCTATGTACATACATATCATGAAGTTGTCTGTATAAGAACATGAAATGGCCAAAGAACAAATTTAATCAATTATAGAAAAAAAGATGGGAGATCGCCGGGCGGTGGTGGCACACACCTTTAGTCCCAGCACTTGGGAGGCAGAGGCAGGCAGATTTTTCTGCGTTCGAGGCCAGCCTGGTCTACAGAGTGAGTTCCAGGACAGCCAGGGCTACACAGAGAAACCCTGTCTTGAAAAACCAAAAAAAAAGAGAGAGAGAGAGACGAGAGAGTAATAGAGAAAAGTAACTGACCTCTGCTCTCTAAACTCATACATAGGCAAGTACACTTGCATATTCATGTATGAACAGACACATTATATGCCCAAGCCTGGTCTACAGAGTGAGTTCCAGACAGCCAGGGATATACAGAGAAACCCTGTCTTGAAAAAACAAAAAAGTTACCCTCCTGCACAACTTTGCTTCTCAAATGCTGGGATTATGAACCTGTATTACCATCCCAGGTCTGTTCCCCGCTCCCCACCCACCCAAAAAAAGGAATGTACTTTTTAAAAGAATTTTCTCTCATATATTACATCCCAACTACTGAATAAAAATTCAGTGGAGGCAGAGGCAGACAGATTTCTGAGTTCAAGGCCAGCCTGGTCTACACAGTGAGTTCTAGGACAACCAGAGCTATAAAGAGAAACCCTGTTTCAAAAAAGCAAAAACAATAAAAATTATATAATGATAATGATAATAAGAAGATTTTGAACTTGCAGCAATCCTCCTGCCTCTTTGCCCTGAGTATTAGGTTTACAGATGTGTACCTCAGACACAGTTGCTTTTTCCTGTAACTTTTGGGTTTTTAAAGATGTTTCTCTATGCAGTGCTGGCTGTCCTAGAACCTTTATAAACCAGCATGACCTTGAACTCAGAGATCTGCCTTCCTCTGCTGAAATTAAAGGTGTGCTTTCATATTCTATGCTATGTTGCCCCACTTATTATCCCACATGATAAGCAAAATCACAGATGTTCATGACAACCACTGGATAAATAAATCAATTGATATACATCAATTCCACAAAAGCTCCCAAAATGTTTCCTCTAAGCATCGTTTCTTTGCTGTAATAGTCTTGACACAAAGACTCGAGAATAATTTGGTGTGGAGGAGTTCAAAGTCATCGTCAGTTCCAGCAGCAAGTCAGAGGATGTCTTGTAATACATAAGACTTTGTCTCAAACAAAATAAAACAAATACTGAGGGTCTTAAAATGGACAAGAACTCACCACAATCATATTGGATGAGTCTCAAGTCAGGGAACTGAGTACGCATATTACATACAATACGGTGCAAAGGACGGGCTCGGGGCCAGAGCTCACAGGCCAATTGCTCCTGGAAGGCTGCCTGATGAGGGGCTAGCCAAGGAGGTGGGTGGCAGGCATGCAGGGAAGGGGGAGGCGCCTCCACAGGAGGCATGACAAAGATGAACCTGTAAAAGGAAGAAAGTAAACACGGTAAAAGATATGACCCTGAAATACCATAGAAACTAGCACCTTCATTAGCTCTAAGAACTAAGCCCCAAGACCCACTCCCCATCAGCACTTAGCCCTGCCAACCTCTCAATGATTTCTGACAGCTGGTCTAGTCGCTGCTGGGGAAACAGTACAGCCCGATGGGCAGCCTCAGTGTAAGTCCAAAAGATGGGGTGGCTGGGGCCAGGAGAACGAGGGCCAATGGGGCTGGCAACAGGTTGGGGTAAGGTACAGAAATCCAGGACTTCAGTCCCATACACGGGTGCCAGAGCCCCATGAGCCTCACTAAGTTGAAAAATCCTTTCAAGGCGCTCAGATCGCTGCTGCTTCCGCTTTTCTTCCAGAGAGTCCTAAAGAAGAAAAAAAGAAATTAGTGTACTCAAGAGTTTACAACAAAACTTTATAAAAATCTAGGTTCTTCCACATGGAATAATTAGAGCTAAGACAGATACCTGTGCTTTATCATTTTCAAAAATGTCAACGAAAACTGTTTTCACAGTGCTAAACAACATCCTCTACAAGAGAGAACCAATCTTCCCCTGTATGCTTATTAAAGCAGAATGCAAAACATTCAAAATAAAACCTACATATCCAATAACTGTGGCATTTTCTTATGTAACACTCAACCTCAGGGCATCTAACTTATACTTTTTTGAAGTCGCTCCATAGAATGTGAATGTGAACTTTCATGCACATGCACAGATATAAGTAATTAAAACAAAACAAAAACAGCAGACACTGAGCTAGGTGTGCTGGTACATGCCTTTAATCCAATATTTGGGAGGGGATGCAGGTAGATTTCTATGAGTTCCAAGACAACCAGGGCTACATAGTGAGAGACCCTGTCTCAAAAAAGGAAAAAAATATATACATAAAAATCAGGGAGTACAGGTTTATAAAACAAAACAAAAAACAAAAACAAAAACAAAAAAAAGGGAAAAATAAGGAAAAAGAAAGGGAAGAATGGAAAGGAGTGAAATAAGGAGGGCCCCCTTTTTTATTACTGTTTTGAAACAGGGTTTCTCTCTTGGAACTTGCTAGCTGCCAGTGGTGGAATTAAAGGTGTGAGCCATTACTGCCTGGCTAAGGAGGGGCCTTCTAAACAGAAAGTAAAATCTTTCTGTAAAATGGCAGAGAAAGCTCAGAGTGGGAAAAGCAGAGAAATTTTAATACACTGTGGTTATGTAGGGTATTACTTTTTAACTATCATGACTTCATATATATATTTCTGTATTTTGGTTTCAATCATTTTTTTATACTTTCTATGAGTATGTCAATTTTTAATTTTTCTTACATAATGTAACCGTAATAGTTCATTTTCAAGTTCTGTCACTGTGAAAGAAATAAAAGTTCATAATGTAAGGTTAGAAACTACACAGAAGACATTAATAGTAAATCGTGGCTAGACAAATATATTTCCAAAGTGGTCAATGAGAATTAGTAAAGTCGCCAGGCAGTGGTGGTGCACTCCTTTAATCCCAGCACTTGGGAGACAGAGGCAGGCGAATTTCTGAGTTTGAGGCCAGCCTGGTCTACAGAGTGAGTTCCAGGACAGGCAAGGTGACACAGAGAAACCCTGTCTCGGAAAGAAACCTAAAAAAAAAAAAAAAAAAAAAAAAAAAGAACTAACATTTCAGGGCTGGGAAGATGGCTCAGTGGTTAAGAGCACTGGCTGCTCTTCCAGAGGTCCTGAGTTTAATTCCCAGCAACCACATGGTGTTTTATAACCATCTGCAATGGGGTCTAATGCCCTTTTCTAGTGTGTCTGAAGAGAGCAATGGTGATACATAAAATAATTTTAAAAAGCTTTAAAAAACAAAACAGAACAAAACAAAACTAACATTCCAACGAGAAGTGTATGAAATACCAAATTCAACCCCGAAACTGAATATAAATATTATAGAATATTTATAAAAATACTAGCTATCCATGTAAACTTGTATTTAAATTTAGACAGCTCCCAATTAGACATATTTATCCAACTACTCATATACTCTCTGACAACACACACACACAATGTAGACCAGCACTGTTTTTTGTTTTGCTTTGCTTTTTAGAATAATTTATCAGTGAATTCTTTTATGAAACCCAGTAGAACTGAAGAGACACTCTTCAAAGATTGGCAGATAATTCAAATGAATTCTACAATCTTTATAGTGGCCAGACATGGTAGACTTACATGGAGTCAGACATCTCTACATTGTTCTGATAATTTTTTTCTTCTAAATAGATACAGGCATCTATTTCAAATGTAACATATAATGTCGTCTAGTGATAACATGTGAAGTTACTGAAGTCAGAGATTTTCATGTGGTTCACTGCTGAAGTATTTATGCTATTTTTCAAGTTATGAATTAATGGCATATCAATGAATTTTTTTTTCTTTGACAGGAATATTTTTTGTAGTCCTAGCTGTCTTAGAACTCACAGAAATAAGCTTGCCTCTGCTTCCCAAGAACTTTGATTAAAGGGGTGCACCACTAAATCTGGTTCTAAATGTTTCTTTGTGTGTATTCTGGACAATTTACTCTAAAAGTTGTAAAAGTAACAAGTGCTAGAAGATGTAAGATAGGGCTGGTGAGATGGCTCAGCGGGTAAGAGCACTGACTGCTCTTCTGAAGGTCCTGAGTTCGGATCCCAGCAACCACATGGTGGCTCACAACCATCCGTAATGAGATCGGATGCCCTCTTCTGGTGTGTCTGAAGACAGCTACAGTGTATTATGCCCGAGCTAGTGGGACCGGAGCGAGCGGGCTGGAGCAAGGAGAGGTCCTGAGTTCAATTCCCAGCAGCTACATGATGGCTCACAGCCATCTGTACAGCTACAGTGTACTCATATAAATAAAATAAATCTTTAAAAAAAAAAAAAGATGATGTAAGATAAATACCCTCATTCCCTGTTGGTAGGTGGTAGTATCCTGATACAAAGATATGTGCACAACCATATTCTCTGCTGCTCTACTCCCAAGCTAAGAAATTCCATTAGTCTAAATTCCCATCAGTCTGTGAATGGATGCCAAAAATGTGCTATAGGGATAAAAAGCTCAGAAGACAAAAGTCCTTACCATACAAATCTTGACAACCTAAATTTGACCCCCAGAACCAACATTAGGGGAAAAAAAATTGCACCCCCCGACTATAAAATCCTGTGTGGTGATGTACATCTGATACTTCCTATAGGAACCATATATAATTTAGAAATTTAGTGGCCAAGGATGTAGCTCAGCGATAGAATGGTTGCTAGTATGCACAATGCCTTGGGCTGAATCACTGACACAAAAACCAAAACCAAACAAAAAGTTTTTATGTGGTATAAAATACACATTGGGTTTTATTCAGGTAAAAAGAATAAATCAAATTGTAAAATTTTCAGGAAAGATATATGTAACTAGAAATAGTGAAGTAACTCAGTCTTAGAAAAATGTTATATGTAAACTATTATATGTGGATTCTAATTTTGATTTCTTAGATTTGAGTTCTTGGCTGTATAGGCCAAGAAGGAATAGAATACATATGACGTGAGAGCAGCAGTTCTCAATGGGGTCGAATAGCCCTTCATAGGGGCCACATATCAGATATACTCAATATCAGATATTTATATTACAGTTTGTAGCACTAGCAACATTACAGTTATTAAGTAACAACACGAATATTTTTATGGTTGGGAGACACCATAACACGAGGAACTATATTAAAGGGTTGAAGCATTAGGAAGTTTGAGATCCACTGCTCTAGAGGGAGAGACTATCAGGAATGGAAAGGAATGTGGGTGGGGAATGGGGCAAAGCAGAAAAGAAGGGAAAGATTAACCAAAACTAAGGATAAAAGTGCCATAAGGAAAATTATAAGCTAATTTAAAAATATACAGGGTGAAGATTCCAGGTTAGCTTGGTCTACATAGGGAGTTCCATAACAGTCAGTGCTACATAGACCCTGTTTGAAAGTAAACAAACAATTTGTGTATATGTATAATTAAGGGGGTTAGAGATAGGACCTAGTATTTTAAGGGTGCTTGCTGAACAATTACGAGGGCCTGAGTATGGATCCCAGTATTCAATTAACACCCTAGGCATCCTCAGAAATCCTGTGGTCATAGCACTGAAGAAGACAGACTGGATAATTGTGAGGATGTTCAGCTCTGGCCTAGCCAATAAAATGTGAATCCCAGATTTAGAGAGAGAATCAGGTCTCAAATCAGTAGATAGTGATAGAGGACCACTGATATCCTTTCCTAGCCCCTGTGTGCATCTGTACTTGTACACATGTACACTCATATGAACATGAGCAGGAACACATGCATGTAGACACACATTGGCCTAAAGACCAGAAGAGGGTGTTGTATCTTGTGGAATTTGAGTTATGGATGGTTGTAAACCACTATGTAGGTGCTGGGATTTGAACTCCAGTTGTCTGTTAGAAACAAGTTCTCTTAACCACTAAGCCGTAAGAGTATTTAAAAAAAAAAAGTGAGTGGGTAACCTGCACTGGTGGAGGTTATAACTATAGCTTTTATTCCTAAAAGCTATAGGTTGGAGCTGGAGAGATGGCTCAGAGGTTAAGAGCACCAACTGCTCTTCTAGAGGTCCTAAGTTCAAATCCTAGCAACCACATGGTGGCTCAAAACCATCTGTAATGGGATCTGATGCCCTCTTCTGGTATGTACTCACACACATAAAAATAAATAAAATCTTTTTTTAAATAAAGCTATAGGTTGTTAAACAAAAGCCAGTTGCCAGGTATTAGATCTCACCATATGAATTGTTGGTCAGGGAGGCCCCAGAAGGCTCCCAAACAACATAGGCTACTCCCACTGCTCTTGGTTTCCCATCAGATTAGATGGTAAAACCCTACTGCAGAAGATTCCACACACTAGGACAGAGAAATTAGACTGCAAATTAAGTTGTAAACGTGTTCCTTGCTAGCTGTCTTAGTACCACAAAATGTTCAGTAAGCAGCTGGAAAAAAGTCAGCAATGGTGTTTTCTGGCTGTGGACACTACAGGTTATAAAACCAACATGCCAGGCAAGATGTGCCCATTAATTCAATAGTGGCATGTAAATGGAGGTATCCAATTGCTTTTCTATGCGTTTGAGGTATCCTCCACAAGAAGGAATCTATGCTTGGTACTTTAAGCATAGGTTGGTAAAAATGGTGCACCAGGAGGGTAAAACTATCTGCCACGAAAACCCGAATACTTGAGTTTAACTCCTGGAACCCAGAGGAGAAAATCAGCTCCTCCACACCTTGTGGGGGACAGACTTGAGACATGATGACATCTGCTGTTTTACTAAGTGGGCACAGACGACTCTGTTTGCAGAGGGTGGTAACTGGTCACAGTGCTGAGATGAGGTGACTGTTACTGGCTCACTCTAAATAAGACACCTGTATCACCTCTTCCAGAGCTCAGAAAACATAAAGCAAGATGGAGAAAAAAGACCGTAAGGGCTGGATAATGAGGCAGAGTGCTGTGAAATGATGTCTCTGGACATGAAATAGCTGTTGCACTCATGGAACTCATAGCAGCTGTGTAGTTGGTTACCTTTATAAGATGGAACTAATCACATTTCATTAGTGGCAGTTATGAGGAAAGAGTAATTTTCTTTAGTGGTAAAGTCACTGGTCAATAATCACCCCACTAATACTCATGTAAGTAAGTCTAATTAAACTCAATGGGTCACCAAAACTAAAACCAAAACAAAAGACATTGAGTAGGAGGGGTCTTAAGAACAAAGGGTTCAACACGAGTGGGAAGGAAAGAAAGGAAGCTAGGAAAGGTGAAATCAACCAACACAAGTAAGTACACACATTTGTTAGTTTTAAAAAGTTTAAGAACAGATACAGGAGGGCTAATGTCAAAATTTTTGCCAAGAGCCAGAAAATAAAATATGATGGGTGGGAAATTAGTCACCTAGGTATCCTAGAATTTTAGAAGGGCAACATGTCAGTCTGGAAAATGGAAAAGCCTTGACTGATTTCATTCCCTTATCTGTCTTTCTACCTGTCTGTAAAACCAACGAACTGTTGTCAGCCATGGTGGGGCACACCTTTAACCCCAGCACTTGGGAGGCAAAGATAGAGAGGATCTCTATGAACTTGAGGCCAGCCTCGTCTACACAGGGATTCAAGGCCAGTCAAGACTATATAATAAGACTACTTTAAAATCAAAACCAAAAATTCCTTTTTGTCAAAGCATTCACAATGCTTATAGTTTTATGTAATTTTTTTCTAATCATTGAACTGCAAATGTCATATAACATGACTAATAGGTGACTTTGATCACTCTAATTGTCTGTTTGACATAAAAGTACATTCTCAATAAATTTATGTTAGTGTTCCAAATACCTCAATGGTAGAGCTCTTATTTACCATGCTGAAAGCCCTGTATTTGATCCCTGGCATAGAGAAGAACAAACAAACAAACAAAAGTAAAGCTGGACCTCTTTAAAGCATTCTGGGGGAGGAGGGGAAGCCCACCCTAGTCAAGAAGCTAGTCTTAACATGTGTTTGGTGGTTCATACCTTTAATTTCATCACTCGGAGGCAGAGGAAAGCCAGCGAGACCCCATTTCAAAAACCAAAAACCAAACCAAACAACAGAAAAAGAAGCTATTCACAACTGACAGCTACTGTGAGGGTGATTGTCAGTTCTTGTAAACAGAGTGACATTGAGTATTTATCAACCACACTCTAGGGTAGGCCCTAAGCTCAGGAGTAGTTGGCCAACAGAAATCAGACTCCATGTTTTTCTTTTCTTTTCTTTCTTTTGTTTTTGTTGTTGCTTCTTCTAGGAAGAACAATGAAGCTGGGGTGGGTATGAAGGAGGATCTGGGAGGAGTTGGGGGAAGGCAAAGAATATGATCAAAATATATTACAGAAAATTCCAAAATATTGAATAACAATATTAGAAGAAAAAAACTTCTTAAAACTCAGTATTTGGCAAACACAGGGTCTGGTTTTGACCCCTAGCACCCAGAGAAAGTGGTGGGCCTCAATAGTAATTTAAAATGGTAAATAATCTCAATAGATATTTCTTCAAATATCTATTTCTATCTAACATGCAAATGACCAAATTAACATGTAAGATACAAAGATAGGCATGCTAGCAGAGGTCATAAACCATAGAAGGCAAACTGAGGTAGAAGGATCATAAATTTACAGCCAATCTAGGTTATTAAGTAAGTTCCAGGCTCGCCTAAGATACATAGTAAGACCCTTGGCAGAGAGAGAGAGGGAGGGTGGGGGAGGGAAAAGAAGAGGGAAGGATGGATAGACAGAGGGAGCAAGGGAGGAAGAAAGAAAGAAAATGAGGAGCAATGACTTAAAGATCAGAGATTAAGAATTCCAGTATTGGTTTGGATATTGTAGCATACATTCCAGGACAGTCAGAGCTATATAGTAAGACGGTCTCATAAAAAAATGTATGCCAGCAATTACACCAAGCAGCTCATAATAGGTGATGCCCTCTTCTGGCCTTAAAGGACACCTGCACACACATGTGCAGATACACGAAGATGCAAACAATAAAATTTTTTAAAAATCTTTTTTAAAAAAGAGAGGGCAAGCCCAGGTGATATAGCTCAGTAGTGAAACTTTTGCTTAATAAAGAGGAGAGGTTTAACAAACAATAATGAACATCTCTAATAGGGAGAAAAAGAATCTAAAATTGGGCTGGAGAGATGGCTCAGTGGTTAAGAGCACTGACTGCTCTTTCAAAGGTTCTGAGTTCAAATCCCAGCAACCACATGGTGGCTCACAACCATCCGTAATGAGATCTGACTCACTCTTCTGGCGTGTCGGAAGACAGCTACAGTGTACTCACATACAATAAATAAATAAATCTTTAAAAAAAAAAAAAGAATCTAAAATTGCTGGACATTTCTGTTTCTAGGTTAACTTGTACTGTGAGTTTAACTCTTTTCTTTGGTGCTGGTTACAATCCCTAGCACCAAAACCTGAACCAAACATCCTATGAGAAAATAAGACATTAACATTTCTATTTGAACAGATTGGAATACACAACCATGAGGGAGGAGTCTACACAAATGTGACCTGGCCAACAGTACACTAAGCTTTGAAATTGTTCCAGCTACTCTATCAAAACTACAAGAAAACTCAACTGTCAATTCCTTTGTGGAATTAAAACTTACCAGATAGAAAGGGGAACGAGGTGGTGGTGGGGGCTGGCGTCGAGGCCGGGGCCCACTGAACGAGGTAGCAGTGGGAAGAGGGCTGGGAGGACCAGAGCGCAGAGTCAGTGTCTCAGGCTCATCCTTGGGAACAGGTAATCGGTTTACCATGGTGACAGGCAAGGAAGCGGCACCAGATGGAGAAACAAGGGAAGACGCCTGGGAAGCTGGAGCCTGTGTTAAGGCTGGGGCCAGTGCTAAAGTCTGGGTGGCAGATAAATCCAGTGTGGGCACAGGAACTGGAGCAGGGCTCAAGGTCAGTGTTTGCACCGAAGTTGGGACCAGGATTGAAGCAGATGATGCTGGAGCCAAAGTCAGTGTGTGAGCTGGAGCTGGGCCCACTGGAGAACTTGGAGCCAGAGGGGGTACTGGAGCCAGAGACAATGTTTGAGTTGGACCTACTGGTCCTCCTGGTGCTAAAGATAGTGTCTGGGCTGGTGTTGGTACCAGGGATGATGCTGGAGTCAATGACAATGTCTGAATTGGAAAGGGCCCTTGAGGGCTCCCTGTTCCCAAAGAATGTGTCTGAGACGGAGACAATCCACCAAGAGTGGGTGCTAAAGTTGGCGCTAGGGTCAGTGTCTGAGTAGAAGCCAGGCTTGAGAGAGGTGATGAAACTGGGGTTGATACCAGAGTTTGAGTTGATGAGGGAGCCAACACAGAAGTTGGAGCTGATACCAATGATGATGAGGGTAAAGGGGTTCCTGACATTGATGGTGGAGTCATAGCTGGCAGCGGAGTCTGTGATGCAGCCAGGACAGGAAGCGGAGCCAGAGGAGGAGTTGGAGAAGGGCCCAGGATTGTTGTCTGTGAAGCCGCCATAGGAGCCAGAGAGGTGGCTAAAGCCTGAGATGTAGAAGGTGCTGCAGCCAGAAGGGAAGCCTGAGCTGGAGCTGAACTTGGTGATACTGGAAAAGGACTGGTCAAAGCTGAAGCTGGCACCAGGACAGGTGAGCATGCTGGAGCCACAGCTGAGTTCAATCCTGGAACATGTGAAGAGGTGGTAGCCAACAACAGAGAGTGACCAGATGTCTGAGGTGGGGACAGGGCTGGAGTAGGAGTCAAACCTAGAGCCAAGGCTGACATCGATGGAGAAACCCCAGCTGATGCCAAAGGTGGTCCAGAAGCTGCTGAGACAACAGCTAGTGCTGGGGCCACACTGGTCAACAGGGCTGGACCTAAGTCTGAAACAGGCAAGGGGGTGGTGATGGGAATGGCTAGTGGGGCAGAGGTTGGGACAGGAAGTGTAGTAGGAACAGAGATGGGTAGTGAAGATGACACAGGGACTGAGACTGTAGAGGACACAGGACTAGAAAGGGGAGAAGAATTGTGAATTGTCATCGGAGAAGAGGCTGGCCCAGGGAGTGAGGATGGCATGTGCAGAGAGGAAGAGATGGTCACGGGAGCAGCTCCGGGTGCTGAAGCTGTGGAGACACAGAGGACAAGTTAGCTTGATGAAGAATTGTTTTTCAGTCCCATCCTTTCCATTAATCCTTAAGCTTTACTAATTTTCCAGAAAGTCTTCAGTCCCACAACATGAGGTCAAACAAAGTTTAAGAAATGGGGTCACTTAGCCTTTCTAGGATTCTGAGAAATGTTCTTGGATTAGGTCAAGTTTGAGTATCATAGCAAATTAAGACAATATGCTAACAAAGGAATCCACTGTGACTAAGAAAACTTAAGGAAATAAATGACTCATTCATGTCTGATAAAAATTTCTATCCTCAGCCATTATGAACTCACCACTGACTTCAGGCGAAGGACTGTGGACCAGCTTGAGGAGGGGCCTCACCAGAGTAGGTGTGGGTATGGGGGTACGAGTAGTACCCAGAGTAGGTGAGGATAGACGGCTAGGGGTTAACGTAGGGCGTGATGTCAACACAGCTGGAAGCCCAGAACTTGAAGGCCGGGGTGCTGGTGCCAGTGGTGGAACAGGAGTCAATCCATCCCGAGGGGCCTGTCTCACCACAATCTTCACCACGCCTGTATTGTTCACCATGGATGGTGGCACTGCAAGAGGAAGCTACATTGAGAGGAAGGTAGAAAAGAAACAAGAGACCCAAAGGATGGAAGAAGTCCAGGGGAAAGGAAAAGAGGCAGACAGATACTAGAGATACTGGCAAGAGAAACAACACTGAGGGAAGGCTAGACACATAGTGGGCCCAGGGCATGCCTGAAAGGACCAAGGCCAAGTAAGGGCTGAGTAAATACAAAGGCCAAGAGCCTCACCCTGGTTAGCAGCAAGCGGAAGGCTGAGGCCAGTGGGGGCAGGGGTGGTGCTGGGGGTCGAAGGCAGCACAGAGACAGGGGTGGGGCCAGGGGTCGGGGCCACGGCCTGGATGAGGGCCACATGGGCAGGCTGGCTGATGAGGTGGTGCTGCCCCCCTGCTGACACCAGGTGCACCACATTCCCTGGGTTAAGGGAAAACAGAGAGAGAGAGAGAGAGAGAGAGAGAGAGAAAGAGAGCAAAAGAAAGAAAAAGAGAGAGAGAGAGAGAGAGCAAAAGAAAGAAAGAGAGAGAGAGAAAGAGAGAAAGGGGGAGAGAGAAACAAGTACCTATCAGCCTGAGGGCAGAGGCAAGAGCAAGAGAGAAAATAGGCAGGAAGTAACAGCTCTAGAAACATCTTTCCCCATTTTTAGCAAAGACCCCTTCCAACCACACCCCTCTGGCCCTACCCACCAAAGCTAAGAAACATTAAGGCTGACAGCTAAAAAGAGTCACATAAACAAAGACAGAGTAAGGAGGAAAAAGGCAGGACAGGGGGTGGGTTTTACCTACTTTGCAGCGGGCGGGGCTGCCCCACAGCAAGCTGGCGCACCTGGGCACCAGTCAAAGTCAGTTTGTTGCCCTGGATTTGGAAGGTGAGAGGTTTGCTTCCCCCAGCACTAGTCACTGGACGTTGTGCCAAGGAAGCCAACTGTCCAATGCTGACCACTTCTCCAGCTACAAACAGAGAAAGCCTTATATACACAGGGCTCATTTCCAAAACCACATCTCAGACCCCCACAAAGTACTTTTGAATCTAAATCTTCCCATAATTTGACAGGTTCAACAAAGTAAACCTCCACTGAGAGCTTTGTGGCCAATACCACTTGATCTTTTTTACATTCACTAATGGCTACCAAACAGATAATCACTACTTCTTGCTCTGTACCACCTCTTTACTCATTCTCTTTCCCGCTCACTCTCTCTCTCTTCTTCCATCCAGAAGACTGAACTCTGGCCTTACACATACTGGGTAAGTAATTTACCACTGAGCCAGCATCACCCTCAAGTATTTATCTTGCTGAACTTACCACTATTTACTCATCTATGGGTCATCTCCCCCACAGAAAAAACTGTGAATTTCTTGATGTCTCAATTATGATTTACAATTATTGAGCAAAATACCTAATGTGAATTAGCTGTCTAAATCTTTATGTTCTCCTGTTCTTCTTTTCCTATAGTTCTCTAGCATGAAGACCCTCATCTGAAGACTCTCGTCACATAGCCCTGATAACTTACAAGGCAGACGAGCCTGCATTTCAGGAGATAAGATGAGGCGTTGTGGTGTAGAATTTGGAGCTGGCACTGCTGTAGTGGTAACAGTTGCTATGGTGGAGGAGGTGGTGGTAGCAGCAACAGGAGATAAAGTGTAGCCTGGTGGCACTGTGAGGGGCTTCAAGAGGCTGGAGGAACCTGGAGGTGGAGCTGGGCTCAGGCGAACTGGGGCAGGTGGGGCTGGCTTCAGTGACAGGGTTGGTGTGGGAGGCCGTGAGGTCCCACTCATGACTCCCATGGGGGATGGCAACACTGCAGATACAAACATCTGTCAGATACATCTTGACAAACACCTTAGCTGGGCTGAAAAGCCTCCATATTACCATTCCTTCTAGCCTACTGAACACTATATGCTCCCTAATCCTTGAACTATTTAATGTCACTACTGCATACCCAGAAGTAATCCCCTTACACTTGGGTTTCCTTTTAACTCACCCTGGGGAAGAGGACCAGTATTTGGCTGCAAGGGAGACAAGAGAACAGGTCCAGGTGGCCGGGATGCAGGAACAACTGGGGTTCCAGCAGGCGAAGCCGACACCATGAGTGGTGCTGACAACACTGGAGGAACTGGACCAAGAGTGGGCTGGGCTGAGACCTCAGGGCCTGGAGGGGGGCGGACTGGGACAGGGCCAAGGGGAGCCCGTGGGCTGTTCACCACCACCACTGTACGGCCTTCTTGCTTGGGCACTGGCTGCAGCATCCTATGAAGAAAAACCAAAGGCTTAAATAGGCACCGAAGGAAAATAAGTAACAAAAGAAATTAAGACAAGACAGAAAAACAATACATGCAAAAAGAAAGAAAAGCGATCACCTAAGGATAAAGTGGGGCAGGGAATCAGAGATAACCAGAAAGCACCAAGAAGAGAAAACAAAACACCAGCAACACAGGAGTACCTCCCTGAGTTCTCCAGTCATTTTGATTCCTCAATCCTTGTACTGTAGCAAACTCTAATAAAAGCTGCATAAACTGACCTAACTTTCAAGTCTCTCTATTCTAATTGCTCTATTTATTTTAAGAAACCCATCTCCTTATTCCTTTAAGCATGTACCTGTTGACCTTCATCTTGACTGGCTTGGGACGAGGTGGGGGATCAGGAGCAGTTGCTATCTCTAACAGTATACGGCGGGAAAGACGGTGGCGGGGCAGAAATGTGTCAGCCTCATATCGAGAGACTCGACCCTCCAGGCCAATAAGATCAAACCGACCCATGTCAATTCGCTGCCACAAGAAGAAACACAAAGCACGGTATCAATGAAACCATTTTGGAAAATGACACTTCAAGTAAAAGTAACAAAAGAGACCGACAAGGTGGGCATTAAACAATTTAAATGATGTGCATAGAAGAACAGAGTAAAAAGGCAACGCATAGAAAAGATAAAGTATTTATACATTACATATTTAACAAGAGGTTAACTTTCAAAGTATATAAAAAAATTCCAGCTTTAATGACAAAACAACTGGTTTTAAAAAACCAATTGGCAATGTCTTGGATACACACATTTCCAATGACATATAAATGATCAATAAGCACATGAAGAAATGCTGAAGATAATTATTAGAGAAATACAAATCAAAACTACAATAAAATAACACTTCACACATTAACATGGTACTATTTTTAAAAAAATTCCTTTGGAAAGGATGTGACAGGACCCCGTAACATTGCTGATAAAAATGTAAAATAAATGTGAAATATACAGCAGCAGCTAGGGATAAATAAGGCAGCTCCTCAAAACATTAGAAATAGAATTACCACATGATCTAGCAACTTCATTTCTGGGCACAGACTCAAAATAGAAAACAGGGACTCAAACAGATTATCTGTACATTTATGGCAGCATTATTCATAAAAGCTGAAAGGTGGGCTGGGTATGGCAATGAAGGCCTGTAGCCCCAGCATTCAGGAGGCTGAAAGATCCTGGGTTCAAGGATGAACTGTACACAGCCACACCCTGTCTTAACAAATTAAAAAAAAAATTTAATTCATTTAAAAGTTAGAAACAAGTCAGATGTCCATTAAAATATAAATAAGATGTGGTATTATCCACACAATGAAATTCTATTTAGTCTTAAGAAATCTGTCTGAGAAGAGCATTTGAAGCCCTGTTTGGCATTGGCTTCTCCAACAAAAACTCTCACCTGGAATTCCTTGATTTCCACCCTGCTGGCCAGCCCTACAAAAACTCCCAGGCTGCTAGCCCCCACAGTGAGCCAAATCTTCAAAGTCAAAGTAAGGCTAGCATATATTCTGGAAGAGAAGTGAGCAAGTGAAGTGGACAAAATTGTGGGCCTAGATGAGTCCTAGTTTCAGTTGCCCTCCCCTAAACAGGACAACTGATTAGTGTAGAAAGGAATCCTAAATACCTAATAGCCATGTAGTGAGAGGGACTTAATTCTACTGCAATGGACATTAATGGCCCATCTTGAGATAGTGCCAATCCTAGCTTCTAAGCTATGAAGGGAAACCCAGGTTTTGTTTTGCAATTTTCCAATGGATAAAAGAGAGAATATGGGAGAGGGCCAGTAAGAGTTTCAGATTTCTTAACTAGTCAGTCTCAAGGACACTACTTAAATGTATGATGGGAACAAAAGGGTCAGCCATTGTCAAGGTTGACATTGAAAAATGGCTCCATGATTCTGATAGAAGTCCTGAAAGTAAGTCTGCTATTTTCCCTCACTGGCTGACTCTGAACTAGAGATTGATGGGTGATTGATTGATAGCCTGCCACATTTCTTAGTCCATTTGTGAATGTGAAAATAAGATTACAGGCCTGTTCTGTACTTCAAGAATAAAGGAGTTATATCCCTAGCTAGCTCTATCTAGTTTACATAGAATCTGAATACATATTAATATAAGTGTTTTGTTTTGTGGTGACCCTTTCACTATACACTTTTTCTTTTTTATCTTTCTTTCTTTCTTTCATTTTTTTTTTTTTTTTTTTTTTTTTTTTTTGATTTTTCGAGCCTGGGTTCTCTGTGTAGCCCTGGCTGTCCTGGAACTCACTCTGTAGACCAGGCTGGTCTCAAACTCAGAAATCCACCTGCCTCTGCCTCCCAAGTGCTGGGATTAAAGGCGTGTGCCACCATGCCCAGCTTCTCAACCACAGCATTTCAATGATCAAGATCTTTTATTTGGGGAAATTACTATATATAAAAAGCTTATTATATATAATGCCACTAAATGCTGGGATTACAAACTATGCCACTATGATCTGACTGATAAAAATATCCTCACTTTTTTTGTTGTTTTGTTCTTCAAGACAGGGTTTCTCTGTGTAGTCCTTGATGTCCTGGAACTCACACTGTTGACCAGGCTGGCCTTGAACTCAAGAGATCCACCTGCCTTGGCCTCTGCTGGCATTAAAGGTGTACCTCCACAACAGGCCAGCTAAAAGTACCCTCACTTTTTTCCGAATTAGGAGGTTTATCAAAGTCTCAGATACTGTAGAAGTAGTCTAAAACTATACAATTGAGGATGAGCTTGAATTTTTGATTCTTTTACCTTCATACCTCACAAACATGGACCACTATGTTCAGTTGATATAGTAATGCAGTTTGAACTCACTGCTTTTTGCATGCTAGATAAGAAGTCTAACCAAGCTGTACTGCAGGCCTACCATTCTCTTTAAGAAGTTATATTACCTTAAAAATTGGTTGAGGGAGGATTTTTTCA
Source organism: Mastomys coucha (assembly GCF_008632895.1). NCBI lineage: Eukaryota > Metazoa > Chordata > Mammalia > Rodentia > Muridae > Mastomys > Mastomys coucha. Next base: position 116,609,224 of record NW_022196904.1, on the reverse strand, counting down.
ATGTGCCACTGCATTGATAGACAGGTACTTTATGATTCCCTTTTATCACATACTTAGAATAGTAACAGAGTAGAATGGTAGATGTTGGGATAGGGGAAAACTGAACAGTTTTTCAATATATACAATACCGTGTTTCAGCTTAAGAAAATAAAAGCAGTTCTGAGGATGGATGGTAGAGATGACTACACAACATAAATGTCTTTCAGGTCACTAAAATATAGACTCAAAATTGGTTAAAATAATAATTTTGTTGAATGTATTTCACAATTATAAAATTAGGGAATTCAGGAGTAATGGGACATGCACGTAGAAGATGGAGGCAGGCGGAACAAGAGTTTGAAGCTATCCTGAAACAGGTAAAATACTTTCTTAAAAAGGTGGGAAAGAGCCAGGAGCCGGGCCTGGAGGTGCATGCCTTTGATCTCAGTATTGGAGGGGCAGAGGAAGGGGAATCTCTTTAAGTTTGATGCCAGAGTGGTCTATATAGTGAGTTCCAAACCAGCCAAGGACACACAGTAAGACCCTGTCTCCAAAAAAAAAAAAAAAGGTATGGGAAAGGAATAAGAAAAAGTAGTATTTGCCAAAAATTATAGATATGCCAGACTTTTGTTTTCAAAAGTATTAACTTCAATTTCAAGCACACTGTAAACTAGGCCTTATAATCCCTGATATGATGGACAAAGAAGCTTAGGCCAATAATTAGGCCAAGGGTCACATGACTAAAGAACAATAAAGCTATGAAAATAGTACTGAGTTGATAAAATAGGAAAATAGTAAATGTACAAAGAAGCTTAAGTCAATAATTAGGCCAAGGGTTACATGACTAAAGAACAATAAAGCTATGAAAATAGTATTGAGTTTGTAAAATAGGGAAATAGTAAATGTGCAAGAGGTCAGGCCTTAAAGTGGAGACAGAAAGTTTGTATAATAAAGCACTAACCTTAGGGGTAACAACATACCTGGAGTGGATGAACTTCAGTGGCTCTTAGTACCAGAGAGGCGGTGCTAAAGCAGATGCCTGGGGTGATGAATGGGGAGGTAACAGGTCGAGGGTCAAATAGATTGGGATGATTGCAGACTTTCCGCAACTGCATCAAAATGTTGATGACACTCATAAAATGGCCTGTAGCTAGTGTCTCCTTAGTTCTGAAGACAGAGGAAAAATTAGTAAGGGACATTTGGCAGCTACCTGGATGCTAACCCAGAGTACCAGGATCTACCCCCAGTCCTCTCTTACGTAGTCTGTGCCATGAAGTCATCATAGAGACAGCGTTGCCGCTTGGAAAGTCGGCACCGGATAACATGTTCATACTTTTTAGGCATCTGCTTCTCAACATCCACCTTAACTCGGCGCAGCAAAAAAGGTCTCAGAACCTAAAGGCAAATGAACAGAGTGCTAACAAAGAGTGGGTACTATGCTCCCCAGAGTCCTCCTGCATGGGACTTGTCTCCAAGATAGGCAAAGTACTAGCTTAATTCACCAGAAAATAGTCATCAGGCATGCCAGATATTAATTACACACAGACACAAACTCTCCTATCATGTAACTTACTGTTTACAGAGAAGGCAAACACAAAGATAACTATAAACAGTATACAAAGATGAATCTAGAGCAAACTTTGAAAGAGTGATGATTCAAATTACATTTGGAGGAATAACTATTTGTTATGTTACATGCTGCAAAAATAAGCCAGGCAGGGACTGCTGGGAATACAGGTGTGTACTGCTGCCATCACCACCTACTGTGCAGCGGGAGACAGAATTCTTTTTTTGAAAATGTATTTATTTTTATGTATATGAGTACACTGTAGCTGTCTTCAGACACACCAGAAGAGGGCATCAGACCCCCATTACCCCATTACAAATGGCTGTGAACCACTATGTAGTTGTTGGGAATTGAACTCAGGACCTCTGGAAAAGAAGTCAGTGCTGTTAACCACTGAGCCATTTCTCCAGCCTGTGAGACAGTATTTTATTTTATTTTTTTCCCGAGACAGGGTTTCTCTGTGTAGCCCTGGCTGTCCTGGAGCTCACTCTGTAGACCAGGCTAGCCTCAAACTCAAAAATCCGCCTGCCTCTGCCACCCAAGTGCTGGGTTAAAGGCGTGCGACCAATACTGCCCAGTGAAGACAAAACAGGCCTAAAAGCCCTGGATTCAATTACCAATACTTAAAAAATAATAATAATAAAAGGGCTGGAAAAAAGTATTAATTGGACTGAAGGGGGTAGGGGAAGAGTGTTGCTGATAGCCCTAGGGCTGCCTTTATTTTGATGCTAATTCTGCTCTTCTGGGAGGTGCTGAGAACAAGGAAAGGTGACTTCCTATGGACCTTCTTGTTTAAAAAAAAAAAAAAGGCTAGAGCATGTGATTGGGCAAGAGAAGGGAAGGTGGAGTAGAAAGTTTGGGAGGGAAGGAGGAGGGGAAAGAAGAGGAGATGGAAGGAAAGTGGAGCAACCACAAGTTATAAGGGTCTCATAGATGGGGAAGAGGGTAGTGTAGTGATAGATCTGCCCAATCTAGGCTTGTAGTGGGCTTATTTGGTTTGGAGATTTGCCACAACAAAGAAATCTCCTAAGAGCAAAGGCAGGTTTGTTTAAGACCAGCCTGACAGATAACTCTCAATTCCAGGACAATCAGACTTATATAGAGAAATTCTGCTCAAAATCAAATCTCATAGGACATAATCTTCAGTATCAACTAAGATAAGAAAATTTAAAAAAAAAAAAAAAAGGAAATCATTAATACTTGCTTGTTTCATAGGGCATTATGGTGTAAGCCTTTAATCTTGTGAGGCAGAGGCAGGTAGATCTCTGAGAGTTCAAGGCCAAACTGGTATAGAAAATGAATTCCAGTAGCCAGGGCTACACAAAGAAACCCTGTCTCTAAAAACCAAAAGAAATGAAAGGGAGGGTGTGTGTGTCTCAGAATTTTGAAAGCTAGCTGCTGAAAAACTGGAAGGACCAGAGACAACCACTACACCCCCACAAAATAAAGAGCCAAGAGATACAACTCAATTGTCTAACTGGCATGTGCAATAATGCCCTAGATTTAATTTCCAGTACCACAAAAGGACAGTGGCACTTGTCTTTAACCTCAGCGCTCAAAAGGCAGAGGAAGGGGGATATCAAGGCCAGCCTGCCTGGTCTACAAATGGAGTTCCAAGGCAGCCAGGGGTACATGGGAAGACCTTGCTTCAAAACACTAACCAAATCACTTGGAATAAAAATTAGGGCTAGCGATGGTTCAGTGGTTGAGAACACAGGTTGCTCTTATGGAGAATCTGGGTTTAATTCCTAGCATTACATGGTGGTTCACAACTACCTGCAATTCCATTCCCAAAAGTATTTATACTTTTCTGACCTCCTTGAACACTAGGTATGTTCTGTGATACACATAATATATGTAGAGGAAAATACTATACACATACAAATAAAAACCTAAATAAATTTGTCCATATAAAGTGAAATCATAGCACATTATCAAGTCCCAACAAAAAAAAGGGGAAAGCATCCTGAACTACAGAAAACAAAGAATAACTAAGGCAAAGCTGCTCAGCCTGGCAATGGTTATAGCTTGACAACTTAATTTAGCCTAATACTGACTTCTCCCTCTAAAGCTTTACTAGGCATTGCCCTTAACTTT
>NW_022196904.1:116590487-116605571 GCF_008632895.1 Mastomys coucha | reverse complement strand
CTCTGCCTCCCAAGTGCTGGGATTAAAGGCGTGCGCCACCACTGCCCAGCTGCCCTTAACTTTTACTACACTGTATACAGGCTTTACCTTGTGGAGGCGTTTGACTAGACCTTCATTATATTCTTGGCTTCCCTCAATCATGCCAGTTAGAGGGTTAGAAAACCATTCCTTGAATTCTCGGTGAGACTGGAAGACATGCGGCATCAAAAAATGCATCAAGGACCACAGCTCCATGAGGCTATTCTGCAAGGGAGTTCCTGTCAAGAGCAGGCGCCTCTGGCTATAAAGACAGAAGGAATTAGGATAAGCATAATCAGTAAAATTTCAACTTTGTAAGCATCCTTAATATAGCTGACCCAGGCAGCCAACATTTCATACCAAGTCTCCCATGAATCTCTATATTCATCTTTACCTGTTAAAGTTGAGCAGTGACTGCCATCGTTGGGACTTGAAATTCTTGATGTTCTGAGCCTCATCCAGAATGAGATAGCGCCAGTTCTTACGACGAAAAGCCTGGTGATCCTGCAGTACCAGCTTGTAAGACGTGATACACACATGGAAAGCATTGGGCTTGGTCCAGCCCTAAGAGGTCAAAGAGAAAACAGCTTACGATGAGATAAAAAAAAAAACACACTGAAAACCACAAGGGGAATTAGAAGACATGTTAAAGTACTCAAGGACAGAAATCAGGTTGGAAGAAATAAAACAGTACCAGCAATAGAACTGAGCAACAGGAAAATGAGGCAAAGTATTCATGTGAGGAAAGGATCTAGAAAAACTAAAGGAAACATCAATAAGGAAAATGATCACATGGAAGATCAAACCTGCCGCTTGAGCTTCCTCTCTTTCTGAGCTCCATAGTAAGTGAGGATTTTAAAACTCGGGCACCAACGTTTCAATTCCATCTCCCAATTCAACATCACGCTGGTGGGAACAATGATTAAATGGGGACCCCAGTTACCTGTTTAGCAAGAAAACACATAGAAAGACTATGTTTACACCTTGGGCTCTGATTAAACCCTAACTAGCACCTTTCTGATAATGCTTAAGACCTCGGCACCTATGCTGTCCTCTTTATGTATCTACTGACTAGAGTCGACGAGGCTACAAAGATAGCAGCAAGAGAAACCAGTAATTCACTTTCCTCCAGGTGAAATCACCACTAAACAAGCTCCCCCAGTAATTAGCTATGAGGTCCCAAGAAAAGAAATCTACCTTTCTCACAGGCCAAGTGAGCAAGCAGGGAGATGGTCTGGATTGTCTTTCCCAGTCCCATCTCATCTGCAAGAATGCCATTCAGCTTCTTCTCATACATAGTAACCAGCCAGTCAAGGCCAATGTGTTGGTACTCTCGGAGCTGGCCCCGAAGGAGGAGTGGAATAGGTGTCTTCACCTAATAGAAAGGCAATCATCACATTGTGGAAATGAAGCGCCTGCTATCAGGAAACAGTAAGTCAAGATAGGAGAAAGTAGAACCTGTTGGTACCTGGGTAGTAGCCAAAGTATAACCCTTGGGCTGGAGACTTTCAGCTGCTGCAGCAATATCAGTAATTTCTTTCTTGGGCCCTAGAGTGGTCGTAGGACCGGGGGTGGGAGGTCCACTGCCCCCATCAACCTCACTCCTTTCATCATCACGGGCAAGCAAGTACTCTACTCCAAAGTCATCATCATCGTCACCATCATCATCATCATCATCTCCCTCATCTTCTTGTTCTTCATCTGCTTGGCTCTGTGACTGAGCATCCTCAGACTCATCAGACTCAGATTCTTCTGACTGTGAACTCCCACTCATTTCTTCCTCTGAATGTTCATCGTCCTCATCCTCACTATGCTCCTCAGCAGAATCTAAATCAGAAGACCAAAGCTTAGTAGGTTCTTCCTCCATCACCAGCCCTTCCCAGTTGTCCCTTAAACCAAGTATTTACCTGACTGACTGCTACTATCTTCTTGAGCTGCCTCTTCAACTGTTTCCTCTAGTTCACAGTCAGAACTATTGGCTTCAACCTCATCTTCATCTTCACTGTTCCCCGAGCCTGGAGCAGAGGCATCATAGGCATAGGCCCCTGCATACTGCTGCAGTAGCTCCTCCATAGAAAGCTCACCTGACAGGGTAAAGAGAAGTAAATGTTTAGTTCCTCTGAGAGGACTGGGAAACAGGTATTTTAGTGGTACTGGCTGATTTTACCCAGGTCTACAGGGAAGCTAGTTTTTATCTTTAGCACTAGCTAATAAAATCAATCCTGGTATCAACCTTAGTTGGTGCAGCATTCTCCTGAGAAGGACAGTACCTATCCCTGTGAACTTCCCCCACCTTTTTGGTTTTTTTTGTACACTGCTAGTAATTTATTATCTGTTAATATCACACAGACCAAATACTAATTACTCAGAACTATGTATCTATAGAAGTGGGCTATAATATGGGCCATTCTGTGGAAAACTATGTGCATTTAATCTTCAGATTTATACTTTTCTATTTTTATGCTGCCCTGTTCTGCAGATGTTCAATCTCCTTCCCATGGTGCCTGATCTCATCACCATAGTATTTCTTTAAGGCAGCCAGTTGCTTTCTAGTTTTCTCTCAGAAGTATCAATCCTCTTCAGGTTTCTCACTATTTTCGAAGGCTCCATTGATTTCTTAGACAGAACCAGAGCCCATGTCCAGGCTCTCCATACAGTGTGAGCTCAAGCCTCAGTTTGCAGAATCCTCACTCCCAGATGCCAAGCCATGCCTGAGCCACCAATACCGAGCCTTTTGTTGTCTCTTGAGTCACTCTAACACCCTTCTAAATTTTGGGTCAAATGTTACTAATATCCTGCTACAATGGTTATTCCTTCAACTGAGATTTCAGTTCAAACTCCTATCATAATCACAACACTTTCTACTTATAAGTGCCTTTCATTTATAAATCTTGTTGTGATACTTGTGTTATATGAGAAACATATAATAATCAATAACTAAAGATAAAAATATCATTTTTTGTCTATCCACCATTTTCTGCACAGTAGAGACAGCAAGCAGATTTTCAGTAAAATATTTGGTAAATGTCACCTTCTCGAGCCAACTCGCTCAGTTCCATGGCATGATCCACCTCCCCTTCCAACTGCTCTTCAGCTGCTATAGTGTCCTCTTCATCCTCTGCTACAAAAAGAGAAGGTTCCACTGGTGAACCCAACAAAGGATGGTTCCAAAACCATGGTCACACACAGTCTTGGTTGAAATTTCAGTGAAAAACAAAATAAAAACATAAATGTAGGAAAGGGATTTGTAGGAAAGATGGAGGGTTGGCAGAGGCAGAAGGTAGAGAAACCAAAATATATATTATACATATTTTGAAATGTCAAAAACCAATCTAATTAATTAAGAGAGAGAGAGAGAGAGAGAGAGAGAGAGAGAGAGAGAGAGAGAGAGAGAGCGCGAGAGCGAGCAGGGCATCTCAGACACATGCCTTTAATCCTAGCACATAAATGGGAAGTAGACATAAATGGATCTCTGTAAGGCTAGCCTGATCCACACAGAGTTCCAGGACAGTCATCAATAAATAATACAGACCCTGTCTCAAGAAAACAAACAAAGCAACAATAAAAATGAAAGAAGAGGTCTGACCTTCATCTTCATTAGCAGTGAACTCTTCATCATCTTCATCTGGATGCCAACGCTGTTTGTTACATTGTATGACAGAGGAAGATGGAGGGTTTACCTATATGGGAAAAGGCCAAAAGTGGAAGGATTTAACATTTGAACACAAAGTTGAAAGGGTGTTGTGCTGAAAGCCTTTAATCCTAGCACTGGGGAAGCAGAGACAACTCTTAAGTTGGAGGCCAGCCTGGTCTACATAGTGAATTCCAGGTCAGCCAGAGAGTCCACAAACAACAAGGCCCTGTGTGGTGTACATACCTTTAATATCAGAACTCAGACAGCAGAAGCAGAGGGATCTCTGCGAGTTTGAGACCTGCCTGGTCTACACAGTCAGTTCCAGTGTAGCCAGGGATGTTGCACAGAGAAACCCTGACTCAAAATACCAAACCAAACCAACCCAACCAACTGACCAAACAAAAAAAGTTGAAAGACAAAGATCTAATGTAGATCAAAAAACATCACTGTTCCCTTGAGTAACAGCTGCCACTGGCACAGTATCAGGACAAGGATGTACTCAAGGGCTTCATCTCAGCACCAGCTACCAAATCCTGACCCACTGACAAAGGAGGGACCTGTGAAAAGTGCTAGAAAATAAAGGGGACCATGCCCTTAATCCAAGCAGTCTATAGGCAGAGCTTTTTGAATTTGAGGTCAGACTGGTCCACACAATGAGTTCTAAGCCCCAGGGATACATAATGAGGTTTTCTTTCAAAAACAAAAAACCACCAACCAAACTACTCCCCAAACCCCTCCCCACCCCAAAAAAAGAAGGGGAAGAGAGAGGGGCTAAGTGGTCATCCACAAGCCTGACAACCAAAGCTCAATCCTTGGACTCATGTAAAGGTAGGTTAGAATCAATGCCACAAAATTGTTCTCTGACTTCCATATGTATACACACACAGACACAATCCTAATAATATTTTCTAGGTTATCCTAATCTATACGAGTGCCAAGCCAGCCAAGACTGTAGTTAGACCCTGTCTCAAAAAATAAGTAAATAAAATGAAATTTAAAAATAATTAAATCAAGGCTAGAATGATAGCTTATTGGTTAAGAATACTGTTACATGCCAGGCAGTGGTGGCACACACCTTTAATCCCAGCACTTGGGAGGCAGAGGCAGGCGGATTTCTGAGTTAAAGACCAGCATGGTCTACAGAGTGAGTTCCAGGACAGCCCGGGCTATACAGAGAAACCCTGTCTCACAAAACAAAAAAACAAAACAAAACAACAACAACAAAAAATACTGTTACACTTCTAGAAGACCAAAGTTCAATTCTCAGCACTCAAGTGGCTCATCTGTAACTCCAGGTCCAGGGGATCTAAAGACTCTAGCCTCTGCTGGCATCTGCTATCATGTATGCATATCCATGCACAGAAACACAAATCTGTGTTTATAATTATAAAAGAAATAAAAGAGATCACAAAAAAATTTAAAGTTACAATAATAGCAATTTTAAAAACAACCTTAACAAGCAGACATACAGACCAATGTTATAAAGGTCCAAAATATTTTTTTTTGAGACAAGGTCTCACTATGTACCACATGCTGTCTTGGAATTCACTACATAGACCAAGCTGGTCTCAAGACCTACCTGCCTCTGCCTCTTGAGTGCTGGAATTAAAGGTATATGACACTACACAAGTTCCGAAAAAAGATTCAAAAAGAAAAATTTTTATTTATGTATATGGATAGTTTGCCTGTATGCACATTTGCACATGAGAAGAGGGCATCAGATCCCATTATAGATGGTTGTGGGCCACCATGTGGGTGCTGGGAACTGAACTCAGGACCTTTGGAAGAGCAACCAGTGCTCTTAACCACTGAGCCATCCAGCCACCCCCTCCCAAAACATTTTTAGGAAGACTATCACAACTCCCAAATTCATATCACAATTTTTGTTATACATATACCACACACACACACAAATAATTTGTACGCTTGTGCATGCTTGTGGAAACCAGAGCACCAGAGCTCATTGTTTGGTGTCTTCCTCAATCACGCTCCATTGAACTTGGAGCTTACTGATTTAGCTAGACAAGCATGCCTCAAGGATGCTCCTATATCCACCTCTTAATGTTGAGATTATTGTAACCTACCCCTGCACACACCTTTTTTTGAGGCAAACTAAGGAATGAACTCAAGCACTTTACCAACTAAGCTATCTCTCCAGCCCTCCCCTAGGAATTTTAAAAGTACAACAAATGCTTCCATTATATCAGAAACTCTACCAGTTGCAGGCTTCAACTTGGTTTGCAAATGATCAACTTTCCTAGCAATGAAACCCCAATTGTCCCTAACCCAGATTCTTAAAACTATGGATCAACCTATGCCCAAGATTTTAGAGCTGCACCTTTCCATCTATTTTCCCCTCTGAATCTTCCTTCCTGTACTTCTTCTGTTTATACCTCTAAATCCTGAGATGGCTCCTCTTCAATATTTTCTTCAGGCCCATCATGGGTATCACTGTCATGAGAAGAAGGTGTTTGAGAGGGGCTAAAAGGTCCACCCAATAGCTGAGGCGGGAGGGAACGGAGCAGCTCTTCCAGTGGCAGTTCTCCCTCATGTCGAAGAAGTTCAATCTCACGCCTCTGGGTCTCTGCATCATTGCCTTCCTGTTGTTCTTCAACCTCAATGGTCTCCTCATCATCCTCTTCTTCTTCCTCTTGGGGTTGAAAGTCCCCATCTATAGCAGGAGAACAAGGTCACAAAGTCCACGGGCCCTGCAAGCCACAGGGTGGGTTTTTCAGCTCTGGAAAGGGTACTTGGGGAAGAGTAACAGGACCAAAGAGCACACACACCTTCATCATCCAGTCGAGAAACAGGGGGTGGAGGACTGGATGCTGCCGAGGAAGAACCAAGACAAGGGGAGGAGCTAGCTTTGCTGGAGGCTAGTGGCTGGTTAAGGCTCTGAGACAGAAGGTCTGAGTACTTCTCAGTTTGCCCTACAATGAAGTCCAGGTGCAGGTCCAAGGCTTTCTTACGTTTTTCTTCAAGCCGAGACTGTTGTTTGAATTGTACCACCTACCATAATCACAAAAGACATCAGTCACCTATATATTCACTTGTTCATATACTTGTAACCAACTATTTAGGGATACTACCTTTATGCCAGACTTTGGCCTGGTCATTCAGAAAAAGCTAAAAATCTTTAAAGGGTTTCTGATCTATACAGTACTTCTAAAAAAAAAACCAAAAAATAAAAACAAAACAAAACAAAACAAAACAAACACCAGAAACTACATAAACACAAGATGGTGTCAACTTAGTTAACTAGGAGCTGGAGAACATTAGCAAACCTATCTTAAATTGGATCTTTAAAAAAATCAATAATAAAGTAGTCAGTCAGTGGTGGCACACACATTTAGTATCAGCCTAGGCAAGCAGACCTCTTACTTCAGAACCAGTTTGGTCTATAGAGAGTGAGTTCCAGGACAGCCAGGGTTACAGAGAGAAACCTTTTTTTCAAAAACCAAAATCCAAAACAAACAAATTATAAATAGAGTATGTGCAGCTACCAGCGTAGGTCAGTAGGAGAGCACATGCCTAGCATAAACAAAGTCTTAGGTTTGGGTTGGGGGTTGGGAGATGGTGGTGCTGTCTTTAACTACTAAAAAGGAGAACAGCAGCAGTAGAAAGAGACCATGTGTGAATGGCCAGGCGTGAACTAACCTCAAATAAAAAATATTCAAAAAAGTCTGGAGGTAGCCGGGTGGTGGTGGCGCACACCTTTAGTCCCAGCATTTGGGAGGCAGAAGCAGGCAGATTTCTGAGTTCGAGGGCAGCCTGGTCTACAAAGTGAGCTCCAGGACAGCCAGGGCTACACAGAGAAATCCTGTCTCGAAAAACCAAAAAGTCTGGAGGTTAAAAGACAGTGAGTGACCAAAGCACAAACTTAGCAACGGGAGGCTCTGGGTTAATAAAACTAAAACCATAGATGGGCATGGTGACACGCATCTTGAATCTCAGCCCTCGGGAGGCAAAGGCAGGCATATCTGTGTGAGTTTGAGGTCAGCCTGGTCTACAGAGTGAGTTCCAGAACAACCAAGGCTATGTAGAGAGGCCCTATCTCAAAGAAACCAAAACAACAACAAAAACCCCCTGATGTTTAAAACCGAGTTAAAAACTTGAGATTGACAAAATGGCTTAGTAGGTTAAGACAGTTGTTGCAAGCCTAACAACCTGAATTCAAGTAGGGCCCACAGGGTGGGAGAGAGCCAACAACTTCCTCAAATGTCCTCTGACTTCCACGTATCAGCTATGGCTTATGTGCACATAATTTAAATAATTAAATTCTTTAAAAAATGGGGCTGAGGGCTGGAGAGATGGCTCAGTGCTTAAGAGCACTTACTACTCTTGCAGAAGACTGGAGTTTAATTCTCAGCACCCATATCAGACAGTTCCCAACTGCCTGTAAACTCCAGCTCCAGGAGATCCAACATCCTCTGGCCTCCAAGGTCAACAGCATTCATGTGCACATCACATACCCATAAACAGACATATAATTTAAAAATAATGAAAATAAGGGCTTTTTAAACTTGGGACTAGAATGATGACTCAGAGGTTAAGAATATGTATTGCTCTTCCTGAGGATAAGTTTGGTTCCCAACACTTATTATCAGTTGGTTCACAATAACCTCTAACTCCATTTCCCAGAGATCCAACTTACTCTGGCAGGTATGTATCTATAAGTACATAGTACACATAAATCTCATACAGGCACACACGCACACATAAATAAAAACAACAAATCTTTAAGAAGTTTTTACCTCCAGGCATAGTACTGAATGCCTTTAATCTTCAACAGTCTAGAGGTAGAGGTAGGTAGACCTCAAAGTCAGCCTGATCTATACAGGAAGTTCTAGGCTAGCCAGAGCTAGTAAGACTCTGTCTCTCACAAACAAACAAACGCCTTGGCATGCTGGCTGAACCAGGATTTCTCTAAGTTCAAGAGCAGCTTGAGTTCCAGGCCAGTCTAGACTATAGTAAGACTGTCTCAAACACATAGAAAAAGGAGGTCAACATCAAGACTGACAGCCTGAGTTAAATCCTTGTGACTCACATAGCAGAAACAGACACCCACAAACTGTCCTTTGACCTCCACTATGTGTGACACAGTATGTCTCCCCACTCCAAACCCAAAAAACACACATAATAAACAAATATTAACCACCCTCCTCCCAATTCCAAAGTGTTAAGTGGCACATCCTCAGAACTCAGGAGACTGAAGATAGCTCCGGCTAGCATATGTTACGTAGACTGTCTCAAATACTACAAAATAAACATTGCAGCCAGGTATGTAAACTGAAGAAAAGATGAATTTAAGGTCAATCATCATGCTGGCATACTCCTGTAATACAGCACTTGAGAGGAAACAGAGGGAAACGGATCAAACCCCTGCGCTACACAGTGAGTTTCAAGGTAACCTAGTCTACTTGAGATCCCTATTGCAAAAATGAACAGAAACAACAACAAAGGGCCTTTAGAGGGTGGGAAGAGCATCAGGAGTTTAAGTTATCCTTAACTACATGGCAAATTTGAGGATAACATGGTTACATGACACCCTGTGTCAAAACTGAAATAGTAAGAAAACCCATAAATATAGCAATACCCCTATCTCAAACAATACAGTATGACAACTATTTATGTAGTACTTTTTACATCACAGTGTGTATAATAAAACATTGTAAAACTACTTGAAATTCTTCAATTAGGTGTTTATATATTATATGCATTTTAAGTCCTGGACTTGAACATCTCCAGATTAGATGCCCATAGGAGTCCTAGAACCAATCACACAAGTACGATAAGGGAGAAAGGTCCCGTACATAGGGAAATGTCATAAAGAGCTGGAATTGCAGTTTAGTTCCTCGATAAGTTTCGGTCAGGCCTATTAATATACCTCTCTCTAACCTAGTCCAGGCTACCCCCTTTTTTCCTGCTGAATTGCTCACCTTTTCCACATTGCTCCAGAACTGCCTAACATCCTTGGCCATGGTAGAAGCAATTCGGCGCAGCTTGGCCTGTTCCTCTCTCCGAGCTCTCTCTTCCTTTTGTCGCTGCTCTTCGTGGTGCCGGATCACCATGCGTACCACCTTCAGAAAGAAATAATGAAGCAGTATGAAAATGCTCAACACTAAATGTCCCTATCCACACAATCAAATACAAACCTAATCAAGGGCAAGAAAAGGCTTACCTCTAAATGCAGAAACCACCAAAAGGAGTATATTAATTCATGGGCTTTATTTGGGGGTATGGCCCTGTCTATCCTAGAACCCTTAGACCAGGCTGGCCTCAAATTCAGAGATTCATCCCCCTCTGCTTCTCCAGTGCTGGAATTAAAGGTGTGCACCACCACCTCACAGCTAATCATTAAGGATTCAAATCCACCTGAAAACATACAGATGCTACAGCAAACAGGACATACCTTCCGGGCCACACCTCGTTTCCATCTGCGCTCCTGAGCGAAGTCAGCAGAGAGCCACTGCATCTCTTCACATAGATAGTCCCAGTGTCCTTTAGGGCGGGGAGGCTCTGGCACTTTAGGTAGCCTTTTCAAAGACCAGAATCCCTCCTTCCGAAGTTCAGCAATCCGAGTTTCAATTTCAGCTTCCTAATATGGGGCAATAACATTGATCAAGAGTTCCTATACAGAGCTGGCGAGATGGCTCAGTGGGTAAGAGCACTGACTGCTTTTCCAAAGGTCCTGAGTTTGGATCACAGCAACCACATGGTGGTTCACAACCACCTGTAATGAGATTGGACGCCCTGTTCTGGTGGGTCTGAAGACAGCTACAGCATATCACGCCAGAGCAAGCAGGGCAGGAGCGAGCAGGGCTGGCAGAGGTTGAGTTTAATACCCAGCAGCCACACACATGATGGCTCATGGCCATCTGTATAGCTACAGTATACTCATACACATAAAATAAATAAAATAAAACTTAAAAAAAAAAAGAAAAAAAGAGTTCCTATACATAAAAGCCATCTCACTGCCATGGCTGGAATCCTGACCACTGAATGGGCTCAGTGTTTTATGCTCGTATCCATCCTACATGGTAATAGATTCTATTGGGAGTGTTATGAGGAAGTATCTAGGAAATTAAATGATATTCCTGAGAATATACAGCTAGGAAAGAACTGGGAATCAAATAACAGGTCTAGAAACCTGAGCATGTCTTTAATTCCCAACCCTGGACGGTAAAGGCAGGCATAACTCTTGAGTTCTAGGTCAAATTATTCCACATAGCAACTTCCAAACAAATCAGGGCTACATAGTGAGATCCTGTCTCAAAAAAACAAAACAAAACAAAAAATACCCAAAGAAGCAATTAAATGTTGACATCTGCCTTCCATATTCAAGTGCACAAACAAACACCTATAAACATAATACAAGTGAAATAAGTATAAAAACTCAGGCCATGATTTCATACTCTTTCTGTTCACATGATCTCTAAAAACCCTGAACAAATCTAAGACTCAAGAAGTGATATTTCAAAAGGAGTGTCTACTTTCTTCTTAACTCTAGAGGGGTTCTTAGCACTGTAGAAATCTATTTCTTATAAATATGATTTCAGTCTAATTTAAAATTTCACAGGCTACAGACTAGATATAAATGGGAAAACAATATTTTAATAGCATAACAACTTACAAAGTACTTCAGTGTCTAATGCCTTCTTTATTTACATTTGCTGTTGTTTTTATTTTTTAGCTTTTTGCCTTTTTTTGAGGTAGCGCCTAGCTTACCCTGCAGTCTAGGATGACTCACACTGTAACCCTGTGTATCATCACCTCAGAGTGCTGGGAATACAGGTGTGAATACCTCGGATAGCCCCTTTCAAATTTTTATTTATTTCTCAGGTTTTTTTTTTTTTTTTTTTTTTTTTTTGGTTTTTTCGAGATAGGGTTTCTCTGTGTAGTCCCAGCTGTCCTGGAACTCACTCTGTAGACCAGGCTGGCCTCAAACTCAGAGTCCCACCTGCCTCTGCCTCCCAAGTGCTGGGATTTAAAATGTGCACCATCATCACCTAGCACACATGTAGGCAAGATACTCATATATACAAAAAGCATAACAAATTAACCTTTTAATAAAAGGGGAACACTTGCCTAGCATATACGAAATCTCACTTTAGGCTGAAGGAAGGTTGGTCATGTTCTTTCTTTCATTTTGTGTATGGGTGTTTGGCCTCCATATATGTTTGTAAACCATAACCATGGAGGCTAGCAGAGGGAACTGGATCCCCTGGAACTTAAGTCAATTCCCATGAATCTTCATGGGCCCTCCCAATACATACATGTTTGGCTTGCTCTGCAATTTCTGCATGGCTCTTCTCCCACTTTTGACCCCTGTTGACCAGGTCAGCAGCATGGGATAAACTGAACCCCTCCAGAGGAACTGTGGTACCATCTTGTGAGCCTGGAGGTCCATCCAGTGAAGAATCTTGAGCTATATGTTGGGGGGAGATGCCACCTGCCCCACTAGAAGCTGGAGAACTAGATGAGGCAGGGGACACAGGATTACTGCCTGTCATGCCGTCCGACACCATCTAGAAAAAAGGAAAATGACGGAGAAAAAGGATGCTAAGCATTGTGCTATATGTTTTAAAAACTATTTTTGTATTCGATTTTACAACAAAAAAATGCAGAATAAGGTATATCACTCCCATTTTTATCACCACAAACACTTTGTTGTCTTCTTCTCTCTCTCTGGTGGGTGTCAAAGGGAGGATGCTGCAGTTGAAGACAAGGCCTCACTGCATTTGGCCAGAGATTTATAATCTACCTCCCAAGTGCTGGTTTAACAGGCTAGTATCACATCAGGCTTGGAAAGTTTTTAACAAATTAAAATGGTAAAGCCAAATTTCTGGTAGATTTTTGACTTGCAAGACTAACATGCTGATATAACTATCTAAATTCAAGACTTCTACTACAGTAAGAGAGATATATCTCTCAAATACAAAAATTTGGTTGTTTTAGAAGACTACTACAATTCACAATTTCTTTTGCTCTTTTTGTCCTTGAGATAGTTTATGTACTCACAGAGATGCACATGCCTCTGCCTCAGGAGTGCTGTGATCAAAAGCATGCTATGATTTCAAATTTAATAGTCCTTTTAGGATCTTGATTTTACTTACATAAAAAGGAAGTGTGGCAGATTCATCTATGCAATTTGAGTTAACATAAACACCAGGAAAAAAAGCACCTTAAACTTCTTCCTTGGTAATATAGAGGATGGAACAAAACATTCTTCTCAAATACCCACACATTACTTTACAAAGTATCACCTATAAAAGCAGTAATTGGAAAACAATGTCCCACTGAAATACAACAAATGAATTCACTCATGAAATGTAGTACAATATAGAAGCCTCAATATGCCTCAAATTCCTACCCCAGCTAAATGACTAAAATTATGTATCAAAATTTCCAATTAGTTAAGAAAAACTAAGAATCAAATCCATTGGAGCAATGCAGAGTGCTTACGTACCTGGATCATGCAAAACTCTGCACTCAACTCAAAGCAACACTATTTGAAAGCCCAAAAAGATATGGCTCAATGTTAAAAACGTTTGCTTTATCTCAAAAAAAAAAAAAAAAAGTTTGCTTTAGCATGCATGAGGACCTAACTTCAAAGGCTAGTACAGCAAATGAACAAACTATCAACTGAACTAGCTATCTCTGGTGGTACAGGTGTATAATCCCAGCACTTAGGAGGCTGGGATACATGAAGGAAACTCACAATTCCCACCTTCATTTTGAAACAGGGTCACATGTTGCTCAAGTGAGGCCGGAAACCCTTTATATAGCTGAGAATGACCTCAACTTCTTTTGTTGTTGGGTTTTTTGTTTTGTTGTGTTTTCAAGACAAAGTTTCTCTGTGTAGCCCTGGCTATCCTAGAACTTGCTCTGTAGACTAGGCTGGCCTCTGCCTCCAAAGTGTTGAGATTTAAGGTGTATTCCACCACCACTCAGCTGACCTTAAAGCTTCCTGCTCCAGCGTTCAAAGTACTGAGATTTTAAGTCTGTGACACAATATACAGTATATATGCACACAGTACTGGGAATCAACCCAAGGCCCAATCCTGTGCATAACAAACATCATACCAACTAAGCTATACCCTAGGCCCACAAGAAGCCATGTCTTATCAAATGCAATATAGATTTAGTTAATTTAAAAAACACATCCCCTACCTCACATTCCCATGGTATGAGGAAAGAAACAAGGCCTCAGTTAAGGCTTACCCTGTTTTCATTCCAAATGAAGTTAAACTATTCTTAAAGCATGCAGTGTTAGAACCATTTTGCCCAATCTCCACTTATAGTCTAACCTAGACCTCTCTTTTTTCATTTTTTATTATTTTAAGTCAGGGTTTCTCTAGGTAGCCTTGGCTGTCCTAGAATTTACTCTGTAGTCCAAGCTGGCCTTGAACTACTAAATAGTTAGATTAAAGGCATGTGCCACCACCTCTTGGCAAAGCCTAGACCTCCGTATGGTAAGAAAGACCGGTGTCTTTTTTTTATCTTTAATAATTTTTTGAAGATTTATTTACTTTTTTTATGTGTGTGAATACACTGTAGCTGTCTTCAGACACACCAGAAGAGGACATCAGATCCCATTACAGATGATTGGGAGCCATCATGTGGTTGCTGGGAATTGAACTCAGGACCTCTGGAAGAGCAGTCAGTGCTCTTAACAGTTGAGCCACCTCACCAGCCCATGTTCTTTTTTTAAAGACAATGTCTCACTATGTAGTCTTTACTGGCCTTGATCTCACAGAGATCTGCCTGCCACTGCCTCTGAGTGCTGTAATTAAAGGCATGTGCCAGCACACCTTTCAAGATCTATACTCTTGGAAATCAACATTATTATGTAAAGTATAAGTAAATATCAGAAGCCACAGCACTTAGAAGTCAGAGACAAATGGATCTGAGTTCAAGGCCAGCCTGATCTACAGAGCAAGTTCAAGACAGTAGGTGGAAAAACTCTTTTCTTAGAAAACCAAATTAAAAAAGAAAAAAATTAAGCTTGACATGTTACACCCCAATCTATCTGAGAACTAAAGAGAGTCCAAACTCAGGTGGGTAATAAGACCTGCAACATCACTTCTGTCTCAAAGTCATGAATTAGTTCACAGATAATAATCAAAGGAACCTTCCCCACTTTCAAACCTGTGTCTGTAGGATTGGGAGCTGAGGATGAGCAGGGGAGGGGCTGCTCTGCATGGTCCCACTCCCAGGCTCCTTGCTGGATGCCTGAAGAACGACTGGGTTATTATCACCGTTGCTGCAGGCCGAGTGGCTGGTGTCCGGCTGCAGGGCATGCTGGGAGCTGGCCTCATTCTGGGCCACCAGCCACCGGGACCTGCCTTCCAGGGCCCGGGGCCCACCAGGGCGTCCCAGCCTCCGCTCAGGTCCACCAGCCTCTGGAGTACCTACAGTTGGATAAAAAA
>NW_022196904.1:116581299-116590459 GCF_008632895.1 Mastomys coucha | reverse complement strand
AAAAAAAAAAAAAGAAGAAGAAGAAGAAAAGAAAAAGAAAAGTAGAAATAAAATTAAAGGCTACTAGGCTATTAAAATAATTGTTTGTTTTTGAGACAATTAGGGTCTTATTAGGCTGGCCTGGGACTTATTATCCTGCTGCCTCAGGTTCCAAAGTGCTGGGGTTAAGAACTGTTTTCAGGGATATGAAGGTAGCTCAGCTGGCTCCACCTAGCACCCAAGAAACATGGTGAAGGTCAGTCCTCAACCCTGCATAAAACCAGCAGGGTGGCACACACTTTCAACCTGATCAGAAGCTCAAGTTCACCCTTGGCTATCCATTGACTATGAGACCCTTTCTCAGCATGCTACTTATCCCTATGTTTCTTGGACACTTACTATGTATCAAATACCTAGAAGTACTTGCTTAGCCAAAAGAGGTAGGAGGGACGTATCTTTATCTCTATCTGTATATACCTATATTCACAGCTATTTGGGACACTGGGGGATGATTGTCTGAACATAGGCAATAGAGACCAGCCTCAAACACATAATAAGATCTCATTTCAAAAGAAGAAATGCTAGGGCAGTCATGGCACATTCCTGTAACCGTTATCTCTCAGGAGACAAGAGGCAGGTGGATCTCTGTTGAGTTTGAGGCCAGCCTGGTCTCCACAAAGAGTTCCAGGACAGCCCAGGCTACAAAAGAAGCCCTATTTCCAAAAATAAAACAAAACAAAACAAAAAGAATATTTGGACACCAAGCACGCATGTGGTGTATATACATGTTGTGGCAACAAACCACAAAGTGTTTTGCATGAAGAATTTCAAAGGGTTGTACATTCTGGTTGGATAAAAACAGAGAAGAAAACAAAAGTTTTAAAAGCTAAAAGTACTTAAAGCTCTGGCAGATGTCAGGTGTGGTGGTTCATACCTATAATCCCAGCACTTAGTGTGCGCCAAGGCAGAATACTGCTATGAATTCAGCTATGAATTCAAAGTCGGCTTGGGCTAGACTTAGACCCCCTTCCCTTAAAAAGGAAGACAGAGAAGGAGCAGGAAGAAACACATAGCTGAAAAGAGCTCATTTGGTAGGATACTTGACCAGTACCCTCAGAGCCTGAGATTTCATGCCTAGAACCACATAGAATTGAGTGTCATGGTGGTACACTTGAGGAAAGAGGATCAAAATCACTTCAGATTATTCTTGAGCCAGCCAGTGGTAGCGCACACCTTTAATTGTCTTTGAAAAGAAAAGAAAGAAAAAAATAGTAGGAGAACTTAAATCCAGATAGCCTTGTTCCAAAACACTGAAGAAGCCAGGTTGGTAACATAGGCCTTTATTCCTAGCACTGGGAGGCAGAGACAGAAATTTCTGAGTTGAAGGCTAGCCTGATCTACAAGTCAAGTTTTAGGACAGGAAGGCTTACACAGAGAAACTGTCTCCAGAAAAAAATAACAACAGTAACAAAAATAACAAAAAAGGAAAATAACCAAACAAATAAGCAACACCAAACCAAACCAAACCAAACCCAAAACAAAACAAACCATGGAAAAACATAATACTCTTAGTGTTCTCCCTGGTAGTAGCGAGGTAACACCTTCCCTTATTCAGCCCCTGTTCGGTTGTACCACTATCACCAAACCCTCCATAGGTAGCACATGCAATAACCATTCACAATTAACCTAGTCTCTCATTATTTCATACTTTTCTCCCATTAACATCAACACACAAAATTTTATCTGAAGGTGAGCTCACCTGTGTGAGCAGAGACCACACCCCCTGTGAAAGTCTGCACTTCCACGGTGCCGTGTTGTAGTGAAGGAAATCACACCTAAAACAGGAGAGGAAGCAGCAGTGAGGATGCAGCCCACATCATCAATCTATACTCATCTAAGGTTACTTATACAGCTTTATTGGACTTCAAAATACACCCAAAGTCATTTCACATAATAGTAATAGGAAAAGCTCATGTTTCAGAAAAATAAGACAGTAAATTGGGCTAGGTTGTAGCTCAGTGAGGCCTTGGGGGTGGGTGTGGAGAAATGCTTCAGTGATTTAAGAGTATTTATTGCTCTTGCAGAGGTCCTGGGTTTCTTTCCAAGCACCTATATAGCAGCTCACAATAGCTATAATTCCAGTTCCAGTGGACCCAAGTTATTATTCTAGCCTGTTTGGACACCAAGCATGTATGTGGTGTATATACATGTTGTGGCAAGAAAGCACAAAGTGTTTTGTATGGAAAATTTCACAGGGTTGTACATTCTGGGTGAATAAGAGCAGAGAAGAAGACAACAAAAAATCTTAAAAGCTAAAAGTACGTAAAGCTCTGACAAACAACTGAAGGACAGAAACATCTCATCTAAAAGTTAACAAAGCCTCCTGGATGCCTGGCAGCGTCTTTGCCTTTTCAGTCAGAACTTAAAAGAAATGAGGGTGGAGTTCTCCAAAAGAAAAAGCAAATAGTTGGTTATAAAGTAAGGGACCCTTTGAATGCAGAACTAGCGAGATGAAACAGCCAAAGAACTTTAAAGAGCTTTTTATGGAGACAAAAGTGAGGAAGGCTCCAAAGAGACCCAACAGCCGGAAACAAGCAGGGTTAATAAAGTATTCCAGACCCGGAAGCATTTGCCCAGTTAATTCCTTATCTAGGTGCTGTGCTGCCAGAACATTCCAAAGATTGGAGGTAATCTAAACCCATGAGGCCTGAACTCTTGACTCCAGCCTTCATTATGCTCTCCCAATTCCCCTCAGGAGACTGACCCAGCATGACCCTTGACCTCTGCCAAGTTTTTACAGCCCAGACGGTCGCCCCGCCCCCTCACGGTCGCCCACCCCACCCAACGTGCGCGCCAGGCTGGGGGAGGGGCCGGCGCGTGCGCGGCTGGAGGCGGGGTGAGCCGGCAGCGCGCACGGCCCGGCTGGGGAAGGGGGGGGGGAGTTCCCGCCAGAACCCAATCCCATAGACTGGGTCACAGGACTCAGAAGTCCGCGTTCGTCAGCGCCCCCACATCAACAGACCGCAAAAGGCTCAGGAAGGAAGCGTTCGTGCGTAAAGTCTCGGTCTCCTACATGGATTATGGTGGGCACGCGCCCGGACTACTCGTCTCATGCACCCTTTTCCTCTTCCTCTCCCCGGAGGGGAGGCAGGTTGGTGGGCGGGCAGAAGCGCACCTGGGTCCGTCCTCTCGGGCTCTGCTCGCTCATGCACGCGTGCGCAGAAGGGCAGGACGGGGCAAGGGGACGCTCCGACACCAGGAGCCGCTCGGCCTGACAGTCTCCCTCCCGCCCCCACGCCCGTCTCCATGAGCGCGCGCAGGAAACCTCGCTCACCGGCCCCAAGGCCCCGCTTGACGGTGCGCGCGCAGCACCCCGGGAAGGTGGGAAGCGGCGCTCGTGGATGCGCGCGCAGTCACCCGTCAGGGGAGGGGAAACTGTGGCGCCTCCGCCATCTTGTCTCCCTCTCCTTACCTGCGTCCTCGGGGGCGTGCTCACCACCCCCCCTCCCGCCGAGGAGGGGGGAGGGCCCCCTCTTGGTCGCCGCCTTCACCGCTTTAAATTCCCCTAAGGGCCGCCACAAGAGCCACGCCAGTGCTCCCACCGCTTCTAGTCACGCCACGGAGATGAGATCAGTGAGCTGAAGAAAAAGGAGACGCTACTCCCAGCGACCCCGCCGCTGCCGCCGCTGCTCCCGAGGCCTCACCAAAATGGCCGCCGCCGTCTCGGCCGCCACCGCCACTAGCACCACCACTACCACCACCACCACCAAGGCTCGTTATCGCTACCGCCAGAGCGGCCCGTCTTCTCGCGATACACAGTAACTGGAGGCTGGAGGGGCGGGTAGGCTCGCGTGCTAGCGTAGGACTGTGAGGCGCAAAGCAAGGTGGGAATTGTAGTTCGCTCCGAGGCTCCATGCTGGCCCAGCGTGCTTCAATAGGTCTGAAACTCCCGCTGCATTGCAGCCACCCTTTGGATTTGGGAGTTTTTGGTTTTTCTTTTTTTTCAAATCACCATTTGAAATGAAACAAATGAGTGGAGGAGTCTAGTCCTTCTGATTCCTAAGGCAGTTACTTTTTGTTTGTTTTTGAAAGGCAAAGTCTTAACAATGTAGCTTTGGCTGACATGGACTCACAATGTAGATCAAGCTAACCTTAAATTTAACAAAGATGCTCCCACCTCTGCTTGGGATTAACGTGTGCACCACGACCAGCTGCGGTTGACTTTGTAACACTGGTTTTCCCAAGAGCTCCCCAATATATGTGCCATGGGTTTGCAGTCTTTTACACTAAGAACTATTTTGAGAGACTGGAGAGATGGCTCAGTGGTTAAGAGCACCGACTGCTCTTCCAAAGGTTTAGAGTTCAAATTCCAGCAATCACAACTATCCGTAACAAGATCTGATGCCCTCTTCTGGAGTGTCTGAAGACAGCTACAGTGTACTTACATATAATAAAGAAATCTAAAAAAACAAAACAAAAAAATTTTTGAGCTCAGTGATTAAGACTATTGGCTGCTTCCTCTTCCAGATAAAGAGGCTCCTAATTGTCTGTAATTCCAGTTCCAAGGAATCCACAAGTTCAAGATTATCCTGTCTAAAAAAGAATATGCATATAGCCTTTTTTTACACCCCCCCCCCCACACAAGGTTTCTCTGTGTAGCCCTGGTTAACCTGGAACTCACTCGGTAAACCAGGCTGGCCTCGAACTCAGAAATCCGCCTGCCTCTGCCTCCCAAGTGCTGGGATTAAAGGCATGAGCCACCACTGCCCGGCGCATATACTCTTATAGTTAAGTATGTGTTTTTTCACTTTAGAACTTAAAGTTGTGTATGTGTGTGTTTAAATAACAGAGGCAGAGCTGGAGAGATGGTTTAAGTGGTTAAGAGCACTGGCTTTGATTCTCAGCACCCACATGGAAACTTTTAACAGTTTCAAACTTTAGTCTTAAGGGAATTAAAACTTTCTAGTACATAGATATACATTCAGGCAAACACTTATAAAATAAAGGTAAATACTAAAATTACAGAGGTAATAAATGTTTGCTTTTGTAAAAATAAACGTAGTATGGATTATCAGTAAAAGGATTATCTGCTAAAAAACCTTCCCCACATGTTCTCAGTACCCTACCTAGAGTGTTCTACCCAGAAGTAATCAGTGCTGAGTCCCCTATATCTGAATGATACCATACTGTAGATTGTTTTACACTTTTGTTTACACTTTGGCAATTTATAATTGTCTTACATTTTGCCTTTTCAGACTTAAAATATCTGGAAAGATATTAATAAAGATAATGATGGTGCTAGGCGGTAGTGGCGCACACCTTTGATCTCAGCACTTGGGAGGCAGAGGCAGCTGGATTTCTGAATTCAAGGCCAGCCTGGTCTACAGAGTGAGTTCCAGGACAGCCAAGGCTATACAGAGAAACCCTGTCTCAAAAAAAACAAAAACAGGGCTGGTGAGATGGCTCAGCAGGTAAGAGCACCAATTGCTCTTCCAAAGGTCATGAGTTCAAGTCCCAGCAACTACATGGTGGCTCACAGCCACCCATAATGAGATCTGACACCCTCTTCTGGTGCATCTGAAGACAGCTCCAGTGTACTTGTAATAAATAAATAATAAATCTAAAGACGAAAAAAAAAAAAAAGAAAAAGAAAAAATACAAAAAAGAAGAAAGTAAGTAAGTGGTGGAAGAGAGATGGCTCAGCAGTTAAGAGTACTGGCTGGCTCGGGCTAGAGGACCCGACTTTAGTTCCTAGGACCAACAAGACAGCTTGCCAACATCTTGCCTCTGTACTACTGCACATAATACACAGGCATACATACAGGCAAAACAAACCTATACATATTTCAAAAGTATTTTAATAATTTTTTAAATGTTGGGTATGGTGATGAACAACTCTTAATTTCAAACATTCAGAAGGCAGAAATGGAGAGAGATCTGTGAGTTCAAGGCCAGTCTGGTCCATATAGTTCTGTTTCAAAAGATCAAAGTAATAATATTAAAAAAGTAAATGTATAAAAAAAAAAAAAAAAAGTAAATGTATACTAAGCATTACCTCACTTTTGAATAGCTAAAATCTGGGTGTGGGCTTCTAGTGCATGCACAAAGTCATAGGATGGCTGTCAGCACTGCATAAAACTTGCTATGAAAGTGCATTCCTGTAATCCGGTACTTGAAGGTTGGGGCAAGACAATCTCATGAGGCCACTCTGGTCTACAGAGTGAATTCCCAGCCAATCAAGTGTATATGGTGAGACCCTGTCTCAGAAAAAAAAAACAGGGAAGGGGTTACATGTGGTTCAGTTGGTAGTGTGCTTGTTTCAGCTGGAAATGATAATCCTAGCACCAGGGAGGTGGATATAGGAGGATCAGCAGTTCAAGGTTATTCTCAACCACATTACAAGTTTGAGGACAGCCTGAACTTAAACACTGAAAGCTGTGATTCTGTATCTGTAATTCTAGTACTTAGAAGTTCAAGGCCAGCCTGAGCTATATAGTTTCAGGCCAGAATTGGCTAAGATTACACACTTGTAATCCCAGCAAATGGGAGGTAAAGGTTTGAGGATCAGGAGTTATCTGAGCACAGTAGTGGCGCTCTACAGAGTGAGCTCCGGGACAGCCAGGGCTATACAGAGAAACCCTGTCTCGAAAATAAATAAATAAATAAATAAAAATAAATAAAAATAAAAAGTTATCTGAGCTGCCCAGTGAGTTTGAGACCAACCTGGATGGTATGGGATCTTGTTTCAGTCCTACTCAAAACCAACAACAAAAGATGCCAGGGTGGTGACACAGTAGTCCACAACCCAGCTATGATGGCTTTTGGCAAGTAGCACAGATAATTGATAAAGACGGTGACAGTTTGCCCTGGAGTATAGTCCTGTACAAGGTCAATGTATATGGGGCTGGAGAAGGCAGCTTAATGGTTAAGAGAACCTACTGTCTGAAGACTGAGGACCCCAGTTCTGTTGCCAGCACCCACGTGACAGTTCACACACCTGCCTATAGCTCCAGTGTCAGAGGATCTGATGCCCTCTTCTGGCCTCCTTTGGGCACAAGGCATTTATTTATGTGGTGCACAAACATGTATAGGCAGGCAAAACATACATAAAAGAGAAAAATAGAAAAAACATGAGCATGTATCTTAAAATGTCTAGATATATCTGTAATATATCCTCTTCATATATGTAATGCTTATAATGACATTCAGTATTTTTTTTATTTTTATTTTTATTTATTTTTTGGTTTTTTTAATACAGGGTTTCTCTGTATAGCCCTGGCTGTCCTGGAACTCACTCTGTAGACCAGGCTGGCCTTGAACTGAGAAATCCACCTGCCTCTGTCTCCCAAGTGCTGGGATTAAAGGCGTACACCACCACTGCCTGGTGACATTCAGTATTATTAATATAGCTTCATACTTGTTTCTTTTTTTCAATGTTGGATTACACTCAGGGGAGTGCCAGGCTAGGCCAGTGCTCTGAGTTCTATCCTTAGTTAACTATTTTACATCTTTTCATATTGTGAGATTCTTTACTCAGAAGTAAAAAAGATATTTAATCTGCTTTCTTTTAAAATGCTCTGTGCCTCTCTATGTATGTGGGGGTGTTTGTATGTGTATGTATGTACATGTTCCTATGTAGCTGGGTAGATGGATGTTCATGTGTGTGAGTGCACTTGCATGTGTGTTCACATGCATGTAGAGGACCACTCCATCATACAATTGGACATGGGTGTGAGTATATAAACACATGCATGTAGAGGACCACTCCATCATAAATTGGACATAGGTGTGAGTATATAAACACTGATTAATCAGTCTCTCTCCATTTAGCATTCTGAACATCCTTGGTTTATTACAATAGGCCCACTGTTTTTGTTTGTTTTTGTTGTTAAGGGTATCTACACGTATCTGCATCACTTAAAGCACTCCTGTTCATTCAAGCCTAGCTCTGAAGTAAAGTAGGGAAAAGCTTGGTGTGATGGCAGGTGTCTATAATCCCAGCACTTTAGAGATTGAAGGAGGATGAAAAATTTGAAGCCAACACAATAGAAAAAAAAAAGACAAGGGCTAGCAAGATGGCTCAGTGGTTAAGAGTACTGACTGCTCTTCCAGAGGTCCTGAGTTCAAATCCCAGCAACCACATGGTGGCTCACAGTCATCTGTAATGAGATCTGATGCCCTCTTCCGCTGTGTCTGAAGACAGCTACAGTGTACTTATAAATAAATCTTAACAAAAGAAAAAAGACAAGCCAGGTATGGGAAGTGAGTGTTAGGGCATACCTGTAATCTTGCAACACTCCAGTGGGAGGTGGAGAATCATCTGCAAAGACCAGCCTAGTTAGGGCCACATAACAAAAAG
Organism: Mastomys coucha; assembly: GCF_008632895.1. Classification (NCBI taxonomy): domain Eukaryota; kingdom Metazoa; phylum Chordata; class Mammalia; order Rodentia; family Muridae; genus Mastomys; species Mastomys coucha. Next base: position 116,582,121 of record NW_022196904.1, on the reverse strand, counting down.
CATTTGGACAAAGAGCCTGAGTGGTACTGCTGGTACACACCTTTAACTCCAGTATTTGGGAGGCAGAGGCATTTAATTCAAGGCTAGCCTGGATTACAGAGCAAGTTCCAGGACAGTCAGGGCTACACAGAGAAACCTTGTCTTGGGAGGAGAAAGAAAAAACCTTGGACAAACATACTTGAAAAATAGGGCTGGGGAGAATTATTAGTGGGTATAGTGCTTGCTATTTAAACATAATGACCTGAGTTTGAACCCCCAGAATCTGTATAAAAAGCCTGATGCAGTGATAAATGTCTGTAACCCTATTACTGGTGTGTGGACACAGGTGGATCCCAGGGACAGGCAAGCCAGCCTAGCACAAAGGGTCAATTCCCAGTTCAGCCAGAGGCTGTCAGAAAAAATAAGGTAGAGAGTCTGAGAAGATGGTCAATGATTAAGAGCACTGATTGCTCTTCTAGGGGACCTGAGGGTCTGTAACTCTAGTTTCTGGATCTGATTTCCTCTTCAGGCCTTTGTGGGCACCAAGCAGGTATATAGTATATGGATATATATGTAGGCAAAATATTCATACATATAAAAATAACCTATTAAAAACATGATGGACAACAACAGAGGAAGACTGGCCTCTACTTCTCATGCATCTGTGAGGACACTCATGCAAATACCAGGAAGGGAGTAGGAGTGGCAGACATAACAAGATTCAAACAAAGTGAGATGAGATGGGCCACCTAAAAACCTAATAAGACAGCCAGGCGGTGGTGGCACACACCTTTAATCCTAGCACTTGGGAGGCAGAGGCAGGTGGATTTCTGAGTTCAAGGC
>NW_022196904.1:116538546-116581161 GCF_008632895.1 Mastomys coucha | reverse complement strand
AAAAAAAAAAAAACAAAAAAAAAAATAAGACAGTCATATCTAGTTACATAGAAGGAAATAGCTGTAATTGTTCAGAATAAGCCTGGAGTCCTAATATCCTACTATTTGGGGGCAGTTAACCATGCTCCAAGTGTTGAAAAGCTTCTTGTTGCATTTTGACCAGCTGCTGCTTCTCTTCTCTCTTCCTCCTCCTCTTCTTTCCTCTTCCCTCTTTCCCCCTCCTCCTCTTCTTGTCTTCATGTATCCCAGCTGGCGTCAAACTTGCTTACTTTGTAGCTGAAGATTCCTTTGAACTTCTGATCCCTGTGTCTCTGCCTCCAGATTGCAGGGATTACAGGCACTTGCCACTGTGTCAGACTTCATGTAATTATGTTATAAGGGAGTACACCTTCAGCCCCTTACTCTGTAGCAGTTTTGGAGTTTTTGTTTTTTGAGATAGAGTTTCTCTGTGTAGTTCTGGGTGTCCTACAATCTGCTCAGTAGGACCAGGCTGGCCTCAATCTCTGAGATCCACCCGCCTCTGCCTCCCAAGTGCCGGGATTAAAGGTGTGTGCCACCACTCCACTGCCCAGTTTGTAGCTTTTTTAAAAAAATAAACATTTTGGGATGTGTGTGTGTGTGTGTGTGTGTGTGTTGGTACTAGGGGAAAAAAAATAAAGGTTGTACTTATTATACCATTAAGCTATACCGCTATACCCAAAATTAAGCATAATATTCTGTGTAGTTTTCTTTTTGAGATTGAGTGTTGCTCTGTAGACTAGGCTCGTGTGAATTCACCATCCTCCTACCTCTACCTTATGAGTACAGAGATGGGCATATGTCACCATACCTACCACCAACCCTAGTCTTTTGAAAAGATTTCTGAAAAAAAAAAAAAGGATTTCTGTAGGGTAGCTAGCAATTCCCTCAAGCTTTCCTACTCCTCACTGCAACAGCAGTAAGTAAGTATTGAGGTTACAGGCATGTACCACCATGCTCAGCTCATATATATTTTTCCCCTAAGATTTGAGTGTGTGTTCATGTTTGTGTGTGTAATTACATGTGGTTGTCAGATCCCTTGGGGCTGGAGTTATAGGAAGTTGTCAGCCACCAGATATGACACTTGCTGGGAACTGAACTCTGGTCCTCTGCAAGAAAAATTACTCTGGATTTTTTAGGGGGGAAGGGGAGTGTCAGGGGTGTGCGAGTATAAGACAGGACTTCTGCCTTGAAATTCATTCTGTAGATCAGGCTGGCCTCAAACTCAGAGGTCTGCCTCTGTTTCCCAAATGCTGGGATTAAAGGTGTATGCTACCACTGCCAGGCAACCCCTCTGTATTTTTAAATAATGTAAAAAAAAAAATCAGTATTAAGAGACGGTCTAATAATATTAAGAATCCCCCCAAAAAAGGAATTCTTCACCTTTATGGATCAGTAACTCTTATAACTCCATTGGGATTGGTTTTACAGAGGGAACAGATACTGTTTTCAGAGATGTAAAGTTACTTATTCAGCCAGTCAGTTCAGAGCTCATCAACTTCCATTAATTTGAAGGATCCTGAGCAAAGTGAATGGGCAGAGGCAAGAAGATTCTTAAGACGAAAGCCAGAGCTCCTGCTGGCTCTAAGAGGAGTGGGAGCTGATGAAGGCATTTGTCAACCCTACTCAACACTGTCCAATGTACAGGGGTTAATGACTGCTAAACTTGCAGAAAATGGTCAGTGGATGGCCATCATGGCCAGTGATGACTCATTATCAGCATCAGACATGGTAGCCTCCTAGAGGAGTCATCATTGAATCAGCCAGCTCATTGTTACCACCCTTTGTGAAGTATACATTCTGTCCTCCAAATTCTTATTTCTGAGCATTTGGGGGAGGTAAAAAATTATGTTACTAGTGGGGAAAGGGCTTTAGCTCAGTTGGTATAGTGCTTGCTTAACATCCACAATGCCTGAGGTTTCTTCCTTAATATTGCATAAATTGGGTGTTTTGGTCTACACCTGTAATCCTCAGTTATATAGTAAGAATGATGCTAGCCTGTAACAAATTAAACCATATCTCAAAAATGTTATGCCAAGTATGGTGTTACACACCTTTAATCCAGCACTCAGGAAGCAGGCACACCCCTATGAATTCAGAGCTATATATAAACTTGATCTAAATATAAGCCTGTCTCAAGAAAACAAATGTCAGTATTTAACATTTTTACATGTATTTCCTTTTTATTACCATTATGTTTTCAGACAGGGTTTCACTATGTAGACCAGGCTGACTTTGAACTCAGAGATCTACCTGCCTCTGCCTCCTGAGTGTTGAGATTAAAAGTGTGTGGCACCATGCTTTGACTTAAATTATGTGTAAATAAGTGTGTGTGTGTGTGTGTGTGTGTGTGTGTGTGTCTGCATGTGAATATGTGGACATGACTGCAGGTACCTACAGAGGCCAGAGGCATCAGGTTCTCCAGGAACTTGAGTTAACAGCTGTGAGCCGCCTGATGCAGGTTCTAGGAACCGATCTCACGTCCTCTGCAAGGGCAGAAACTTTTAATCACTGAGCCATCTCTCCCAACTCCTATTTTTCTTTTTCAATTTACTTTTAAATTTTACTTTATGGGGAAATGTCTTACCTGTATTTATATATGGCACTACCTATGTGCAGTGCTCTCAGACACCAGAGGAGGGTGTCAAATTCTCTGGGACTAGAGTTACAAATGGTTGTGAGCTGCCATGTGGGTGGTGGGAACTGAACTCAGGTCCTCTAAAAGAGCAGCCATCCCTCTATTTTTTTTCCCCAGAAGTAGACTAGGGGCTACTGAGATGGCTCAGCAAGTAAACACATTTGCCTCCAAACCTAATGATCTAAGTTTGATCTCTGGGCTCATATGGTGGAAGAGGAAGAAGACAACAGACAACTCCTGAAAGTTGTCCTCTGATGTCCAAAAAAAAATGTAGAAAAATTTTAAGTAGACTGGGACTTGATAGTTTAATTAATAAAATGTTTTCCTTGAAACACAAGGACATGAATTAAATCCCAGAACTCACATAAAATAGCTGGGCATAGGGCCAGCAAGATAGCTCAGTGGGTAAAAGGTGTTTGCCAACAAACCCATAAATTCTCCTCTGACCTCCACTTGGGTACTGTGGCACACTTGAGCCACTACAAAATAAAATAAATACATGTGATTAAAAAGAAAAAAAAGGTGGGGCCAGGTATACTGGTGAACACCTTTAATCCTGGCACTCGGGAAGGGAAGTGAGGGGAAGCAGAGGCAAGTGAATCTCTGAGTTCGAGGCAAGCCATCTGACATTAACCTCTGCGCTCTATATCCATGCACACATAGAAAAGCCCTTGGCTGTAGAGGGATCCTGGAACAAGGGGACTCCATGTGAAATCTAAGGAAGTCTGATTAACCTTTAGTTCACAATAGCATTGTTTTTGAAGAGTCAGTTCTATCATGCTAATGTAAGATTTTCATAGTAGATGAGGCTGAGTATGCTTGGTTTCAGAACCTTTCCACATTCTCTATGCAGTTGTTCTGCAACCTAAAAGTATTGTAAAATGAGAAGGTGGAAGCTGGAGAGATGGCTTTGGTTAAGAGCTCATAACTATCTGTAACTACAGTTCTAGAGGATCTGAAGCCCTCTTCTGGTGTCTAGGTACCAGGCACTATTGTGGTCAATAGACATAAATGCAGACAAAAGACTCTTAAAATACAAAACATTAGCCAGGCAGTGTTGGTGCACACCTTTAATCCCAGCACTTGGGAGGCAGAGGCAGGCGGATTTCTGAGTTCGAGGCCAGCCTGGTCTACAGAGTGAGTTACAGGACAGCCAAGGCTACACAGAGAAACCCTGTCTCAAAAAAGAGAAAAAAAAAAAAAAAACAACAACATTGTTGTATAGTGGAGCACACCTTTCTTTAATCCCAGCACTTGGAAGGCACCAGCTAGTGGATCTCTTGTGAGTCTTATGTGTTCTAGGTTAGCCAGAGCTACAGAGTTAGACACTGTCTTAAAAAAGAAAAAAGCGAGGCAGTGGTGGCACATGCCATTGATACTAGCACTCAGGAGGCAGAGGCAGGTAGATCTCTGAGTTTGAGGCCAGCCTGGTCTACAGAGGGAGTTCCAGGACAACCAAAGCTACACAGAGAAACCCTGTCTCAAAAAATCAAAAACAAACAAAAAAAATTTAAAAGATTCTCAGGAAATTTAAAACATTTATTTACTTATGTATTGTGTGTGCATGGATTCAATAGTGGCCATTCAAAAATCAGAAAACACATTATCAGAATTGGTTCTATTCTTCTACCAAGTAGGATCTCGGGAATAAAGGCTTAGTGGGAACACCCTTTACTCACTGAGCCACCTTACCAACCCTGTGGGTTTTGTTTGTTTGTGTGGTTTGCTTTTTGACAGTTGCTAGAGATCAAACCTTGCTATTAAGTGCTTAGTTGCTAAGAACTTGGCTATTTTTCTTTGTGTGTGGTATAAGGATAGAACTGAATGAGGGGTTGATGCATGTTAGGCCAGCACTAACTGAACTCTTAGTTTAGAAAACCTAGAAAATCCCTTTCCCAAAGGCATCCTTTTTCCCTGGTTCCCATTAGCTATGTACAGCCTATGAACCTCAACTTGTCCATCTTTCTTTTTCATATTTGTAGTAGTGGGACTTGAACTCAGAACTTAATGAATGCTAGGCAAACACTCTGCCACTACATCTACAATTTACCCATTCTGAAGTAGTGAAATGACTGCTTGAGTGTTGGCTCAGTGGCTAAGCACACTTGCTCTTGCAAGTACCCTGATTCGAATCTCAGTACCCACATGAGGGCTTTCCTTCTCCTTGGGCAGACATGCATGTGGTGCACAGATATAGGTGCAGGCAAAACACTCACACATAAATAATAAAGTAAATAAGGAAAAAAAAGTGAAATTATTATTATTAGGGGGGTCATGTAAAGAGGAACCATAATAGGTAAGTGCTTTACTAATGAGCTACATCATTACTCTTTCTGGCTTCTTTTTGTTTTGAGACAAAATCCCATGTTGGCTTCAGCTATCTAGCCAAGACTAATCTGGGACTTTTTCTTTTGTTTGTGAACCAGGGTCTCACTATTTAGACCTGACCCATACCCTGCTGTGCAGACCAGACTGGCCTCAAACTTAGAGATCTACTCACCTGTCTGCCAATGCTGGGATTAAAGGCTTTACTACTACACCAGGCAGGACCTTGAATCTCTTTATTCTCTTACCTCTATTGCCCAATACTGGGATTACCAAGGAATAATATGCCAGATATTCAACTCAGAATTTTTCTACATGTGACACAAGGATTAGTTACAACTTAGTTACATCCCTAGTGCTGCCTCATTTATAATCTTTTGAACCACAGCCAGTTTAATTTTGCTAAGTTCTGTGCTAAGCAACCTGTATTTACATGCATTATCCCATGTGTCACATACACCTGTGTCTACTAGGGTCCTCATTTCCCTTGTTTCCCCACTAGAAACAGACTATATCTAAGCCATAGGATGCCTAAGCAGTGGAGGACTCTGGTGCCAAACTTTCAGCCCATGTTCTTTATCGACTCAGACTCCCCCTTCTTTCTGCAACCTGAGATAGACTCTGCCCACCTCAGAGCCAATTTTGAAAGATATGCTTCCCACACAAACTGCATGTAGGTTAGCATTTTCTTTCATCACACTTCTCAAAGACTCCTTCTGGAGTTTCTAATCAAAAAGGCATCTCCAGGAAGGAAAGCAAGCATTTAAAAAGTACATTTTATTTATGTGTGTGCAGGCATACATGCCATAGGATATGGAGGCCAGAGGACAACTATGGGAATTGATTCTCCCCTTCCATCATTGTGCCTCTGCCTCACAAGTGCTGGGATTAAAGGCATGGGCCACCACTGCCTGGCCTCACTGTACTGAATTTAAGCCTCTGTGGCATGAGCTTTTATCCATGGAGCTGTCTCATTCCCCTTTCCTTTTTTGAGACAGGGTTTTATGTGTAGCTCTGGCTATCCTAGAACTCCCTCTGTAGACCAGGTTAGCCTAAAACTCATGGAGATCCACCTGATTCTGCCTCCCTAGTTTTAGAATTAAAGATGTGCATCACCATGACTGGCTGTGGGGATACATTTTGCCCAGCACTCAGGAGACAGAGGCACACAGATCTCTTGTGAGTTTGAGGCTAGCATGGTCTATATAGAGAGTTCTAGAATAGTCACAACTATATAGTGAGACATGTCTCAAAAAATAAAAAATAGAGCAAGAAGCTAGATGAAATTATTAAAACTCCACATCTTGGTGGTGCTAGAGAGATGGCTCAGCCAGTGGTGAAGAGGACTCATGCATATGACCTGTATTCATTCACATAGTACCTCATAACCCTCTACAGAACTCCAGCCACAGGGGAGGCAACACCCTCTTCTGGACTCTTCTGGTACTATATGTGTACCTAGCAGCAGGTACACATATAGTATGCAGGCATATATGCAGGCAAAACACCCACTTACATAAAACAAGTGAAAAATTTTATGTTAAAATCCAACAAAAAACTCCATCTTAAAGCACAAGTAGCTCATGTCTGTAATTACAGCACATGGGAAGCAGATGACATGATGAGTTCAAAGCTATTACAATTAAAACAATTAACAGGTGGGTGTAGTGGTTATCTCAGAAGTCAAGAGGTAGAGCAAGGAGGGGGTAGGAGTTCAAAATCATCCTCAACTACACAGCAAATTCAAGGCTAGTCTGGCTTACATGAGACCGTGTTTCAAAAAAAAAAATGTGGCACTGGGTAGGTGTGTCAGTGAGTAGAGCACCTGCTGACAAACATGAAGACCTGAATTTGGATTCCTACCACACATAGCTGCATCCCAGCTCTGTGCTGGCCAGCCAGCCTAGCTGAAGTGCAAATTCCCTCTCACAAAATAAAGCATAGCCAGGCAGTGGTGGCACACGCCTTTAATCCCAGTACTTGGGAGGCAGAGACAGGCAGATTTCTGAGTTCGAGGCCAGCCTGGTCTATAGAGTGAGTTCCAGGACAGCCAGGGCTACACAGAGAAACCCTGTCTCGAAAAACCAAAAATAAAATAAAATAAAGCAGAGCCAGGCGGCACTTGGGAGGCAGAGGCAGGCTGGAGACCAGCCTGGTCTACAGAGTGAGTTCCACGACAGCCAGGGCTATACAGAGAAACCCTGTCTCTAAAAAACAAAAAGTTAAAAATAAATAAAGCAGAACAGGGCCAGTGGTTAGCACTGACTGCTCTTCGTAAGTCCTGAGTTCAATTCCCAGCAACCACTAGGTGGCTCACAACCATCTGTAATGGGATCTGATACCACCTTCTGGCATGTCTGAAGAGAGTAAAACGTGTACTCCTATACATAAAATAAATGTTTGTTTGTTTGTTTGTTTTAAAGAAGAAGCCAGGCAGTGATGGTATAATGTGCATGAGTCTTGATACCATAATACTAAGTGAATGAAGCCAGTTATAAGATTAGGTGGATTATGTAAGAATTTTATCTGAAGTTGTCATTTGACTTTTGAACTATAAAGTTATTTGGAGACTGGGTTTCACTATGTAGTCCTGGCTAGCCTGCAACTTGCCATGTTGACCAGGATGGCCTTACAGGTGATTATGAGCTGCTACATATATGAGTGCTGGGAGCTGAACCTATGTCCTTTGCAAAAGCAACAAATGCTCTTAATGGCTGAACCATCTCTATAGTCCTTTAATCATCCCCTCTCCTACATTGTCTCATATATCCTTTGCTGGCTTGGAACACAGTATGTAGCTGAGGATGACCTTGAACTCCTGACACCTCTTAGTGCTAGAATTAGAAGCATTCACTATTGCATATATTTTTAATGTAAAATTTAGAAAAAATATATTTGTGTATATTGTGTATATGCCTGCATGCATGTGCATGTCTGGCACCAGAAGAGAAGACATCAGATTCCCTGGTACTAGTATAAAGACTGTTGTGAGCCTCCATGTGGGTGCTGGGAACAGAACCTGGATCCTCTGCAATAGTAGTTAAGTACTCTTAACCACTAAGGCATGCTTCTAGCCATTAAAAAATTATTTTGTGTATGTTCACAAAGTACAGATACAGAGACATCAGGTCTCCAGGAGCTGGAGATACAGGTGGTTGTGAACTCTTTGACATGGGGGTTAGGAACCAAACCAAATGGTCCTTCTGGAACTGCAGTATGTGCCCTTAATTGCTGAGCTATCTCTCCATTCTCATATATCTACTTTGATGTAGTGCTGGGGATGGAACTCACCTCGTTCATGGAGTAAAACACTCTGCTGAGTGGGCTCCACCCCTAACCCTCCTCCTTCCATCAGCTTACTCTAATCGTCTATCATTGTAATACTCTGAACCAGGACTATACCAAAGCACCTGGTATGGGGTACACAGTTGCACTTTTAGTTACAAGCAAGAGTCAAAACAGTCTGCTTTTGTGCTGAGCTTCAGGTCACTCACTCAGACCCACCCACACAGTTTTACTGTCTGGTTCTGAAGTGACCTCAATTCTCTCTTTTTTTCCAGACAGGTATGTAGCTCTGGCTGTCTTGGAACTCTCTTTGTAAATCAGTCTGTACTCAAACTCAGAGATTTGCCTGCTTCTTGAGTGCTGGCATTAAAGGCATGTGTTACAAGGCTCTTCTAATATATAGGCTCTAGAAATTGAACTTTGGGGGCTGGCGAGATGGCTCAGCGGTTAAGAGTACTGACTACTCATCTGAAGGTCCTGAGTTCAAATCCCAGCAACCACATGGTGGCTCACAACTATCTGTATGTAATAGGATCTGATGCCCTCTTTTGGGTGTGTGAAGACAGCTACAGTGTACTTACATATAATAAATAAATACATCTTAAGAAAAAAAATGGAACTTTGGTCCTCAAGCAAAATCTTTACTGAGCTATCTCCTTAGTCTCTTCAAAAAATTTTTTCCTTAAATACTTGAACTAGGTACAGTGGCAGATGTTTATAATCCCAGCACTAGAGAGGTGAGGCAGGAGAATCTGGAATTTAACAATATCAACATGGGCTATACATAGCATCTAAAAAGCAAACAAGGAAGGAATGTATCTAGCTCAGTTGGTCTAGTACCTTTCTATAGAGTACAAATCCCTGAGTATATACCATAGCCCTGGAAAACTAGGCATGGAGGTGCTACAGGTTCAAGGCCAGCCTGGTCTATATGGAGAGTTCCAAGCCATCTAGAGCTACATAATGGGAGAGCCTATCATATAGATAAAAAAAGGCTATTCAGGATCACCCTGGGCTATAGATTGAGGTCAAGGCCATCTAACCTATAAGTAATTCTGTTTTAAAAACAAACCAAAAACCTATATTTTACAAATAAGGACATAGCACAGGCATAGTACAATGTTCAGGGGCTAGAGGGATGATGGCTCAATAGTTAAGAGCACTGACTGCTCTTCCAGAGGACCCAGGTTCCTAATACCCACATGACAGTTCAAAAACATCTGTAATTCCAGTCTAAGGGGATCTGATGCCTTCTCTTGTGGTCTCCAAGAGCACTGCATGCACAGGGAGCACAATATACATGCATAAAAAAAACACCCATACACACAAAATAAAAATATTAACAAGTAGTAAATTGCTTTGGATTCAGGATTACAGACAAGGCATGGTAATGCATGCTTTTAATTCCAGCACTGGGAAGGCAGAAACAGGATCTCTGTGAGATTGAGAACATCCTGGTCTATCTAGTATATGCCATAAACTATAGTATATAGTAGACTATATGATGTAAATAGTGAGATCCTGTCCTAAAAATACCACCCCAGGGCTGGAGAGATGGCCCAGCAGTTTTACTGCCTGCTCTTCCAGAGGTCCTAAGTTCAATTCCCAGCAACCACATGGTGGCTCACAGCAATTTATATTGCAGGATATTTGATCACACTGTGAACCTAGAGATTGTGTTATTTACTGTTTTTAGTCATGGTATGGCTCAGCCTTAGCACATACTTTTAATCTAAGAGCTTTCTACTTGAATATTTAAACAGGATTAAATAAAGTCAACCATAGGTCAGAAGTTGGAGTAAGCAACCAATTGACAAGAAAGTCAATTTTTTATTTTTTTTCAAGACAGGGTTTCTCTGTGTAGCTCTGGCTGTCCTGAAACTCACTCTGTAGACCAGGCTAGCCTCAAACTCAGAAATCTGCCTGCCTCTGCCTCCCAAGTGCTGGGATTAAAGGCGTGTGCCACTACCGCTGGGCTGAACACAGGATTATTAAGAAAAAAACCATAATTAGAGTTGGAAGAATAGATAGAGACACAGGAGTAGAAGGGAGGGGGACCAAGTTTGAAGAAAGTTGTTTGAGGTGTCATGACAGTGGGGCATTCCTGTTGGGATGTAGGCTGAGGAGGAAGGTCAGGTGGGTGCTTTTCCTGCCTCTGATCTAGCAGGCTTTTACCCTAGCAGGTGGCTCCTGAGTCTTCATTTGTAAAACTGAACAATTGAGATTTTGTTTAAAAACAACACACCTATAATGAGATCAGATGGCCTCTTATGTCATGCAAGCATACAAGCATATAGAGCATTCATATACATAAATCTCAAAAAATAACAAAACAAAACAAAAAACCCACCACCCCAAAGACTGAAGATTTTATAGTTATCAGCTGAATATGGTGGTATTGGGAACTTAAGGCAAGAGGATTGGGAATTTGAAATCAGCTTGGGCTATGAAGAGATTGTCTCAAAAGAATTAAAATTTGTTTGTTTTTTGAGACAGGGTTTCTCTGTGTAGCCCTGACTGTCCTGGAAACTCAACTCTGTAGACCAGGCTGGCCTTAAACTCAGAAATCCTCCTGTCTCTGCCTCCCAAGTGCTGGGATTAAATGTGTGTGCCACCAATGCCCGGCATAAGAATTAAAATTTGTATTTTTTTTAATTAAAAAACTTTTTTAATTTTTTACAAGGTTTTACTATGTAGTCTTGGCTGTCTTCGCATTCACTATGTAAATCAGGTGGCCTTGAATTCACAAAGACCCCCTGCCTGTGCCTCCTAAATGCTCAGATTAAAGATGTATACCATCAAAGTTGGCCAAAGATTACCTATGCCACCTGATGTGATACTGGGAATGAAACTCTGGAAAAGTAGCATGTACCCTAAACTGCTATCTGTCCCCCCCCTACACACACACACACACACACACACACACACACACACACACACACACACACACACATGCTCACGCGCGCGCGCACGCGCACACACACAGTCTCATGTAGTTTTGGCTGGCTTCCAACTCAAGAGATCTGTGTTTCTGCCTCCCAAGATTAAAGGCAGTGTGTTACCATACCTAGTACTGTGTGGTGTTTTGCCTGAATGTTTGTCCTCTGTGCGCCTGCCATATTCCTTTCTGGTGCCCCCGGAGGCCAGAAAAAGTTACGGATGAGTGTAAGCTGGCATGTAGGTGCTAGGAATAGAACCTGGGCCTTCTGGAAGAGCAGCCTCTTTCTATTTGTTTTTTGTTATGGTTTCTGTGTAGCCCTGGTTATCCTGGAAATTTCTGTATAGACCATGCTGGAATTGAACCCAAGACATCTCCCTGCTTCTGTCTCGGCAGTGCAGGGATTACAAGTATATGCTAAACCTGTGCTCTGAATTGTGGAGCCATCTCAACAGCCCCCAAATATTCTTAGCCTTTTTGTTTGTTTATTTCTCGACAGTTTCTCTGTGTAGTTCTGGCTGAACTAGACCTTTTTTTATAGACTAAGCTGGCTGCAAACTCATAGAGGTCTGCTTGGCTCTGTCTCCCCAGTGCTGAGACTAACACATGCACCACTACTGGCACACCACCACTGGCACACTAGTAACACACAATGCACTGCCCTGGCATCTTAATGTTTATAATAGCTACTGTGCTGGGCTTGTTCTAGCAAAGTCCACTTCCTTGTTCTAGCAGCCTCTCTATGGGAATTAATTCGGGCCTAGTTTTCCTTAAATACTGACAATTCTTTCTGGAGTTGCCCTGAGCATGGATCGAAGCTTGCAAAGAGAAATCAATGGGGCTGGTGGCTAGGAGGCTAGATAAAAAAAGGCAGCTCTTAAATTCTTTGCATTCTCAACACCCACATGGCAGCTCACAGCTATCCTAACTCCAGGTTCAGAGAATCCAACATCCTCTTCTGGCCTCCTGGAGCACTAGGCATACACAAAGTGCTTTAATTTTCTTCACACAGTATGTTTGTTGGTCTTTTCTTATTAACAGAATGCCAAGTGCCAGGTAGGCTAGGGTTTGCTTATCCTGTCCCCTGCTACTAGTTTAGTGTTCTGCACAATGGATGGAGTCAATAGTGGTTTACAGGAAAAAAGGCAGCTCATTGAGTTGGGTGCTGGTGAGAGGTAGAAAAAGGGGGAGGTGGAAATCAGGCATATGAGAGCACACCACAGGGGATATCACAAGTGTATGTGGGAAGACACTTCAGAAAGGTTGGGCATACCCTGGTAGGTATTTTATTAAATCAAATATGCTGGCCAAAACCTATAATCCCTGCACTTGGAGGGTAAAGGCAAGATGACAAAGGCCAGCTTGGGGTGAGTAACTTAGTAAGACCATGCTTGAACATGAAAAAACAAGCTAAGTATAGAATGGAGGTTACAAACTGGTTCACAGGATCAATCTCCCCTTTCAAAACATTCCAAGCAGTCAGAAAAATAACTGGAGGAATCAAGATCTGAGAACAGTGGTTTTCTGAATCAGTGTGTAGTTTTGTATTTTTCCTCTATCACTACATGCCCTCAGGTTTCTAATTTTCTTTACCTTTGAAGCATATCTTCCCTAACTTGTTTTACAGGTACTAAGGATCCTTCCAACCCAAGGCTTTGCATATGCTGGAGAAGCATTCTACCAGTGAACTCTATCTCCACCTTGTCACTTTTCCTTGCTATTTAACTGTGCAGCCATGGTGGCTGTGAACCCATATTTCCTGCCTTTGCTTCCTAAGTGTTGGTTTTACTTATTTATTTGCTTTTAATGTTTTGTGTCAGGGTCTCTGAACACAAGAGAACTGTCACCTCTGCCCCCCAAGTTCTAAGATTAAAAGCATGTGCCTCCACTTACATCTTAATTTTTGAGAGTTTCTCTTTGTAGACTAGGCTGGTCTTGAACTCAAGAGATCTGCCTGTTTCTGCCTCTCAAGTACTGGAAGTAAAGGCAGTGTGCTACCATGACTGGCTAGTTTTTTTTTTTTTTTAATCATACATTTAAAAAAAGATTTTTGTGTGTACTAACGTTTGCCTACAGGGATTGATGTGTACCACGTGCATGCCTGGTGCTTGAGGGGATCAGAAGAGGGCAATAGATCTTCTGGAATTGAAGTTACAGATTGCTATGAGCCCACATGTAGATGCTGGAAATCAAACCAAAGTCCTCTGTAGGACTAACAAGTACTCTAAACTACTGAGCCACCATTCTTCAGCCCAAGTTTTCACAACATTTTGTTTAAGGATAAAAAAATAGTATATGAGTGTTTTATTTGCATGCATATATCTGCACCACATATATAGCTGATGCTCTCAGAAGCCAGAAGAGGTCAATGGATCTCCTGGAACTAGAGTTGCGGGTGGTTGTGAGCATCATGGGTACTGGCAGTTGAATCTAGCTCCATTCAAAGAACAGCAAATGTTTTGTTTTGAGACAGTCTCACTAGAGCCAGTCTCTGGCTGGCCTAGAATTATCCATGCAGACTAGGCTTGCTTGAATAAAGGCATGTATCACCATGCCGTTTCTTGCAGCCAAGTGCTCTGAACCGTCTCTCCAGTCCCACACCAAGGGTTTTGTTTTGTTTTGGAGGTAGAGTCTTACACTGTAGCTCTGTCTGCCCTGGAATTCACTTTGTAAACCAGGCTGGCCTCAACTCAGAAATCCACCTGCCTCTGCTTCCAGAGTGCTGAGATTAACCATGCCCAGCCATACATCTGTCTTTATTATTATATGTAAGTACACTGTAGCTATACATCTGTCTTTAAGTAGTGGATTTCTGAGTTGGGATTATGAGGTATTTTTCCTCTGAACTTTGTGTTCACGTGTTTGTTTTGTACTGACAATGTTTTGGCAAAAGACAATGTATCTATAAAAAGTATTAATCTTTTCTAACATATATGTACAGATAAACAGAAAGAGAACACACACCAAATCGTGGCTACCCCTGGGGATGGTTCAATGTCTTTCTGCATTGTTTGAATTGAATGTATTTGAAAAACACCAACACCCATCATTAACCAACTCACCCATCCCAAAGTAGCAGAGCTCCCCAGGTAGGAGGGAGGCAGGGGAACCCTTGATCAGGACACGGTCAATATTGTCCTCATTCCTTCCTCATTCTGGGACCCAGTGCAACCCATGACAGACAACTCACACAGACTGAAAGAGGAGCCGGAGGATAGGGGGTATCTCATTGTAACACTCATTTTTATATAAATATTCGCAAGTCATGTTACAGAATAAGCCCCACTGGGGAAAAAGTCAACGTTATGGTTTTGTTAAACTGAGCCCTGCCTTCTATTTGGGGCCCCAGCCTGGAGGTGCTGCTGCTTTGGGAAGGCTGGGGCTGCTGCTGGGAGGCTGCTAAAGAAGCTGCCTGTGTTGCCCACCCCTGAACCAACCCCCTTCTTTGGTGTGTGTTTCACGGTGACCTTCTCTGGCCACCTCTCCCTCCCTTAGTTTGGGACAGGTTTCTGTGGAACAGGGCCCAGGAATCCTGGGGGCACTTGGAAATGGGGTGGTGGTAGGGACTTAGCCATTAAGAGGTGGAATCTGAAGCTTAAAGGCTGAGCCTTTTTAGAGCTGTGGGCCACACAGAATTAATAGGAACAAGTCTAGAGAAACCTGGGCTGACAGCCAGGTACTATTGCCCTTCCCTCCAGCTTAGATTCTAGGTCCCTTTCCCTGTTGGTCTACCTCCTTCTGGATCCCACATACCCAGGGTCAAGCCCTGGGTTCCTGCCTGTCCTCTCCAGGCTCTTCCCCTGGGACACCCTACCCCTACAGAGAGGCCAGAGGCTAGGAACACAGCACCAGTCTGAGGATTTAATTAACCAGGAAGGGGATTATAGGGAGGGGCACCCCTGTAAAAATGTACAAAAGGTCTGGGGGATTTGTGGAAGGGGTGATAAATATGTACACGGAACCCCTATTCCTTTAGTTCCTCCTTCCTCAGCCCTCGGAGGGCACGAGAACTTGGGTGGTAGGTGAAAGGGAGGGGGGCACTTTGGCCTCTGGCTTAGTGAGCCCTTGGGGAGGCAGGCCAAGGGCCTAGAGGCCCTTAGAGGGGGCATTGGTGCACCTTAGGTCATGAGCCATAACCTCTGAAATGACCCCCTCATGCACAAGCACACACTTCTCTGTAGAGGCTTGTGACCTCTGTCCTCCCATGACCCCACAGTCCACGAGATACTTGCGGGGGCTGGGGATTCCATTCCCAGGTCCATGACTTCAGAGATGACCATGAAATTGTGACCTTTGCCTTCCAACCCTGGCTTAAAAACTTCAGCCCTAGGACTTTTGTCACAAGGTATGGGGAAAGGGGGTGGAGCTTTGCCCCTGCCCCTCACCTCTCCTCACCTGTCAGCCCGGGCTGGGCCAGGGGCCCTAGGTGGGGAACTGGGCCGGGGGGCGGGCACAAGAGGTGGTGGTGCTCCTAAAAGGGCTCCGGGTGGGGTCTTGCTGAGAAGGTGAGGGGTTCCTGGAGTTGCAGTAGGTGGTGGTGGAGGAGCCAAACGGCTGTATAGCAGTGGATGAGCAGGGTCTAGACTATAGAGGCGGGCAGCAGCCATGGCCCCTGGTCCAGTCAACTCCTCACCTGCCTCATAGAAGCGTGGTGGCCTGGCCAGGCGTGGGGGCCCTGCCAACCAGGTTGGCTCTGGGAAGCCTGCACAGCGCTCTGGCAGACTAGGGCCAAGAAAAGGGGGTGGCCTGGGCCTCTCCAAAAGCAAGTGAAGACCTTGAGGCCCAGTGGTTGCAGCAGCGGCGGCAGCAGCGGCTGCAGCAGCAGCTGCGGCGGCGGCAGCGGCGGCGGCAGCAGCAGCAGCCTCTTCCTTCCGCTCTTCTTTTACCCGCACAGACTCTTTGGCTGGCCGGGCTCCTTCCTCGCCAGCCCTGGCCTTAGGAGTGGCAGGAGACACTCGAAGCTGGGGCCGTGAGAAAGGGAGGTCCCTGGTGGAGAGGGAGAGAGCACAAGGGGGCAGAGTGAAGGAATTCCTGTGGCTGACGGCAGTGGAGTGGGTTAGGTGGCAGTTGTGTAGAGGACATACCTGTCCTTCTCCTCCTTGGTGACAGAGGGCTCTCTTCGCTCCATAGGTCGCTCCTTATCTGAGCCTGGTGTCCGGGCAGTTTCAGGGGGTCGGACCCAAGCAGGAAAGGCAAGAGGACTGCGATGCAGGCGGCCCCACGGGTCTGGTGGGGAAGCAAAGGCTGGTGGGGCTCCTGGGCTTTCCTTCTGGGCAAAGACGGCGCTGGAGTCTGAGTAGAAGGTAAAGTAGAGAGTGACAGGGGCTGAGAGGATGCTCTACAGAGAGAGCATCACAGGCCCAGCTTGAGCCCATAGCCCCACTGTTACAGCCCCTACCCTTCATTCCCCATTCTACCCAGCACTCACTGAATGTGGGGCTGCCCAGGCCTCCAAAGGCCCCGTTGGAGAGAGCAGCCAAGGAGGCGAAGCTTGTGGGACGCCCAAAGGGATCTGTGGGAAAAAAGGGGGACTGGTCAGAGAGCACAGGGCAAGCCAACTTTGAGTGGGCCCAAAAAACCGGTGGGGAAGAGGCAAGTCAGTAATGAGGCTAGAACACTTAGTGACTTAGTTCTTTTGTTATTTACTCCTTGAAATAGGGTCTCACTATATATAGTTCTGGCTGGCCTGGAACTCATAGATATCCACCTGCCTCTACCTCCCCCAGTGTTGGGATTAAAGGTATTTCTAACCAGCTCTTATCTTAGTGACTCAGCTTTAACAACCATGTACTGGGCACTTATTTCTTGAGTCAGGCCAGACACTGCACAATCTCCTGGAGTATAAAGGACAGTTCCCATTTTCAAGTGATAAAACAGGCTCAGAAAGGTGAAATGACTTGCCCAAAGGCATCTAGCTATAAAGTGGTACCATCAACCTGTGGCCTCTCTGATTTTAAAAGTCTACCCCCAATCCAGATACCCAAGACCTCTTAGCAGCTCTCAATTCTGCTAGCAAACTACTAGCCCGAAGACTTGTGCTGGCTTCACCCTATCTGAAATACCTTCTCAGGCTCATTCTAACTTCATACTTATCACAAATCTGTCAGAATTAACTAGTCTACCCCTATGTGGGAACCTCAGTCTTTATAGGCCAGAAAGTTGACCTGGGATTCAACTTTTTTCCCCCCACCCTTGAATCTCCCCTGGAAACTTTCAAGTCTCCTAGGGCAATGACCTCGATGTCCTGGGCCTGCACAGCCTTCCTTCTCCATTCTCTCCCAGGTGAAACACTATCCTCTATCACTGGATATTTCAGAGATAGGAGTCCAACCAGCAGAGTGGGACCCATCCTGCCTTTCCACACTCATTCCACAGAAGAGGGAACCACACAGCTCAGAGTAGGGAGAGTAACTGACTAAGGTCAGAAAGTAGTAAATAGAATCCTATCTACCCAACTTGAGTTGTCTCTTAGGTCTGGTTTCCACCTCTACCTCCATGTTAAGAACAGGGCATAGGAAGTCCAACATTCTCTTGGCTCTTACCAATGTGGGTACTGGGGCTCAGGAAGGGTCCATGGGCCCCAGGAGCTGTCGTGAAAGGATTGGCTGCAGCATGGACGGCTCCTGGGGCAGAGAAGAGGGAGAGTCTGATGAGGATGAGTGAGAGCAAGGTGGACATTGGGTCATAGGCTCTGAGAGGGCTGGCTAGACTCACCAGTCGCAGTGAAGAGGGAGGCCGGGTGGGAGAGCTCCTGCCCAGGGGGCAGGGCCCCATAGGGCCCCGGAAGGCAGGGTAGGAGGTCATTCCGAAAGTCAAGCTTGTGGGAGTCACCCTGCACAGGACATAGGGGGAGGGCCAGTGAGGAGCTAGGTCTGGTCTAGATTTTCTACCCCTTTTTATCCTGTTATTCTTAGGTCATCCCTGGCTCTTAGCTCTTTTACCACTAGCTTCTCTGCAAGAGCTGGCTGGCACCAAAGGAGACCTCAGTGCTTTCTACTACATCTTTTAGCATCTTCTCTAACTATTCCATTAACCAGGCAGAGAATCCAGGTGCTATAGAACTGCTACCAGTGATGAGACAGGAGAAAATGAACTTTGTTGAAGGTCATTACCCAAGTTCAGACAACCCCTGACTCTCAGACCCACTCTCCCGAGCCCTCCAGCCCCAGTACCTTCATCTTTTCCTGGTGTCTCAGGATCATGTAAGCCACACGAACGTGCATGGCACACCATTTTCCTGGTTTCTGTCGCCCCAGGATGACCAAAGGGAAAGGGAAGGAAAAATGTTCACTTATCACCCATCCCAGGTCTGGCCCTGGGCCCAGCCTTGCCACACAGCATCCTCAATCATCATCCCTACAACTGAGGGATGACCAGCTTAATCTTATAGCCTAAGGAAACTGAGGCTCAGAGAGATAAACTGCTTTGCCCAAGGTCCCATGGCCAGGTATATCTAAGCCCAGGCTGTGATTTAAAAGCCCTGTACTTTCTATTGTTTTACACCTGGCTGCCTTCACATCTTGAACTTAATTTTTCCCAAGCAGGATCCCACCAACCATAGCCAAACACCCTGAAACCAGCCCCCAGCCTCATGCAGCCTGAGATCCTCACCAAACTCACCCTCAAAGGTGGCCGGAAATGATCAGGGATCTGGGGATGGTAAAGGAGAGATTGGAGGAGATTCAGATCTGTTTACTGACCCAAGTGTCAAATCTTTACAGCACTGTTCCCACAATTTCCCTGTCACTACGGCTCCCTCAAACCATCCTTGGCAGTGTCAAAATTCCTTTCCCATATTTCCCCCCACTATAAGTATGGCTCTTTCTGTATTAGGTTTCTGAGCAAGATCCTAGGGTTGTGCCCTGCTGGGATGGCTACGTAGGACAGGTTTCTCTACCAGAGAAGCATCTGTCCTCTAATGGTTCCATACATGGAAACCCCGAGGGGAGGAGCCTTTTAAGGGAGCTAGAAAACTTTAGTGTACCCTTCAGGAAACATGTCCTGTACTTTTCCTCACAGTGTTCTCAGAGCCCTGGGGTCTGAGCCATGTGAGGCGTAGGGGAAGACTTTGGTAACTTTATAAAGGTAAGTCTATCTTTCCATGGACAGGGCTTCTGGGTATGATGTTATCTGGGAAAAATTCTGTGATTTACATTTGAAAACCCCTACAAAAAAAATCAGTCTTGCTAGAGCTATAACTCAGTGGTAGATACATGTGTGAGGCCTTAGGTTTGATATCTAGTATCACACCAAACAAAACTAAAATACAAAACTACTGCTCTATTAATTCATCCTTGGGACAATGTCATCAACCTTCTATTCCTCATGCCTGAGGAGACCTGTTATACAAAAGTTCTCTCTTTAGACACCTGAGGGTGGATTGTAAGGAAGAGCCAAGAACTCACCCTTCTCTAGTCAATTCGGCTCTCCCTCAACATACTTTCCAACTCCCCCAGGACCTGCCCTGCCCCCCCTCACCTGTGTCCCCTTCTGGGGGAGCCCGCTCAGCACTGGCCCCAGTCTTGGTGGCAGCTCAGGGTTCGTGTTCTGGGAAAGGGGAGTGAAGGGGAGTGTAGGGATCAGACAGGAGAGCCAGTACCAAGTTAAAAAGGGGTCTAGAACTAAGCTGGAATATGGATCAAGAGAGGGATCATGGCTTTGCAAAAACTTGGGTCCAGAAGGGAGGGCAGGGGGCTAGAAACATTTTAGGGAATGGGAAAAAGGTCCAGGGTTCCAGGTTGTTTACAGGGATGTGAGGTAGTAGTTGTCTCTGGATTAGGAGCTCACCTTGGGCTGGAAGGCCCCCTGCAGGGAGCCAAAGGAGACAGCTGGTGGGAGACCCGGAGGGAGCCCGGGCACAGCGGGAGGGAAGGCCATGTAGGGCTGTGGAGAGAAGGGCACTAGTCCAAGCAGGGAGTGGAGATGCAGCCCAGGTCTGGTCTACCCATTAGTTCTTTAGTCTCCACCCTAACACCCCAAGGAGCTTTCCCAAGCTCAGGGTTCTTGCTTTTGGAGCTGAAGACTGGACTCCACTGATACATACATTCCCACACTTCACACACCCTCACACACACTCACATTATGTCGGAAAAGGCCTTCCATCTTTCCTGGGTATTTCTCAAACTAGGGAAGAGAAGGGAAGAGTAAGCTGCCAGTCAGGGGGCCAGGGTCTTCCTTCCCCTGTAGGAGACACCTTCCCTTAGGCCTCTGAGCCTCATCAGCAGCCCAAGGAGGAGCTCACCATATGGCCGTGGGGAGGCAGCAGGCCCGGGGGGTAGGGAGTGAAGTGCTGGTGGGTGTGCTGGTGGGTATGCTGGTGCTGGTGGTTGTGCTGGTGGAACTGGAAGGCCAGGGGCCGGGCCGAGCCCCCTGCTCCCACCACCTCAGGGCCACCCTGGGCATTCAGGTAGCGTGAGTTCAGGTCCTGGCCGATCAGGTCCTGCTCTGTGGGAGGGGAGGGGAAGAAGGCTTTAATATCTGGTGCCTCTTTAATATCTGTCAGCCTCTTTGGGCCAAGGTGACTGGCCTTCCCTTTAGCCTTGAGCCACTCCCTCCACAGGCCCTTGGTTCCTGCCAAAGCCAACTGAGCCCATCCTTGGGGCCATGGCCCCCCACCATTCCACCCTGCCAGGACCCCAAACTCACCAGAAAGGGCGTTAGCAGCTGAGGCCCCAGGGTGCCCTGGCACCTGCAGCAGAGGTGGGGGTGGGGGCAAGGTGGGGCCAGGGGAGACCAAGGAAGGGTGGTGGGGTGGTGGTGGTGGGCGCAACCCATGGGGAGGAAAGCTGTGGGTGGACAGAGGCAGGGGCAGTGAGGGCGTCGGGGGCCGGTGGGTGAGCTGCGCGGACGAGGAGGAGGCAGATGAGGAGGAGGAGGACGAAGAGGATGATGAGGGGGGAGGCTGAGCCACGGGAGGGGCCGGGGCCTTGGGGGGCGGCCGTGAAGAGCTGGGGAGAGAAGTGGGGAGATGAGTGAGGGGGTGGGAGGTGCTAGCTCTAACAGGAGGTGGGTCAGAAGCCTGGGTGGTGATGTGGCCTCGGTTCTCCAACATGGGAGATGGTAGAACTTGGCCCCCAGGGACTCCCTGCAGAGAACCCCGGCTCAGGATGAGATTCCTCCCACACCCAGCAACCCCTTCTCTTTAGATCAAGTTTTCACAAAGATGTTTCTGTCATTACTTGCCATATGACTTTCTTTTTTCTGACTCAACCACAGTATAAAACTGAGCATTCATTTTGATGCTTAATTACAATGGGCCACCAGAGTCACCACCCTAAGATAATAGAAGCAGTACCACATTATCCTATCCTATTACTCATGTATCCTCAACTCCATGCCCATCTTGCCATGAACAACCTGGGTGACCTTGAGCAAGTCACTGCCCCTCTCTGAGCCTTAGTTTTCTCAATAACAACAATGATGATGAAGACAAACAACAATGAAGAACCGGTAACAGTAGAGTTATTAATTCTTAACCCTTAATGAGTACTTACTGTAGACCAACTGCTGGCATTGGCTCTACGAGTCAACATAAGTCTCCAACATGTCGCACCACATTCCCCAGTGTTACTGTAGCCATGCAACCATCTGTACTATACCAATTCTTTTCTAGAACATAACTCACTTTTTTGTCTAAGTGGTAACATGTACAATCAAGAAGATAAGGTATTAACTATATTTTCCTATAGCAACTAACTTTGCCTATTTTAGAGTTTACCAAGGCAAGACCTGAAATCATCCCATGTTTTGCTAATGATGTATGTACACACTTTGGGAAACACTGCTTTTACTCAGAATCAATCCTCAAAATAGCTTTGAGAAAGAGGTACTATTATTATTTCATCTCATAAGAAAGAGGAAATTGAGGTTCAAAGAGGTCAAGCGACTTGTCAAAAATCACACACCCAGTAAGTAGCCAGTCTGAATCCAGGTCTGACTGACACTAAGGTCAGCATTATTAATCATCAAGTTAGCACTTCCCAAAGTATGTTTCCAAGAACATTATCTGTGGCAGATGTACATTACACAAAGTTCTCACCAGCATATACAGCTACAAAAAGGCACAAACTGAACTGCCCTATACATGAATGTATTAAAGGACTGAGGGAAGTCCTGCAGTAATCTCTTTAAGTTTATTTTACCCAGTGTCACTCAAACTTTCCAATCTCAGAATCCTCTCCCAGGTCAGCCTCTTCCCATGTCTACATAGAATACATAGTTATAAATGTAGTCTTTCCAAACCAGACCGGACCCTACACACTCACCTGCCGGTGCTGAGGTCCAGGCTGCTGCCATAGGGAGAAGTTCGGAGGCTGAAGGGTGAGACCCGAAGCTGCAGCTGGTGCTGGGGTGGGGGTGGCAGACTGGGGGTAGCTGGTAAGGGTGAAGGGGATGAGACAGGAGGCCGAGGGGCTGGTGGAGGTGGTGGATCCTTTGGGGGGAAAGGCACTAGCAGCGGGTCGGGCCCCGGGGGCTGCTCTTGGCTCCGCTCCAGGCCCGACACTTTAGGGACCACAGACAGTTTTGCTTCACAGTTCCCATTGAAGGTGCCATGAGGACCCGAGGCTGTAAGTGCAGGATGGTAGACATGCTTAGCAGTGGTTCATGCTCACCCGTTTCTCCTTCCTGCTTCCATCCCAGCCCTTAGGACCAACCTTTGCTGGTTGAGACAGTAAAGGAAGGGTCGAGGTCATCATCGGAGACCTGGGAGAGAAAGGCAGGGAAAGGTTAGGGTTTTAAGCCTGTTTATTGCATCAGCCTAGCTATGATCTATTGGAATGTTGGCTTTAGGAGACTTAAGAAGGGAGTGGGCCACTGAGGCCAAAATTCTACTGTGCCAGACATGGCAAAGATGACAGCAATGTCAACTAAGACTAACTGCTGGAGAGCTGCAGAAATGGCTAAGTGGTTAGGACTGCTTATTTCTGTTCAGAAGACCCAAGTTAGATTCCTAGTACCCATGTCAGGTAGCTCACAACAGCCTGTAACTCAAGTTTCAGGGGAAATTGATTCCTCTGGTCTCTGCAGGCATCTATATTCACTCATATAGACATATATACACAATTAAAAAGCAATAAAATAATATTTTTGCCTATTTTGAGATAGGGTCTCAAATATACACACACACACACACACACACACACACACACACACAGAGTCTTGTCTGGTCTCAAACTCAGAGACCTGCCTGCCTTTGCCTCCTGAGTGCTAGGATTCAAGGTGCACATCATTATGCCTGGTCCTAATAAAATAATCTTTAACAAAAAGGTAGGCGGTGGTGGCGCATGCCTTTAATCCCAGCACTTGGGAGGCAGAGACAGGTGGATTTCTGAGATCGAGGCCAGCCTGGTCTACAGAGTGAGTTCCAGGACAGCCAGGGTTATACAGAGAAACCCTGTCTTGAAAAAAAAAATTAACAAAAAACAAACAAACAAAGACAAAATGAAACAGACAAGCCAAAACCTTAAAACTGATGATAGTCTCAGAGTTGGAAAGTCCATGTTAAAACACAGATGAAGGCCTTTGACCACAGTCCCCTATTCTCATGTGGCAAGAATTAGTTAAAATTGGAGCCGGGTGGTGGTGGCGCACGCCTTTAATCCCAGCACTTGGGAGGCAGAGACAAGCTGATTTTTGAGTTCGAGGCCAGCCTGGTCTACAGAGTGAGTTCCAGGACAGCCAAGGCTACACAGAGAAACCCTGTCTTGAAAAAACAAAAAAACCAAGATAGTGACCCCAGCCCCGTAGGTAGACCACAACCCTTTAGCTCACCATAATCACTTTCTAAAAACTTTGAGAAGGAAAAAGAAAGACAAACATCAAGGAGTATAAATGTAGTTATTTATGGGAGTAAAGGAGTAGAACATTACCTTCAAGGGCACAGTATTTTCCAGCAATCACTAATGAGAAACTGAAAGAGCTCTCCAAGATGAGCATCTGCACTGATCAACCAATGGTCTGATGTCCTCATTGCAAGACTCTAATTATACAAAAAATGCTGGTGGCCACAGGAAGGACCATTCAGTTCCAGACTCACTTTGGACTCCTGTAAAAAGCTAGCAGAGGCTTAAAAGGTTCTGAGAAGGTTTCCAGACTAACTGACCTGGCTGATTCTCTGATGACCTAGCCATGTTCATCATTAAAAACAATGGGTCGGGTGTGTGTATGTGTGTGTGTGTGTGTGTGTGTGACATGTTTGGAGAGACAGATCAGCAGTTAAGAGCCCTGGCTGCTCTTCCAGAAGATCCAGGTTCAACTCCTACCACCTACAGGGAGGCTCACAATCGTCCAGTTCCTGGGGATCTGATACCCTCTTCTGGCCTTCTCAGGCACTGCACACAGGTGATGCAGACATACATGCAGACAAAACACCCACACACAAAATTAAAAACACAGAACAACCAAACAAACACTCAAATCAAACAAAACCAACCAACAACCAAAAAATAAAAACAAACAAACAAACAAAAAAAACCCCAGGGTCAGCAAGATAGCTCAGCAGATAAAAGCACTTGTGGAGCCTGATGACTTGAGTTCCACCCGATGCTAGAAGGAGAACTAACCCCTCAAAACACAAGGACACTGTGGCCTTACCCTCACCCCAACACCTTTTCTTCCCCCCTTCCTCCTCAAAACTTAATTCTGGTTCAATACACCAATGTTCCCATTTAGGAAGGCTGTCTGCTGCTTGTGGGAGCTCTTTAAACTGCAGGCTGCTTGCTTAAACCCCCGCAACAGTGCCCACCCAAGTCTAGCCCCACTCACCCTCTCATCCAGATCACTTTCTGCGTCACACTGAGAAGGAAAGAGAAAGATATCAGGAGATAGAAGAAGAGAGGGACCCAACAGGGAAGGGATGGGCCATTACAAGTAGATAACACTTACTATATATCCAGCTTCCAGAGAGTGACGGGAGAAGGCCTGAGAAAGACCAGAGTCCAGAAGTAAGGGAGGCTGACTGACCAGGCAACTGTACAAAGCCACAACTCCCAGCAAGACATTCAAGGGCACTTAAAAGCTACTCTCCACCATGCTTTCTAGTTTGTCTACTTCCCACCTCCACTGCTAACCATCTTACTATTTTCTTAATACACTAGATTCTCAAATCTTAAACTTTATTCAAAACAACTTTTCTTCACTTCTTTCCTCAGCAAACTTCTGACTACTTTGGGGCCCACGACACTCTAGGGGGCTTTCCCTAACCGCAACCCTCTGCCCATCCCCCAGACAGAATGAGTAGTGGCTTCCTCATGTGGGTTTCTGTAGCACTTTGCCTAGATCTCTCCCAGATCACTGCCTTGTACAGCTGCTCACGCTAGTCTACGCCTTTGCTTGTTGGCTGTTTCTTTCCCCTTAGGCTACCACCAGCTAGAGGAAAGGGCAGGACATCTATCTTATTTATAATTCAGCTGTCTTTGATATATCTCTTGAATTGTCAGCATGTTTGTAGTATACATAGCACAAGCAAAAGCAAGTGAGTTTGACTGTAGTTAAGTCTTTCAGACCTGGATTGGAGATGGGGCTGCTGTCCAATTTGTTCTGCCTTTCTCATTGCTCCTATAAACTGGGATTACTGTTTAGGATTGGTAGTTGTGATGCTCATGACAGTCGTCGATCTACATGAGTGATATTCTGACTGAGAAATCTGAAGGACTGGGATCTGGGACAAGCTCACCTCTTTCCTTCTTCGCTTATTGGGCCATTTTCGGGGCCTATCCCCAGGAGGTCGGCCAGGCTCACGGTCTGAGCTGTCTCCTGGCTCCCCAGTGGCCCCACTGGAGCCCCCCCTCTTCCGTTTCCCAGAATGCTTCAGCCGATGTTCCAGTCGTTCTGGGGGCTGAAGAGATGCATCCTTCTGGTAGAAGAGGTGGTGGAAATGTGGTTGGAGAAAGAAAAGCTCCCCAACTCTTTAAGGGTGACCAAGTTACTCAAATGCCTCTCAAGCTGGGTAACCTAGGTAGTCCCCAGAGACGATCTACCTCCTCCCACCCCAGGGTGGGGCAGAAGCCTGGCAAGAGGAGCCGGTTGCTCTGGTTTGGGGTGTCACCACTGCCCCCTCAACCCCATCCTCTCTAAGGGTTATATCCTCCTCTCTGCCCTTCTGACCCACCTCCCAAAGACCCCCAAATCCCATTAGGGCACACCTGCAAGGCCTCAAGACTGGCAAAGCTAGCGATGGCAAAACCATCGATCAAGTCTTCCTCCTCCTCCTCCTCTTCAGGCTCCTCTTCGGCTTCTCCGTCGTCTGCGCCACCCTCTTCCTCCTCCTCCTCGTCTTCCTCTCCGCGGCTGCCCGAACCGGCAGGCCGCTTCCGAGCTCGCGGTCTCGGGGGTCGAGGCCTGGGTCGGGGCCGCCGCCGTCTTAGGCCCCCAGGCCGCTCTCCAGATGAAGCTGACGACCAGGGACGGGCGGGCGGCGGCGGTGACGAGGAGGATGAAGAGCCTCGCGGGGCGGCCAACAAGGCCCGGGGCGCGTCACCGCCTGGACCTCGGCGGCGCCGCTGCTCCCGATCACGGTCTCGCCGCGAGCAGCGTCTTCGTCGCCGCTCCCCTTCAGCTGCCCAGCCCGGGCCTGGGGCCGCGGCCGTCTCCATGGTGACGGCCCTCAGCGCCGCATCCGGAGGCGGCGGGGCCCGAAGCGGCCTGTCCACAGGCCCCGGGTCGCGAGCGCGGCGCCTGCGCTTGCACAGGGACGAGAGAGCTCCGGCTTCCTCTTTAAAACAGGATCCGCTGTCCCCTGGCTTGCCCCAAGGCCAAGGCCCAGAGAGCCGGCGCCGCCCCCGGGGCGACAAGCCTGAAGGCCCCCCCTGTAGGGCTGGCGGGGCCGCGACGACTAAAACTGGGCGGCCGTCCCTTTAAGGCGAGGCCTCAAATTGTCCAGCCCCCGGCCCCTTTAAGACGACTCCACCGTGTCCGGCTGGTCTAGCGCGGTGGCGGCCCCGTGCCAGGGGTCGAGGCAAGTCTCCCAGAGGAAGAGGAAGGACCACCCCTTTAAAAGGGGCGGAAAGCACGACCTCCCCTTTAAAAGTGTCTTCAGTCCTCCGGCTGAAAGAGGCCACCCCTTTAAAGAGTCCAGAGGCCTTCAAACAGCCAGTCCTTCCTTTTAGAAGAGCGTTGTTAAGTTTCTAGCCCTTCACAAGCTGTCACTTCCCCTTTAAGATGAATTTAATGAACTTCTTGCGCGGGGCAGGAGGTAGGAAAACTCCACTCGCCCCAATTCTTCCAACCGGAGTTGTTTGTCAGCTTCGGCTGTCCCCTTTAAGGCTGGCGTTGGAGTCGGCCGAGTTCGGTACCCACCCCTTTAAGGAGATTTAAAGCGGTCTACGCCTCCCGTAGCCTTGAAAGGTGCAAGGGGGCGGAGCCTGTCTTCCAAAGTCCCGGATGTGAGGCAACGGTGACGGATAGAGCTTCTCTCTCTGTCCTCCGACATAAAAGACTCTTCCTCCTTTCCTCCGTTCCTAACTGCCTTGTAACTAGAAGGATCCGGAAAGGCCGCTGGGCAGCGAGGAACTCCACCGAATCCTCCTGCTGTCTTCTTTGGAGTCTTCGGCTTCTTCTCCACCAGAACTTCCCTGCCCCTCCTCCCTCTTCCTCCTCAGCCAACGCCTCCTTCCTCTCTCCGCCTCTTTCCCCCTCCCTCCGAGGCTCTGTCGTTTATAGGTTAGCAAGTATACGTCAATGCAAAGGGCGGAGCCAAAGTCGCGGGAGTGCCGGATGTAACCGCCTTCAGATGTCGGATTGGGTTGTCAGGTTAGCCCCGCCCTCCCCGGTCTTGTGACTGGACTGGTCCGGAGTAGGTGTTTGGAGCGGTCCCTAGGCCACCCGCCTCTTCCTGCTCTCTGTTTATTGGCCATCTACTGAACGACGGTGCGGGGCCCTGGGAGGTGGTGCCTGAAGTGGCAGGCAGCGGGCCATTGGTCGGCCTTAGGCTGTCCTCGGTGTAGGGTCTGTCTTTTGGCTTGTTGGTATTTCGCGCAAGCGCATGGCGCTAGTGCCTTCTGCCCGTCTTTGGGCGGATCGGTCTACCGGTGCGTCGCAGCACACCTAGGCACGCTCCGCGAGAGTCAGGCGGGGCGGAGACCAAGCTCCCAGTGGCTGTCCCTTCCTGTGCTCAACAATAATAAACGCTTTGCACTCGAGTGCCAAGTACTCTCTCGCATTAATTCATTTGGTAATAAGTTCCGAGGTAAATAGTTGCTATTCGTTCCATTTTAGTAAAGGTATCTGTATACTGCCAGGATCCTAGCTCCACAGTGAAAGTCCTGGCCACTGTGCCACCAGTTGCAGCTCTTACATTGTACCACTTTGATCTCTGATTTTGTTTAATGTATCATTATTGTGTGGGCATGATGTATGTGGGGGTGCAAGTGCTATCACATGCATGTTGAGACCAGAGGACAACTTTGTGGAGTCTTCAGCATTTTCATGAGTGTTTTGGGGATCTGGTTGCTAAGCTTATGTGCCAAGCACCTTTCATCAGCTGAGACATCTCACTGGCCCTGGCTGTTATTTTAATGTTGACATTTTCTTGACAAACCTTGTTTTTTTGTTTTTTGGTTTTTTTTGTCTATATAAAACAGTGATAAATTCCCTAATAGGGCTGGTGCCGATCAAATATCTAGGATAGATTGTCCTAAGTGGGTGATGGCAGGATTTGGGAGGAATTCAAGGTCATCTTGATCAAGGCCTTAATCTGTTCCAAAGCCTTTTAATGTCTATGCTGTAAAAGAGTCGTGAATCTATGGTACACACATATCACCGGATAAAAAAGTTCAAGTGTTCTCTCTAGACTGGGGATGTAGCTCAGACGTAGGATATACAAGACTCTAGGTTTGATCCCCAGCGCTGACAGTATGGGAGTGGGTGGGCAATTTCCAGTGACCACTCCCATTTCTTTTTTTTTTGCAACCCTTTTTTTCTCTGATACTGTCCCCCATTTTCTAGTCCTTTGGTGACCAACATAAAAACATCAGCTCGTATAATTAATTGATTTCAAACTCTGCTGGAGGCACAAAGGAGTTAAAAACATGTATTGAAAACTTTATAGAAATATAGAGAAAAAAATACAATTGATTCAGAGATCTCTCCCCCCTAAAGGACGGATGGACAAATAGTTGGAGCTCCTAGAGGTGACAAGGGTGTTGCCTATCTGTCTCCTCCTCCAGGAGCAAGGTGTCTAGTTCCTTCAGCCTTTCTCCTAGAGGTGACAAGGGTGTTCCCTATCTGTCTCCTCCTCCAGGAGCAAGGCATCTAGCTCCTTCAGCCGTTCTTGCAGTAGAGATCCCACATCTTGGCTGGGTGCCAGGTTGGGAGTAAGGGTTCTACTTGCTGTAGTGCGGACCCCTCGTGATGGTCGCCGGGATCGAGGAAGGCTACTGTCCCGAAATTCTACTGCCCTTCGGAGCTTCCTAGAGCTGGTAAAAATCAGAGTTCCATTGCGCTCCCGTGGTTCCTCAAAGATGGTCTCAAAGGTCCTAGGTCAGGCAGGGAGAAGACATCTTTACCAGGATTCTCCCTGGTTCAAACAGCCCTCTACTGCCCTCAGATCTTCCAAGTTTCTCACCTTCTGGTCGTGGGTGATTGGTAATTCTTATTGGTATAAATTTCTTCCAAAGTGAACTCCTTCTTATTCAACCTGGAAACAAAGAGCAAAGGGCACTGAGAAGATACGAGCAAAGCCTGATGCTGATGGGAATTTTGGTTTCTGGGTCAGGTGAGAGTCAGAAGTGATAGATAGGTGAGGAAGTTCTAAGCACAAGCCATGTCCATGCCAAATTTAATGCTCCCTGAGAGGACTAGGACTGTCACCTGCTTGGTCAAAGTAGTACCCTGCTCTCTGAGCCTCTTACCTGATTGGTCGAGGCAGCCCCATTGGTGTAAGGTTTGGTTGGAGACGGACAGGTGTCCTCCGTATTCTGATTCTAGAAACCTTCCCCGTGGTCTGCAAAAATGGGCAGAGGGTGAAAGAAAGGCTTGGGCTCAGGCCTTCGCTGGCTCCTGTCTCTCTACTCATTCATTACCTTGGACTCGGGATCAGTAAACACCTTGTCTTTTGAGGCTCTTAACTCCTTCCCTTTCGTTGAACCCAATCTGCAGAGATGGTCAACAGTCAGGACAAGGGCATACACAGCATTACACCCATCTTCTGTCAGTGAATACTGAGCAAAGGAGGCCAAGGCTCAGGCTGAGGCCAGACTTCCAGAGGGGGTATTGAGAGCACTCTACCTGGGTTCTGCTGGCTCGCAGAAGAAAGCATTGGCTGAGCAAGATGTAGTGAGAGAAGGCGAAACTCCCACTCCTCCAAGAGGGAAGACCTCTTTCCGGAGACAGGGCCGAGGAGGTGGTGGGGTCCGGGCCATCTCCCCACAACCCACAGTATGTCTCCTGGGCCTGGACTGGCTTGGCTGGGAGGGAACAGGAGGCCAGCTACCGGGGTCAGGAGGCCCTAGATCAGGGCAGGAGTAGCTTCGTCCCAGAGATAACTTAGGGACAGATGCTAGGGAATTGCACTGAGTCCGCCACTGGCGGATAGGGGGCCTGGGGCTGACAGATGTAATTTTCTCAGTGGCCTTGGACTGCTCAGCCTCCGAGATGGCAATCTTCAACTCCAATTTCATGGGAGGTGAGGGGGGTGGAGGCTGTGGTGCTTTGTGAGGTGTGAGGAAGATATCAGCAAAGCTCTCAAGCTTTGATCTGACCGAACGGAAGAGAGGGGCCAAGCCCCAGGGACTGAGACGGGGTCGTAGGAGGCTGGATGATGTTGGGATCAGTGGGGTCTCCAGAGCACCATCTGCAGTTGAAGAAAGGAGAGGCTCACAGGTGGGCCAGGTGGGCGGTCCTCACCCTCGGGTGACTACAGCAACACCTCTTAAGCCTCAGTCTCTTTCCCCCGAACACTAATCTGTCTCTAGGGAAGTGAACCTGCTCCTAAAATGCTGTAATAGGATTCCCTCATGCCCTAAGCCCTGCATTTGATCCCCAGTACTGCAAAGCCAAGCCAGAACTCTTCAGCTCCCCGAGGCCCAAATCCCATAGTTACACACCCCACTCTGCCCTGGAAGCTAGCGAAGCCCCACCCACAGTTCTGCTCCTCCTGTTCAAGCTCACAGTGGCAATTCCAAACTCTGGAGTCTCATTCCTCTATTCACGTCCTTACCTGGTACTGGGCTCTCTGGAGGATCTGCAGGTAGAGTAGACAGTTGGAATGGGGGTTCTAGGTCACTGGGTGTAGGCATTGGCTGAGCAATTTTTGTCATAGGCTCAGTTCTGGTGTGAAGGGACGAAGTAAGAGTTGGGGCTGTGTCCAAGTCCAGATCCCTTCTATGGCAATGCTTCCCCTGGCCCTTAAGGCTTCTGACGGTGCTATAAGGAAAGAGTAGACAAGTAAGTCCTGATGCCCCAGCTCTGATGTCTATGTCTGGATGATAGTTTTGACAATCCTTTCCCCACCCTCTCACCTTTGTGCTGGGACAATGAGGTTGGGCCGATCTTCATCAAAATCCTGGATAGAAACAGGGAAGGTGTTTCAAAAAAGCAGGAAGCCATTTTTGGCTTCTCCAGCTCCCTATATCCTAACTTATTCACCAGATAGCTGCTTGGTTGTACACAAAAGATTTTTTTCTTATTTCCTTTATTCAAATAGTGTCTACTGCATAAAATTTTGTTATCATTGGGGTAATGGCACATGCCTTTATCCCAATACTTGAAAATAGATGCAGGCTATAAACTGGGATAGCCTAGTCTACACAGCAGGTTTTAGGCCACCCACGTCTACATATTGAGACCTTGTCTCAAAACAAACAAAAACCTGTTGACTTGGCCTTTACAGAAACCCACCTTTAGCCCCATGCTTGCCCTAGCTGTACTCAGACATCTTCACTATACTTTCTTATACCTCAGCTGGTTGTCTGGCACTAGCAATGTCTTCCAGTACCACCACTAGGGTGGGCTGGGGGACCTGGTCTGTCTTTTGTGAAGGGATCTCCTCTGGGCCAGGGGCTGTCCTTGATCTCATTCTCAAAGTGGGTGAGGACTGGCGGATACGACTCAAGGGTTCTCTGCACAAATGCAGTGGGTCAGGAGGCCTAGAGAAAGAACAAGGTCAGTGGGGTCAGTGGGCTCGGCTTCTTCTCAGCTTATCCCCTCCCCTTTCACACTTACCTGGCTTGCAAGGACCACTTGACCTCTTGGGATGGTAAAGCAGGTGACTGTGTGCAGACAGAATCCTGATGATGGTTGTGAGTCAGTGGGCTGGAAGTGTTCTCTTTGTATGTCAGGGGGACCTACAAGAGGAAGAGCTGTTAAAAGCAAGCAAAACTGGGTTCACACCTATAATCCCAGTATTTATGAGGCTAACACAAGAGGATTGCTTCCAGTTCCAGGCCAGCCTGGGCTAAAAGGTGAGACCCTGTCTCAGTAAGACAAAACAACAACAAAACCCAGAGTAATGGAATGACTGGACAGGGTCTTCTGTGGCTCACTATGTCCTTAGCCAGAAAGGTAAAAGAGATTTTATTTTAGTTAAAACTACACTCAAATTCCTAACGGACATGATTTGATCTAAATTAGGGGTGAGCTATTAGTTAGGAGCTACAGGTGTGAAATGTAATCTCCTCTTCTCACCCAGGCTCTGCAGAAATGGTAAAGGACAGTGCCATTTTTCTCACGTCTGCCTTGTGGCCAAAGACACCACTAGCATGCTTCCCAAGAGGACAGAGAAGTGACAATTTTGGATTTTTGGTTTCTTTAAAAAAACAAAACAAAAAAAAACACAAAAATATTACGTTTTTGTTTTAATCCCAGGTGTGAGATATGGGGCTGCTGTAGATTGTCCACAGCAACTTACTATGATTTGCCTCCGGAAGGGGCATAATTTTTGCCAGCTGCAGATAGTTTCTGCAATTGTATGACATTTGGAATTCTGGGGACTTTTCATGTTAGGCCCCCGAGGAATGGGTTGGTTGTTGACTGGATGTCTGTTATTACTCACAAGAAGAAATTAGATATCCTGATGGCGAAGATCAAACTTGCCCCAAGGAACTCGACACCCCAATCAGCAGAAAGTAGTCTAACATCGCCCCCTTTTCTACCTTGCCTTTATTCAGGGACCTTCTCCTTTCATCTCTATTCTTTTTCTTTCTTAACTAGTGTTAGGGGGTTGGGAGGACGGAAGAACCCACCAAAGGATAGCTATAATAGGGTAGTCAGAAGAGTTTTTCATACTTAGTAGGATGTGGCTGGAGGAGCGGGTGACAGGACAGGCACATGAATTACCCGGAACCATGAAGTCTTGCATTACGGAGGCTGCTTTGAAGGCTGGTTTAATGGAACTGGTCTGACTTCAGTACTAAGCCAGGGCAGGGATGGAGGATAGGGAAGAGGGAGCTCACCCTGTTTGTAGCCATGACATCTTCCAGTACCACTGCCAGGACCCTCCCAGAGGCCTTTTCCAGGGATGAAGGGGTCCCCAAAGGCTGCAGCCTCGGTCTTTTCGGGCTCCTGGCTTCCCATAACGCTCGAGCTAGAGGCTGACGGCACAAGCTTGGCGGTGTAGAAGGGCTGGAGGGTGAAAGAAGTAGAAGACAGTTGCCTGAACCTGTTGTTGGCTCTGTTGTAGTCGGGTACAGCCGTCAGCATCCCTGTCTCCCGAGCTCAAGTCAGGCGGGCGGGGTACGCTCTCACCTGGAGTTCCCAGGCAAGTCCATGGGGGAAGCGGCGGTTCCGGGGAGTCCCTGGGGGATCCCAGGTTGAGGCCTGGGGTAAATTGGGGAGTGGGGAAGCGGGGAATGAGGGCCAGATCCTCCCCCGGGACTCCGCCCTTCATAGTCCGCCTGCGGCTCCCGGTTGGGCACGGGCCCTTCCTCCAAAGGGCGCTCCCGGCAGGCCGCTCGGAGCCAGATCCTCCCGCTGCAGCCGCCGTGATCTCTCGGGCCCTGCCTGGCACCTGCCGCGAGACTGGATTGCGGAGGTCACAGCTCTCCCACAGCTCAAGCCTCCTGGGACCTTTGTCCCTGTAGATGCCTCCCCGAGGTTCTCTGGGATCCGGTGGGATCCCGGTCCTGAGAGGCTTCCGTTTCCGCTAGATTCCTCTGTGGTCCTCGCCCCACCAAGCAAGAGCTCCAAAAGAATTACTCCACATACTAACAGCCCTCCCTCCTACCAGATCGCCTAAATTGGATCTCTGTGGAAAGAATCCTACTGCGCGGTTCTTCCAATCAGAAGCCGCGCAACTCGCCTCCTCCCACTGAGAGCTTCAGCTTAACGAAGTTTCCCTTGGGGGAAGCCTGAACTCATCACTGAACTCAGTCCGGAACGTGGGGTAGAAACTGTCAAACCAACCGGTAGACCGTTTACTCCAATCCCAGAAGGTCCAGCCCACCGGTAATAGCCCACCCCAAGCCCCCGCCCTACTTGGATCCCCGCCCCGCGTTCTCGGGCGCCCCGGACCAGTTGGCTCAAACGTTTTCTTCTCCGCCCGCCTCCCTGCCCTCTCTCCAGTCCGGTCTCCCCCACTCCCAGCCCTCCCTTGCGCCGCTCACCGCAGCTTTCCAAGGATCCGGGGTTTTCGACAGCTCCCACCTCCGGCTTCTTTAAAGCCTGCCTTACGCAGCGCTGTCCAACCGTCAGAGGCCTTCTTCTGTGTCTTAAGCACCGCCCAATCGCCGGTTACGGTCTTCCGGGGTTAGGAAAAACTACGTGAAAGCTCCTGCCCGCCATAATACCTAGGGGCAAAGAAGCTCAGTTGGGCCTGCGCCGCCATTTTAATTGAGGGCAGTCCGGTTTTAGCTCTAGTCGACCAAAAAAGCGTCATTTTTCAAAGGCCCGTTAGCGGCCGACTACTATGCCAGGTTTCTTGTTATATTTGGACAAGTGTAGGGAAGCTAAAGTTTCTCCACCTAAAGTATTTTTTTTTCATGTTCTTACGCCCGTGAATATCGATTAAAGAATTTGGGAATTTCCCATTTTCAGGTTCAGGTTCCTCAGGATTGAGGCTCCGGGAGTCGGGATGGCGGGGCGGAAAACCTGAAGATCCCAGGCCACACTAGGCCTGGTGTGGCCTCTAGCTTCCTGTTCAGTTTCTGGAGAGACTGGGAACCGTCTACGTGAGGAGAAGGCTGGGTGCGGGGAGCTTCATTCACTAGCATTTCTCCTTCCACCTCCTCCCCCTTTCTCCCCAGGTAGTGTCTGCAGGCCACTCAGAAGGCGACCA
Source organism: Mastomys coucha (assembly GCF_008632895.1). Taxonomy (NCBI): domain Eukaryota; kingdom Metazoa; phylum Chordata; class Mammalia; order Rodentia; family Muridae; genus Mastomys; species Mastomys coucha. Next base: position 116,545,749 of record NW_022196904.1, on the reverse strand, counting down.
GTATAACCAACCTGGGGTTGATTGGTGAAGCGGGTTCAGTGTCCTTCCTGTTCTGGGCGGGCAGAAGTAACTCTTGGAAGAGGAGCCTGTCCTCTTCAGGGTGTCAAGCCTCTTCAGGGTGTCAAGGTAGTCTTGAATGAGATAAGTAAGGAGCAGAATCCTAATGCTTGGAGAGCCTGCACCAATAGACCCTTTGTTAGGAGCTGGACTACTGGTGGGGAAGAAGTGGTCATTGACTGGCGGTTTGCACTGAATATACCTTACTTCCCTAGAATTATCTGTTGTTCTCTATCTCTCTCTGTGAGTGTGTGTTGGTGTTGGTATGTGGAGGCCAGAAACAACTGTTGGGTGTCTTCCTCAATTGCTCTTTTTAAAGAAAAATATTAATTTTTTTAAAAAGTATGTTTTTCAGTTCTTTGTGAGTTTGAGGCCAGTCTTGTCCACAGACTTAGTTCCAGGATAACCAAGACTGTTAAACTGAGAAACCCTGTCTCAAAAACCAAACCAAACCAAAAAACAAACAAGCAAAGCAACAAACATGTATGTTTATTGCCAAGTGGTAGTGGGACATTCCTTTAACCCCAGCACTCAGGAAATAGAGACAGGTGGATCTCTAAGTTCAAAGTCAGCCTAGTCTACAGAGTTAGTTCTAGGACAGCATAGGCTACACAAAGAAACCCTGTCTGGAGAAACAGACAAACAAAAAGGTATGTTTATTTGTGTGTTGTATTAGTTAGGGTTGATAGAACAGTTACAATGAACATCCATATATGAGATTTATTAGAGTGGCTTTCAGGCTGTGGTCCTAGCAGCCCAACAGTAGCCATCTCCTGACTGAAAAGGCCAGGGATCAGGTAGTTGTTCAGTTCAGAAGAGATGTCTCCGCAGTCCCATCTGATGCTGGAGTCCCAGGGAGGTCCTGGTCTCAGTCTCTGTTGGAATCCTGAAGAAGTAGGTTCTAACAGCAGGGAAGGGAGGCACAGGAACAGGACAGATGAATTCCTTCTTCCATGTCCTTTTATGTGGGCTGCCGCCAGAAGGAGTGGCCCAGATTGTGGGAGGATCTTATAACTCAAATAATATAACCAAGAAAAAAAAATCCTTCAAAGGGGTCTTTTTGAGGTGTGCTCACCTTGAGTTTTAGTTAGTTCTAGATGTAGTCAAGTTGATAACCAAGATTAGCTATCCCATGTGTCCTTATGTATGGGGGCACACATGTGTCACTGTGCATGTATGGAGATCAGAAGACAACATGTCTACCATGTGGATCCGAGCAATAGAACTCAGGTTGTTAGGCTCAGGCAAGCACATTTGCCCACTGAGCCGGCTCCTTCAAGTTGATAAAACATTAGCCAGTGAGGAACTTGGTTCTGTTTTTTCAGCAAAGAGTGAAAAAGATGGTATGGTACTGGCAGTGGTGGTGCACAGCTTTAATCCTAGCACCTGGGAAGCAGAAGCAGGAGAATCTCTGAATTTGAGGACAGCCTGGGCTACATAGAGAAACCTTGTCTCAGGGAAAAAAAATGGTATGACATATTTTTCTTAAATATACTTTAGAGCTGGAGATATGGATATCTCGGTGTGAGAGCCCCTGCAGCTCTTCCAGAGTAATGTTGGCTCCCCGGCACCCATATGGTTGCTTACTACTCCCTGTAACTTGAGTCTCAGAGGACCTGGTGCTATCTGCTACCCTCTGTAGTAGGCATTCTTGTACATACACATACACATAAGCAAAACCCTCAGACATATAAAGAAAAGCATACACTTTTAAAAGTATACTTTTAGCCGGGCGGTGGTGGCGCACGCCTTTATTCCCAGCACTTGGGAGGCAGAGGCAGGCGGATTTCTGAGTTTGAGGCCAGCCTGGTCTACAGAGTGAGTTCCAGGACAGCCAGAGCTATATAGAGAAACCCTGTCTCAAAAATCCAAAAAAAAAAAAAAAAAAAAAAAAAAAAAAAAAAAACCCAAAAAAAAAACAAGTATACTTTTTAGACATTAAATTCTTTGGCAATTTGATATGTATATAATGCATTCTGGCTGCTGTCTCCCCTAATCCTCTCATGTCTTCTCCCACCCTTACTGATCCCTTGTACCTGTCACTTTCCCAATGACTCTCTAAGCCCTTTTTCCATCTATGCCAGGTTATTGATGGGCCCATTCTTGTGCAGATAAATACACTTTCTTGAGAAAGACTTTCCTCTGTTAGTAGCACAGATCCAAGTACTCACTTTTCATGAACATTAGCTGAAAAAATAGAGTGGAGAAAAATCCAAGCAAAACTCTGACATCACTGTATTCATAGAAAGACGATGGCATGGAGGCGAGCAATAAAGCAATATTCTGTAACTAGCATTTTGCCAAATCCATCCTGTTGGCACAATGAAAGCTCCAAGGGGGAAAGGAAGGGCAGATGTTTTTGTCTGTTTGTTTTGGACAGAATCTCATGTAGCCCAGGATGGCCCCAAATTTGACCTTGACCTCCCAATTCTATCTACCTCTCATATGCTAGGATTCCAGGCATATGCCACTGGAGTCTAGGAGATGGGAGTCTGGCTATGAAGCTGTATTAGTCAGGGTTCTCTAGAAGGGCAGAGCTGACAGAGCAAATCTCTATGTGGTGGCGATTCTTGGTTGTCAACTTGATTACATCTGTAACTAAACCCCAAAATGGAGGGACATACCTGTGAGGGATTTTTGTTTAACTTTAAGTTGAAAGATCTACTTCTAATCCAGATAGTTGGAATAGGAAGATGCACCTTTAATCCAGATCTTTTGAGCTTGGAAAATCCACTTCTAATCTGGGCCACACCTTCTGCAAGAAGCCTATGTAAGGACACAGAAGAAGTTGGCTTTGTTTGACCTGTTTGCTCTACCCTTCTTAGCAAGTCTATTCCTTCACTGGCATTAGAGCCTACTTCTCAGAATTCTGGTGTGTACTGAAGGCCAGCTGAGATATCCAGCTTCCTGGACTCGATAATTACTAGATTCTTGGACCTTCTATTCATAGGCAGCCATTGTTGGATTAGCTGGGACTATAGCCTGTAAGCTATTCGTGTATATTCATTCTATAAATATATACAAGATTATATATTTATAAATACATATTCATTCTATAAGTTGTCTCTCTAGAGAACCCTAATGCACTCTTGATATATAGAAAGGGGATTTATTAAAATAGCAGTGGCTGTCTATAATATAAGGTTGGAGAACCCAGTAGGTGCTTGGAGGCTAGATGTCTCAGCTTATTTCATTTAGTGTCCATAGTATTCATCCATGTTCACTACATTCTATTTTGGATATTACTGGATAATATTCCAGTGTACATTTTGTTTGTGCACTCATCTATTGATGGCCTAGGTAGACACCATCTTCGGCTATTTGTTTATACACTCATCTACTGATGGCCTAGGTAGACACCATCTTCGGCTGTTTTGCCTAATGCTGCTAAGGACATAGATATAAAGATCCTCTGAGGTTCTGCAGCCAGCTCCCTCCCCATCCCAAACAAACTTTCCCTGTGTGTCCCAAGGTGGTTTTGACCTCAAGATTCTCCTGTCTCGGCCTCCAGAATGCTGTGATTACAGACATGGGCTACCATGCCCCATAAGTCCTTGTGATGTATTCTCAGAAGAGGAATTTCAGCATGGATGTGAAATGCTGAAATGGTAAAATGCCATTTAAAATGCTGAAATGGTAAAAAGCCACTAAAATGGTATAGGAATCTAGAGGGTACTGGTACTTACTTATAGGTCTGATGATCCCTGGACCCCACAAGGTAGTAGGAAATTTCTTCTTTGTCTAACCCCCAGCACAAAACAAAACAAAACAAACAAACAAAACAGCCCCAAAACACCCACACAAAAAACAGAAAAACTACAACACACACACCCCCACCCCCACCACCACCACCACCAAATCACTTTAGAAAAAGAAAGAAAGAAAGAAAGAAAGAAAGAAAGAAAGGAAGAAAAAGAATCTCAGAGTAAGCCAGTATGGAGGAGAGTTGAAGTTTATAAAAAGATAGAAAGGTAGCCAGAAAAATTATAAAGCACACCTGAAAGAGGAGTGTGGCTTCTCACAGGAAAGTCACACAGTGGCCACATACAGCTCAAGGGCTTGCTGAGAAGCCTCCCCCACCAGTCCTGGCAAATGAGGTCCCAGGCTGATTGCTAAGGTGCATTAGCTAGGCTCGCCATCTGAGAAGGTAAAAACATGGTTGAAGTGTGTAGGGACAGGGATGGATCTGAGGACGGCTGGCTCAGCAGTAGGAGTGCTGGTTCTTGAGAGGACCTGAGTTTAGTTCCCAGCACTCATGTCAGCTCCAGGCCCAGGATGTCTGATGCCCTCTTCTGACCTCCCAGGCACTGCATGAGTGTGGATGCTGCACAGTATAGCTTTTATCCTTTATTTTTTCTTTTGTTTTTTTGAGACATGGTTTCTCTGCGTAGCCCTGGCTGTCCTGGAACTCACTCTGTAGACCAGGCTGGCCTCGAACTCAGAAATCCGCCTGCCTCTGCCTCCCAAGTGCCGGGATTAAAGGTATGTGCCACCACCGCCCAGCCCTTTATTTTTTCTTTCTTCGCTACTTTGTAGATTTCCCTGTTTTTTTTTCCTGTCTCCTAACAATATCTTCTCCTGGCTCAACTGTCACCTCTTCTCCTACTCTCTAACCCTTACTCTTCTGTGTCCTGGGTCCTTCTGCCTACTCCCCACTCCTACTGCCCAGCTCTCAGCCTCTGCTGGCTTTTTATATCTAAATCTGTTCCTAGGATTCTAAGGAGGCAAATCACATAGAAGAGCATAGGGTCTTTTAAAGGGCCAGGCACATAAAATAAATCACATTATAGCACACATACACATAAAAAAAAAATTACAACCAAATTGGATTTGAATGCAGAGATCCTGCCTCTGCCTCCTGGGTGCTGAGGTCAAAGATGTGCATGACCTCACCTAGCTGAAATATATAGCTCTATAAAAGAAATAATGTCTCCCTGTTATTGGCAACTGTGTGTTAAAGTAACTTTGATTCTCCTGATATAATTGTCATCTCCAAGGTTAACTGCTTTAGTCTGCTAACCCAGGCCTAATCTTGGAAGCTTCCAGCCTAGAATGTTTTCACCCTCTGAGACTTACTGCAGAATATTCTCATCCTTTCTTGTTCTTTCTGACCTCTGTTGGCTGGTTTAACTCAGCTGTTCTGGCTCAAACCCCTCTCTACGCTGACTAATTCAATGTGGCTTCTCTCTCAGCATCTAGCTGAATAGCTCTGCTTGGCCTCAAACTAACTCTGGCAATCTGTTCTAATCTTCTGGCTCCTTCTCATTCTCTGGCTCATTCTGTCTTCACCTGCATCTAGCTTGTTCTCTTTCTGCAACCTGTCTATAACTGTCCCAGGAAAACTGCTTTCTTGCTGGGTGGTGGTGGCGCACACCTTTAATCCCAGCACTTGGGAGGCAGAGGCAGGCGGATTTCTGAGTTGTGGTGGGTTTTGAGGTCTTATATGCTCAAGTTATAACCAGTGTGGTACACAGTCTCTCTCTTCTGCCTTCAGATCAAGAAGTAGAACTCTCAGCTACTTCTCCAGCACCATGTCTGCCTACAAGTTGCTATGCTTCCTGCTATAATGACACTGAACTTAACCCTCTTGAACTGTAAGCCAGCACCAATTAAATGTTTTCTTTTATAGGAGTTGCCATGGTCATGGTGTCTCTTCATAGCAATAAACTAACCCAGAAACTTTCATAGCAAATCTTAATTCTTGCATCTCAATTGGTTAGAGGCTTTTGTCAGACTCAAGTGTGAGGACTTCTTTTGTAGTCCCTGAGTGGCAGGCTGCAGGAACTGTCAAAATGGCAGCACCTGGCAAAATAGCAGAAACTCCTGTTCCTGCCTCAGCCTGCCGCCTGTCATGAGGTAGTGTCACAGGAGCTGTCCACGGTGGCAGCAACTCCTTTCCCCCTCAGCCTGCAGCTGTCACAGGAGCTGTCCACGGTGGCGGCTCCTTCTCCAGTCTCCCCAAGCAGCTCAGCAGTGATGACACCTCAGTCAAAGCTGCCTATGGCCAGGAAGGTCTTCTCATCCTAACCTATGGGCCTGATGCAGGGAAGAGGGGATGAAAATCCACCAATCCCAGAGCAGGAAATCCCACCAATCCTCATTCTGGGAATCTCTGCCCTGAAAAGCTCTGCTCCCTAAGAAAAAGATCCCATATCAGCCCCACCCTTTATTTAATTCACTGCTGTCCTCTCCTGGGAGCAGAGGCAGCCATTCCTGCATTTGTCCCTCCAGACTCAACAAATCTCTTTTATGATATTTGTTGTTTGGTGTGATTTTTTTGTATCGGAAGAAGCAAAGAAGAGAAGGAGAGAAGATTTGAAGAAATAGAGTGGGGCTCCTCAGCTCAGCCGGGAATACCCTCCCCTGAAGCTGCAACCCCTCTGCTGAGGAGGCCTCCTCTCAGCTGTGTGGTTCCTGAGCTCCCGAGTCCCAGGACACCCTTCCATCTGAGCAGGAACACTTAGACCTTTTGCTTCCTATGCCTCTGTACCTTTCCGTGTCTCCTCCTCCTCTTCCTCCTCCTCCTCCTCTTCTTCCTTAAATAGAAGACTGCTGCTTCTCCTGCATTAGATGGAATTTCCCCCACATAAATCCTGTGCCTTGAACAAACAAGCTTTGGTGCTCTTTTGGGTTCACACACAACTGCCCAATTGCCATCCCCTAAAGACAATTTTCTTTTTCTTTTTCTTTTTCCCTTCTCTTCTTTCTTTCTGTCTTTCTTTCTTTGTTTGTTTCCTTTTTTGGCCTTTTCAGACAGTTTCTTTCTAAATTGTCCTGGCTATCCGGGAACTCACTATGTAGACCAGGTTGGCCTCAAAGAAAGAGATCCCAACTCTCTTGTTTTACAGAAAGCTAGAGTTAGATATGAAAACGGAAAGAGACTCAAGAACCATGGTGAAAGCAGATGTGCTGGTGCATGCCTGTAACCGAAAACTAGAATTAGATATGAAAATGGAAAGAGACTCAAGAACCACGGTGAAAGCAGATGTGCTGGTGCATGCCTGTAACCCTACATTTGGGAGGCAGGAGAAGAGTCACCTTGGCTACGGCTACATAGTTAAACCTTGTTTGAAAAGAAGGCTGGGCTGTGGTGGCGCACGCCTTTAATCCCAGCACTTGGGAGGCAGAGGCAGGCGGATTTCTGAG
>NW_022196904.1:116534260-116538472 GCF_008632895.1 Mastomys coucha | reverse complement strand
TACAGAGTGAGTTCCAGGACAGCCAGGGCTACACAGAGAAACCCTGTCTCGGAAAAACCAAGAAAAGAAAGAAGGAAAGAAAGAAGGAAGGAAGGAAAGAAAGAAAGAAAGAAAGAGAGAGAGAGAGAAAGAGAGAAAGAAAAAGAAAGCAGGAAAAGAAGAGGAAACTTTACCCTTGATATAGCCTACTTAAGGGAAGACTCACTATGGAAGTATGACAAGACCCTGTGGAGTGACTTAGTGGAGTGGGTTGATTTGATGCAACTTGGATTCTAATTCTAAGTACTGGTTTCTCAAAATGTAGTTGCTCCCAACGAGCAGATCCTCACGTACACAAAGTGATGCTATGTGAACCTTCTTCCCCAATTTAACTGGTCAATAAAAGACTAAAGCTTGTGATTGGGCAGTGGAGGGAGAAAGGTGGGACTGGAAGTTAGAGTGAGGGGGGTTGCAGGTAGAGAGGGAATGAGGAAGATGGAGGTGGAGGAAGCCGCCATAGACCAGGACTGCACGGCCAAGAGAAACAGCAAGAAACAAGGGACTTCATAGATGGGAATAAGTTATTATAGCTGTAAACCTGCCCGATCTATGCTTATGGCTTATAAAACACCTGGACTGTGTGTCTCTTGTATAGGCTTGTTAGCATTATAAACTATTTCCATAACTTAGTGCAGGGCCTGCAGCTGGACATTCTTCAGATCCTTGGCTACCAAGCAATAATATACTCAGGTTCAGATGCTCTCTTTGTTCTGGCTGAGACCCCACTTCACAAACTGTGCTCTTTGCTTTATTTTTATATATTTTTAACAGTACTGTGGATGGAACCCTGAGCCCCATGCATGGTAGGCAAGTATTGTACTGACTTCTCTCAGAAAACTCAACTGATCCAGCACCAGTTCCTTCATGCAGGGGACATAGCGTACACCTTGTCCCAACTATGGCTGTATTTTCTACCTGAGCCTGTGCATTCACAGACTGTAGGTGCCACTGTGCCTACCTCTCCCTTCTGGCCAAGCACTGACAAGGTTACTGCCACCATCAACATATGATCTGGCACTCACTGTGCCAACTGGGAAATGTCCTTCATTACCAGGTCATACACAAAGAGAGATGCTGTACTGCTGACTTAATTAAGGGTAGTGCATCAGTCACAGAGGCTCCTACAGCCAGTCACAGGCTTGTGTGCACACAGGTGGCAAATGGGGTTTGGCACACGCTATGCAAAATTCAACTTCTGCCTCTCAACTCACTCCTTCTCAGCCACAGGCATCCCACTGACAAAACATTGCTATGCTTTAGATATGAACTGTGCCCCATGGGCTCAGTGTTGAATGTTTGGTCCAAGTGCTGGTTTGTCAGGTTCTAGAAAGTTTAGAAGGTAAGAGGATCTAGCTGGAGAAGTACATCATTGTGGGTGAGTCCTTCCTATTCCTTCTCTGCTCCTGTCTGATGTAACATGAACAGCCTCCCCCTCCTCCTTTATATATTCTTGCCTCCATACTGTTCTGCTCAAGTGCACGAAGCCAAGCCACCATGGACCAAACTGTCTGAAACTATGAACCAAAGCAAATTCACCCTCCTTTGTTTCTGTGATGTATTTGGTCACAATGGTTACAAAAATAGTAACAACCTTTTCTTGCACCAGGTGTGGGAAAGCTTCAAGAGAAAGTATACAGGGAAAGTTTACCTGTCTAGCAAAAATCTAGAGGGTTACTTCCTGGGTAGTCCCTATACCAGGGAATTCATCTTTAAGTAAGTTCCAGAAATATGGGCCTGGGTCAGGGTCTGTGAAAGAACTCAACGTAAGATGTGTATTGGAGAAAGGCATGCAGAGTAAGCAAGGACAAAAGGAAAAAGAAAGATGCATAAAGTGACAAGCCCTGCAGGAACTAGGAAGTCCCATGTCAGAGATGGCTGCAGGAGTAGTAAGAACTGTATCAGTGAGTCCTGGCTACATGGCTTAGTGATAGGACTTGTGTTAGCATGCTGAGGTACATCAAGGAAGAACATGTCAGTAAGAAAAGGGCAGTCCCAAACTAGATTGCACAGATTTGTTAAGGTGGGCTAAGAATGTGATTCAATTGAGTGCCTGCCTTTTGTGCTTAGTTTTATGTCAACTTGACACAAGGTAGAGTTATCTGAAAGGAGTAAAACTCAACTGAGAAAATGCCTCCATGTAGGGCATTCTCTTGGTCAGTGATTGATGGGGAAGGGGTCAGCCCATTGAGCATGGTGCCATCCCTAAGCTGGTGGTCCCGGGTTCTTTAAGAAAGCAGGCTGAGCAAGCCATGGAGAGCAAGCCAGTAAACAGCAACCCTCCATGGTCTCTGCATCAGCTTCTGGCTCCAGATTCCAGCCCTACTTCCTGTCCTGACTTCCTTCAATGATATGGAAGTATAAGCCAAATAGACCCTTTCCTCCCCAACTTGCTTTTTGTTCATGGTGTTTCATCACAGCAGTAGAAACCCTAAGACACCTAGTTTGCATATGTCCTGGGTTTCATCCCAGCACCAAATCAAACTGGATCTGCTGTGCATACTTGTAATTTGAGCAGGAGTTAAGAGGTAGGAGGACCAGAAGTTCTTGGTCATCCTCAGCCACACAGTGTTGAGGCTAGCCTGGACAACATGAGGCCCTATCTGAAAAAGAAGAAAGGGCAATTATTGTTTTCTTTTTTTAAAAAAGATTTATTAATTTCTTTATTATGTGTATGAGTACACTGTAGCTGTAGAGATGGCCATGAGCCATCATGTGGCTGCTGGGAATTGAACTCAGGACGCCCCGCTCGCTCCGGCCCCGCATGCTCCTGCATAATACACTGTAGCTGACTTCAGACACACCAGAAGAGGGCGTCAGATCTCATTACCGGTGGTTGTGAGCCACCATGTGGTTGCTGGGATCCGAACTCAGGACCTTCGGAAGAGCAGTCAGTGCTCTTACCCGCTGAGCCATCTCACCAGCTCTATTGTTTTCATTACTAAGTAGTTTTCCTACTTCTCCCTAGGACTGACATTGCTTGTCCTAGTCTGGGTCTATGGTGAGCCCTCAGGCAAAGGTCAGGGTCCAGGCAGTCTGTAAAGTCAAAGTTTAATGCCACTTAAGGTTGCATTTCTAGGCACGGGCAGTCACTGAGCATGAACCATGGACCGAATCTTTTTAAAAATATTTACATCATGAATATGGGTGTTTTGTGTGACTGTATATCTGTGTACCACATGTGTACCTGCTGCTGCTGGAAGACATAGTGTCAGATTTCTTGGACTAGAGTTACAGATGACTGTTAGCCACCATGAGAGTGCTAGAAACAGAATTTGGGTCCTCTGTAAGGACAAGTGCTCTGGGGCTGGCGAGATGGCTCAGCGGTAAGAGCACTGACTGCTCTTCAGAAGGTCCTGAGTTTGGATCCCAGCAACCACATGGTGGCTCCCAACCATCCGTAATAAGATCTGATGCCCTCTTCTGGTGCGTCTGAAGACAGCTACAGTAAATTATACCAGAGCAAGCAGAGGTCCTGAGTTCAATTCTCAATAGTCTCATGATGGCTCATGGCCATCTGTACAGCTATAGTGTACTCATACACATAAAATAAATAAATCTTTAAAAACAAAAAAAAAAACAAAAAAACTTTAAAAGAACAAGTGCTCTTAACCACTGAGCCACGGCTCCAGCTGTGGAGAAATTAGCCTTAAAGCTTTAGCCCAGCATAGACTTGCTAGTGCCACAAAGAAGACTTTCCACATTTGTATCGTATTCCTATATCAATAACAAATTTTGACCAAACTGAACCAGATTTGTGGGGTTTGTTGTTTATTTGTTTTTTGAGGCAGGTTGTTTTTGAGGTAGCCCCGGGTAGCCTGGAACTCACTCTGTAGACCAGGATGTCCTCAAACTCAAGAGATCTACCTACCTTTGCTTCCCAAGTGCTTGGAATTAAAGATGTGTGCCACCACACCTGGCTGTCTTTATGATATTTTACATGGTTCATGCTCAGTGACTGCCCGTGCCTAGATGCAACCTTAAGTGGTAACACACTTTGACTTTACAGACTGCCTGGACCCTGACCTTTGCCTGAGGGCTCACCATAGACCCAGACTAGAACAAGCAATGTCAGTCCTAGGGAGAAGTAGGAAAACTACTTAGTAATGAAAACAATAATTGCCCTTTCTTCTTTTTCAGATAGGGCCTCATGTTGTCCAGGCTAGCCTCAACACT
>NW_022196904.1:116524943-116534220 GCF_008632895.1 Mastomys coucha | reverse complement strand
CTCAACACTGTGTGGCTGAGGATGACCAAGAACTTCTGGTCCTCCTACCTCTTAACTCCTGCTCAAATGGCTTTACTCTCTCTGGGGAGTCCGTAGTACAGATAAACAAATCCAGGACTCTAGACATTAAGTTTCAAAAACCATCTACTCTAGTATTCGAGGTGCTGAGTTGGCTCTCAATAGCAAAGGTACAGACTCTTTGTGTGGCCTCCAGATGTGTGAATCCTCTCTACCCTCTGTGCTGTCTCCCTTACTGGTTGCCTGATATTTATTCAGAAGGGAGCAAAGGGCTTGGCTTCATACCCAGTCCTGGTTAACTATTTTTAAAAATATTTTTATAGAACTTTGGGCCCCGTGCATGGTAGCCTATCACTGGGCTATACACTCTTCATTTAAAAACAGGGTCTATGTTGTCCATGCTCTCCTGGCACGTGTTGATGACACAGTTGTATTATTTGGGAAAGCACGGCATAGAGGTGATTTCTCTGCTTCATTACAAATGAAAGGATCAGCTAGCCATCTGACTTTTGTTCCTCCTGGTAGCCTAAATGTGCATTCCACTGTACAAAGGGTAAGCCCAAAGCCATTAGTCTCACCTCCAAACAAGCAAACTTCCTTGGAAGGTAGACCATTCGTTTCTATACACTTCTTAGGAGCTGCCCGTGGTACAAGATCAGTCAACTTACCATTCTAGTCATTCAATTATACCAGACGTGCCTTTTGTGCATCAGAACGTTTCCATTGCTTCTTTCTCATCTAGTACTTTTCAGAATTCCTGGCTGTGACAACTTTATGATCGTGGGATGTTGCTGTTCAAAAATCCATGTTGACATTGTGTGACTTTCCCCTAGGAAGATGTGTAGAAACGTCTTCTCCAAGTAGGGCAAGCAAACGTTGGAGAACACAAGAAGAGCATCCTATTCATAACACATCACAACCTGCTTAGAGACACACTAGCCACCTTCTTGCCCTTAAGAATCCGTTGGCTTCATTCAAATGGGCCGCCTTCACCGATACCCAATCAGAACGCCCGATCTTCAACTACCAACCAATAAACGAATGCAATAGATAGGAGGAAAGTAGGCAAGAAGCCATCTCGCAGCGCCATTACACTTCAGGGCAGGGAGGTTAAGAAGTCGGCATGGCGTTCGGGTCAATAAAATCGATAGCTGGAACCGGCCTGAGTTTTAGGCAGCGGTGGTGCAGGAGCAGCGCCGCCATCTTCCCCGAAGGCATCTTCCGGTGCCTCTCACCCAAGTCCCAGCGGGAGTTCCCTGAATAACGGGGCGGTCTGTGTCGGGCCGCCCGGCCCCTCAGGCAGCCGATTCTGATTCCCCCCGGGCCTTCCCGGCCGGGCTTCTAGGTCTCCGGGTACGCGGTGCCCGGGGCAAAGCTGGGGAGCAGGTCCGATGGCGCCACCTTCGGCTCCGCTCCTCCCGCGGGCACCCGGAGAGGCTGGACCTACTCGGAAAAGGGGCAGGAGGCCAAGGGCCTTGAAGTTCGCGGACGTGGCCGTGTACTTCTCCTCGGAGGAGTGGGGGTGTCTGCGGCCCGCGCAGAGGACTCTGTACCGGGATGTGATGCGCGAGACCTACGGCCTCCTGGGCGCGCTCGGTGAGGCCCGGCCCAATCTGCTTACGCGGGGCCTAAGGGATGATGGAGCTTGAGGGCGGGGTAGAGTGGGGGCAGGGAGCCCAGGGTCCTGATCTGCGATCCGCTTGTTAGGGGTTGGGACAGATCCTCGGCATATATTTTTTAGCATCATCTCTTCGGGCCAGCCCTCTGACTGGTTCTCCTTCCCCAGGATGCGCAGGTCCCAAACCAGCTCTTATCTCCTGGTTGGAACGAAATACCGATGATTGGGAACCAGCAGCCCTAGATCCGCAGGAGTACCGGAGATGGGTAACATTCCAGAGAAGTGAGTGAAAAATACCCACGGAGACCATACTGCCCTCCTGTGTAATTGCCCTAAGCTGTCGTCTGATGAGAGTTAACCAGGTTGCTTGTAGTGTGGGCAAACGAACTCCAGGCGGTACTCCATTGACATAAATGAATTACTGAGCTTTGAAAAAAGCTACTGCTTCCCAGGATCCGGGACTTAGCCTCCATAGAACTCCTCCAATTCCCGTCGGTCCTGGGAAGACTAGAAAGAGCCCTTTCCTTAACCACTAAGACATCTCTCTGGCCCCTGGTTCACTCTTGGCTTTAAAAAAGAAAAAGCCCCATTGATTTGAATGTGCATCGAGGCTTGTGAACACTGTTTACAACTCTCAAAAGTGCGTCTAGACCAGCAGCTGCATATTTGGGAATTGTCTTGGTCAGAGGCTTCTATGCTGTGATAAACACCATGACCAAAATCAGCTTGGGGAGGAGAAAGCTTATTTCATTTACATTTTCATGTAACTGTCCATCATCAAAGGAAGTCAGGGTACACCAAGGCAGGAACTGAAGCAGAAAGCCAGGAGGAAGGCTGCCCTACTTTCTTGCATACTCAGGAACCTCTGCCTAGGGATGGCACCACCCACAGTGGGCTGGGCCCTCCCACTTCAATCTTAATCAATCACTAGTTAAGAAAGTGCACCACAGGCCAGATTGGTGAGGGCATTTTTCTCCATTGAGGTTCCCTCTTCCCAAATCACTGTAGTGTGGGTCAGGCTGACATAAACCAAGCCAGTACAATTGACCCCTTGTCAGCTTGACACACAAACACATCCCTTTTAACCATAACCTTGGTTTCTTGTTCATTCCAAGATCTCAATTCAAACACTCAATTCAAACTCTCCTTAAAATATCTAAAGTCTCTTTCAAAGTTTCTCTAAAATATTCAAAAATCTCTCTAAAATTAACCATGGGTTCCTATTTTTTTGGGGAGGAGGTGGTTCAAGACAGGGTTTCTCTGTATAACCTTGGCTGTCCTGGAACTCACTCTGTAGACCAGGCTGGCCTTGAACTCAGAAATCCGCTTGTCTCTGCCTCCCACGTGCTGGAATTAAAGGCGTGCACCACCACTGCCTAGCCCCCATGGGTTCCTATTAAAGAAAAAGTTGCATACTTTTTTATTCCATGAAGTAACAACCAGGGCACAGTTACACTAAAATCAAACCCAAAGTCTAACTGTGAAATTCAGTGTCAGACTTCTGAGACTCAGTGATCTTGTAAGCTTCATGCACTACACACACAGCTCGCTCCACTCCAGAGCTGTTGTGAGTGGTGGTCATCTGTGTTAACACTATCTCTAACACTGGAGCTAGCTTCATGCACTGCACACACAGCTCGCTCCACTCCAGAGCTGCTGTGAGTGGTGGTCATCTGTGTTAACACTGTCTCTAACACTGGAGCTACAGCTTCGCCAGTAGCCTCTTGGGATTGCTTTAGAGACACTGACCCTGCCACATGGTGCCAGGCCTTAATTTATCTCCATGACCCCTTCAGTCCTGAGGTTTATACTTCAACTGAGGCTGTACATTCACCAATGGTCTGGGCCTGCCTGTCACAGTACCAAGCCTCAGTTGCTCTCCATGAGCCTTTATGCCTTCAAAACTAATACATCCGGAGAAACTTACACATAATCAAGTGCCAGCATTAGCCTTGGCCCCATTCATGTGCTGATCCAGAGGATATACCCCCAGATTTATCATCCTTGCTGATGCTGGTGGCTTTGTGTTTGTTTTGTTTTTGTTTTTGTTTTTTTTTTTACTTGTGTCAATTTCTTCTTTTTTTAAGATTTATTTATTTTATATGTATGAGTA
Source organism: Mastomys coucha (assembly GCF_008632895.1). Taxonomy (NCBI): domain Eukaryota; kingdom Metazoa; phylum Chordata; class Mammalia; order Rodentia; family Muridae; genus Mastomys; species Mastomys coucha. The sequence goes on along the minus strand of NW_022196904.1, from coordinate 116,530,471 downwards.
CACTGTAGCTGTACAGAGGGTTGTGAGCCTTCACCTTCATGTGGTTCCTGGGAATTGAACTCAGGACTCCTGCTTGCTCTGGCCCAATATCTAAGTACACTGTAGCTGTCTTCAGACACCCCAGAAGAGGGCATCAGATCTCATTATGGATAGTTGTGAGCCACCACGTGGTGCTGGGACTTGAACTCAAGACCTTCAGAAGAACAGTCAGTGCTCTTAGCCACTGAGCCATCTCTCCAGCCCTTGTGTCAATTTCTTAAATGCATCTGATAGCATCAGTTGTCCCAGTTAAGCAAAGGTTTCCCTTTAGTGGTTTCTAATAAAAGAATATCACATAAATGGCCTTGGTAGAATCTTAGGGAGTCTCAAACTTCACTCCAGAACTTTATAAACTGCATCGGCCTTCTGCACTGCTCTCAGCATTGTCTTCTAAGTTCCCACAGAATAACCCACAGAGCCCTGGGCACTCAATAGCTTTTCCAGCTCCAAAGTTACCATCACACCCCTCCTCAAAACATAGTAAGTTTTATGACAGTAATACCCCACTCCTGGTACCAGTTCCAGTGTTCTTTAGGGTTTCTATTGCTGTGGTAAACACCATGACCAAGAGCAGCTTGGGGATGAAAGGGTTTTCACTTGCACTTCCACATTACAGTACATCATCAAAGGAAAGCAAGGGCAGGGTCTGAGCAGAGGCCATGGAGGGGGGCTGCTTACTGGCTTGCTTCTCTCAGTTGGCTAAGTCAGCTTTCTTATATAGCCAAGGCCACCTGTCCAGAAATGGCACCAGAAATGGGCAGGGCACTCCCACATAAGTCACCAATTTAGAAACGGCTCCACAGGCCAAGCTGGGGAAGACATTTCTCCACTGAGGCTCCCTTCTCCCAGAAGACTCCAGCTTGTGTCAAGTTGACAGAAAACCAGTACAGGAATGCTTTTAAAGATGCAAACTCTGGGGGGCTGGCGAGATGGCTCAGCGGGTAAGAGCACTGACTGCTCTTCCAATGGTCCTGAGTTCGGATCCCAGCAACCACATGATGGCTCACAACCATCCATGATGAGATCTGACATCCCCTTCTGGTACGTCTGAACAGCTACAGTGAATTAGGCCAGAGCGAGCAGGCCCGCAGAGGTCCTGAGTTCAATTCCCAGCAGCCACACACATGATAGCTCATCTGTACAGCTACTCATACACATAAAATAAATAAAATAAATCTTTTTAAAAAAGATGCAAACTCTGGGCTGGAGAGATGACTTAGTAGTTAAGAACTCTGACCGAAGCTCTGAGTTTGGATCCCAGAGGCCACATTGGGGCAGCTATCTTGTTAGTAGGAAAGGTATGGGGAAGCCATATATATTTGTCCTGCATCATAAACTCCTGTAAGGAAGGCATGGCGTGCTGCTCACTGGGTCGAGTGCTTGCCTCTCTCTGCACAGCTCAGGGTTTGCTCCTCAGTGCTGCAGGTAGATAAGGTGTGGTGTCTGCTTGTCATGCTAGCCCTTGGGAGGTGGAAACAGGATGGTAAGAAAGAAGTTCAAGGTCATCCTCAGTTACATAGTGAGTTAGAGGCCAGTCTAGGATACATGGGACCCTGACCAAATAAACAAACTGAAACCCAGAACATTGGAAGAAACTAAGTAGAGACAAAGGTTTCTGTGTACCCCTGAGCTACTCCCCAGCTACTAAAAGCATTCAAGTTTTTTGTCTGATTGTAAGGACAAAGACTCACGCATCTTAGTAAAGCCTCAGATGCGCTGTGTAACCAAGGATGAGCCGTGAGCCATGTGTGGTGCACGATCCAGGCAAGCACCCTGCCGACCAAGCCAAACCGTTAGCCCCCAAAACACTCTGTTTTAAAAGTCAGACTAATATCCCTAGGGAAAAAAGTATGTGAGTTGCTTGAGGGGTGCTTAATGCCTTCCACATTTCCACAACACGCTTAACTGTCTCTGGTCCCAATAGTTAACAGTGAATTGGCTCCGTGAATTGGTCTTGAAGCCATTAACGTAGCATACAAGTCTAATGTTTGCTAATTCTCTGTTTCCTGGTAGAAACCAGAACCAGGCAGAAGACTGAAGAGAAGGAAGTATTCCCGCCTAAGGAAGCACCCCGAAAGGGGAAACGAGGACGGAAGCCCAGCAAACCCCGGCTGATTCCCAGGCAGACGTCCGGGAGCCCCATCTGCCCTGACTGTGGCTGTACCTTCCCTGACCATCCCGCCCTGGAGAGCCACAAGTGCGCCCAGAATCTGAAGAAGCCCTACCCCTGCCCGGATTGTGGGCGCCGCTTTTCTTACCCATCCCTGTTGGTTAGTCACCGGCGGGCACACTCTGGTGAGTGCCCTTACGTTTGTGACCAGTGTGGCAAACGTTTTTCCCAGAGGAAAAACCTGTCTCAGCACCAGGTGATACACACAGGCGAGAAGCCCTACCACTGTCCGGATTGTGGCCGCTGCTTTCGCCGGAGCCGGTCCTTAGCCAATCACCGAACCACGCATACCGGTGAGAAGCCTCATCAGTGCCCGAGTTGTGGGCGTCGCTTCGCCTATCCATCTCTGCTCGCTATCCACCAACGGACACACACAGGAGAGAAGCCCTACACCTGCCTGGAGTGCAGCCGTCGCTTCCGCCAGCGCACTGCCCTGGTCATCCACCAGCGCATCCACACTGGAGAGAAGCCTTACCCGTGTCCCGACTGTGAGCGGCGTTTCTCCTCCTCCTCTCGCCTGGTTAGCCACCGGCGTGTGCACTCTGGGGAGCGGCCCTATGCCTGTGAGCACTGTGAAGCCCGCTTTTCTCAGCGCAGCACCCTGCTCCAGCACCAGCTCTTGCACACAGGCGAGAAACCCTACCCCTGCCCAGACTGTGGACGTGCCTTCCGAAGGAGCGGCTCCTTGGCCATCCATCGCAGCACGCACACGGAGGAGAAGCTGCACGCCTGCGATGACTGTGGCCGCCGCTTTGCCTATCCCTCACTGCTGGCCAGTCATCGGCGTGTGCACTCAGGCGAGCGGCCCTATGCCTGTGACCTTTGCTCCAAACGCTTTGCCCAGTGGAGCCACTTGGCTCAGCACCAGCTTCTGCACACAGGGGAGAAGCCTTTTCCCTGCCTTGAGTGTGGCCGGTGCTTCCGACAGAGGTGGTCCCTGGCTGTCCACAAGTGCTGCCCCAACACCCCCAATGGCAGCCCTAGACCTCTTATAGGAGGGCCCAGCCAGAGGAGCAGTGCTCTTTAGCAAGACAAAGATTACAGAAAGTCACTTTATGGAGGGGTGCAAAACTCAGGCGTAGCTGCCAGAGGTATTACAGAACAGGAGCAGACCCAGAACCCTGGCCCCCTGCTCCACAGCCTGAACTCCAGTGTATTCCACCACACTGGATGCCCTACAGCATGTCTGAAACAGTTATCAGAAGAGATGATGCCATTTGATTAAAATTTTCTAAGTTAACCTGTCTTAAAATAATGTGGGTGTGTTCTTCTCCCAGTCTTTTTAGGGGCTACCTTCTTGGTTTGTGTATACAGATAACATTCAGTCAGGAGAATATCATTTATAGAAGGCAGAACCTCCCATGCTCTGTCTCTGTCTCCCTTATGTGGAAAACCTGAGTTTGGCTCCATATCTGCAACACTCCTGCCAAGTGATCGACCATCGATGAAAACTGGAGCTCACTACCTCACATGCGGGCTATTTCCTTGTGGGACATTTACCACATTCTCCTTTGTAAACCTGGTCTAGGGTACATTTAGTGATTTACCCACACCACGGGGTAGCTCTTCAGAGAACCTAATCAGTTTATTTTTGTGGCTTGGTTGTGTGCTGTGTGTGTGACAGAGACAGAATTGTGTGATTCTCCCACCTCAGCCTTCTGAGTTATTGGTAGGCTGGGCTCTGGTCAATTGTTCCTTTTTTTTATTTTATGGGTTTGAATGTTTGTTTGGGCCTGGTACCCAGAGGAGGACGGTGAGAGCATCAGAGCCCCTGACTGGAGTTACACATGGCCGTGAGAGCATCAGAGCCCCTGGCTGGAGTTACACATGGCTGTGAGCCACCATGTGGGTGCTGGAGACTGAATGCCAGGTCCTCGGCAAGAGCAGCCAGTGGCCCTACTCACTGAGCCGTCTCTCCAGCCCCTGCTCAGTCATTCTTGGAAGAGTGGCTCTCAGTTCCCACAAGTGAAACCTGTCTCTTCTTAGGGATCATACAGAGACAACAGAGTTTCACACTATGCGCTGTATACTCCAGTCTTCACTACTCCAGGCTGCACTGATTTGGGGGTGATGCCACTGTGTTTGCTGGGTTTCAGACCTCTAAGGATTTATTTATTATGTATACATGTATACATTTATTATATATACATGCCTATTCTGCATGGGCAGGAAAGGGAACAAGATCTCATTATAGAGGATTATGAGCTACCATGTGGTTGCTGGGAATTGAACTCAGGACCTCTGGAGGAGCAGTTAGTGCTCTTAACCTCTGAGCCATCTCTCCAGCCCAAGTTTCAGACCTCTAAACACCCTCACCTTTCTTCTTAAAGATGTAATTAAACCAAATCTTCACCACTTTTGGAAAGTTGGTTCAGGCTGGGAATGAGGCATCAGCACAGTATGCTGAGAGGTTTATTTAAGAAAAAATGGGGGACCGGTATCAAGCAGCAAGAGGTGGACATGGGACTGGTAGACTTGAGTTTGCTACAGGTGACTAATAGCTGGAAAAATGGCACCCACTTGACTCAGTAAAACTTTACTACCTTTTTACCTTGGGCAGCTGTACCAAAGTTGTATGTCAAACATGACTTATTCCAACTGAGTCATCCTCCTGCATTTGCTTCTTCCTGTGGTGCATCTGCTCTCAGCTCTAGGTGGGAGCAGATGGGGAACATTGATTTGTAATTACCTCTGTTTAGGTGTTTAGCAAGCTGATTGTCACCGTTTGTCTGTTTCTTCATAGATAATGAGTGCCCTCTGGTCAGGGGCAGGCAAGACAGGATTTCATTAAAATATTTCACAGAAGAATTCTGCTCCTGGAATTACTCTTCACAAAACATGAATTTAGTTCTTTGAGAAGAAATTTAGTGTTATGACAGAGATTGAACACCTTAGACCAAGGACCTGCCGTTCCTTAGCCAAGACCTTGGACGCATGCCAAGCCTCCAGTGTTAGAACTGCCTCTGTTGCCACCTACTAGTGAAGTAATTCCTCATATAGGAATTTGATAGTTGCTTCTGGTTCCAGGATGTGACTTAAAATGAAGGCTGTTGTGGTTAACTTCCATCATGTACATGGCAAGCAGAGATGAGAACTGTGTGACTTTCAAAGGCCTTCCTTGTTGGGTTCTCATCTGTGTGAGCTTCCTAAGGCCTTCCTTGCCACGTTCACATCTGTGTGTGTGAGCTTCCAAGGCCCTCCTTGCTGGGTTCACATCTGTGAGTGTGAGCTTCCTAGGCTTTCCTTGCCACGTTCACATCTGTGTGTGTGAGCTTCCTAGGCCTTCCTTGCCGGGTTCACATCTGTGTGTGTGAGCTTC
>NW_022196904.1:116480003-116522422 GCF_008632895.1 Mastomys coucha | reverse complement strand
TGAGCTTCCTAAGGCCTTCCTTGCTGGGTTCACATCTGTGAGTGTGAGCTTCCTAGGCCTTCCTTGCCAGGTTCACATCTGTGTGTGTGAACTTCCTAAGGCCTTCCTTGCTGGGTTCACATCTGTGAGTGTGAGCTTCCTAGGCCTTCCTTGCCGGGTTCACATCTGTGTGTGTGAGCTTCCTAGGCCTTCCTTGCTGGTTCACATCTGTGTGTGTGAGCTTCCTAAGGCCCTCCTTGCTGGGTTCACATCTGTGAGTGTGAGCTTCCTAAGGCCCTCCTTGCTGGGTTCACATCTGTGTGAGCTTCCTAGGCCTTCCTTGCCAGGTTCACATCTGTGAGTGTGAGCTTCCTAAGGCCTTCCTTGCTGGGTTCACATCTGTGAGTGTGAGCTTCCTAGGCCTTCCTTGCTGGGTTCATATCTGTGTGAGCTTCCTAGGCCTTCCTTGCTGGGTTCACATCTGTGAGTGTGAGCTTCCTAAGGCCTTCCTTGCTGGGTTCACATCTGTGAGTGTGAGCTTCCTAGGCCTTCCTTGCCGGGTTCACATCTGTGTGTGTGAGCTTCCTAGGCCCTCCTTGCTGGGTTCACATCTGTATGAGCTTCCTAAGGCCTTCCTTGCTGGGTTCACATCTGTGTGTGTGAGCTTCCTAGGTCTTCCTTGCTGGGTTCACATCTGTATGTAAGCTTCCTAGGCCTTCCTTGCCGGGTTCATTCCAAATATGATTCTGGCACGTCAGGCAGTGAAGATTCCATCATGTTTCCAATAAGCTCCTCTCTGTAAACTATATGGGAAAATCACAGTGCTGTTGAAAAGGGCTGTGGTCCATGCAGGGCTCCTTTCTTAGCCCTAACCTCAGTTGCTTCTCCAATATTTCAGATGTCAGATATTCTTAGCAGTTAAGTATCTATTGTTCACCAAAGGATCACAAAAAGAAACTCTTCACAATCCACTGCCCTCTCCCAGTCTCCCAGTGTATCTACTAAGTATACATGTCAGTTCTTGGGGAGTCCTTCATGTGTGAAGTTCATCAATATAGCTATGCTGGGTTCCATCCACCTCTATGACCTCTAGTATTCCCTTCTGTTATAAAAATTTTTAATCCCAATCCGGGGTTTCTATCCCACCTTGATCATTCAGTTCCCAGATAAAAGACACACGACTTTTATTATTTACAATAAGCCTTAAACAGTACAAGAACTGGCTAGATATCTATCTACCCTCTATGCTATTAGAATCTCCTTTCCTACTAATAACCCCAAGTTATCACTTTCTTCTTCTGGCTGCTCTTAACTCCAATTGGCCAGCTCCCAGGACCACAAGGCTTCCCCAGTCACCTTCTTCCACTCATGGTTCTCTTCTGACCCCCTAAACCCCGCCTGTATCTCTTCTGCCCAGCTATTGGCTGTCAGCATCTTTATGCACCAATCAGAAATAACTTGGGAGCAAAGTCATATAGCATCACTTGGGTCTCTGTAAGAACTCTCTGAGTAAGAACTCGAACAGGTATTGGGGAACCAGTACTGACATCAGCAGGATCAGGCCAGCCCACTTCACTCTTCTAGATTTTTGAGAGTTCTCTTATCTTGCACACATTTACTCTAGCCTATAAACATACTAAAATCTGTCTTTAAAATAGTTTTTTGTTTGTTAGTTTCTAAAGAATTATCCTTCTGGCCTGTCTCCATTTAGTTTCTGATAAATTTCTTGTGCAACAGTGCATTCTGTTTTCTACACACTACATTCACTTATGCACTGTGGTCTACAGCCAACTGTAGTAGTTATAGGCATAAATTTTTTGCAATCTACGTTTAATAAATGTTAACCTCTCCTCTAGTCCACCACCCACTAGAGGTAGTGGAAGAGAAAAGTTATTAGGATGTGGAGAAGTGGACTGCTTAGCAATAGTTCTTAGGGGCAAGCTCAGTCTTCCTGTCAGCAGTTCAGTGCAAAGCAAACACCAAACACAAACCAGCAGCTGCAGACCAGCCCTCTCAGCAGGCAGACACCAGGCATGAACCAGCAGCTGCAGTCCAATCCTGAAGAATTGGCCCAAGGCCACTGAATAGGCAAGAAGTCGCAGGAACCTTACAAGAAGTTCATTGGCAAAATTCTCTCAATGGCTGTGTTACTATAAGCTGAGCTGAACAATGCTATGTAAGGCGAATCAATACATGCATGCTGTTACTGAAGAATAGCAAGGCGAAGCAAACCAAACCAATGTTCCAGCTCCCACTGTCTGTGGGATCATATTTATACTCCTTTATCATGGATCCTTTCATGTATTTGTCTGCTTTAACAAATCATCCTTTCACCTGTGTCTTCTTCAGGAAAATATCATTTGACATAACTGACTTTCCAAACAAACCAGTAGCAGTACACCAATTGGGCCTTTTCTGTGTGCCATGCACTGTGTTAAGCACAGTACATCTAATATTTGCAAGAACCCTAAGAAAAGCCAGGGATGGTGATGGACTTCTGTAATCTGGACACTCACAGCTACTTTGAGAGACAGAAGGAGAAGGACCATGAGTTCAAAGCCAGCCTGGGCTATATAATAAAATGCTGGTCTCAAAGTGTGTGTGTGTGTAGGGGTGGGGGGAGTGGCTAGGGGGAAGGAGTAGTGATGTGGGTCCTGGGTTCCATCCTCAGTTCTGAAAAAACTGAAATAACAAAGTACATTTAGGGGATGTTCTTCTGTGCTGTCTCCATACCTCTGAATTTTGGGGGGGGAAAAGCAAAACACCAGGCCCTGCCCTCAACAAGTCTCACACATGAACCATTCACACAGATCTAGAATACCTGGTTCCAACCTGTAACTTTAATTTTTTCAAATCCTATTTTTTTTTTTGTTTTTTGTTTTTTCAAGACAGGGATTCTCTGTGTAGCCCTGGCTGTCCTGGAACTCACTCTGTAGACCAGGCTGGCTTCAAACTCAGAAATCCACCTGCCTCTGCCTCCCAAATGCTGAGGTTAAAGGCGTGCACCGCCGCCGCTGCTGCCGCCGCCGCCACCACCACCACCACCACCACAACCCAGCCTCAAATCCTATTTTTAATGATGGTTCTTAACCTCTTTAACCTCCCTTGTAACCCACCATCCACCAGAGTAGTGGAAAAGAAAGGATACCAGGGTGGGGTGGGGTGGGGTAGGGTGGACCTGTTATAAAGGTTCTTTGGAGCAACTCCTGTCTGTGTTGTCTGAAAATCTGCAGTTCAGTTCACAGGTTAGCAGGCAGCAGCTCCATCCACTTGCAAACACCTCACAAATGCACCAGCAGTCCAGTTTGGTAGAGTCAGGATAGCAACAGCCGAGACATGACCTAGCAGGGACAGCCAGGCCTCAGCCTTGGCTCAAGTCAGCAGGAGGGACCAGCAGGAACACCAGGAGAAGTTCTCAGCTGTGCCTCTCTCAGGGAAGTCACACAAAGAAGTCTACAGAGTCCTATTTATACCCTCCAAACATCGCATGTCCTCCACGTGCCTTGCCTCAGCATGGGCATCCAATCAGCTTGAGTCCCTGGAGTCCTGGCAAATGCAGCTCAACTGTGCAGTGTAAGGCAGACCAATACATGCGTGTTGTTAGCAAAGAATCCTTCATCATGTGTCCTTTCACGTGTTTGCTTTAACAGAACATCCTCTCTCTTGTGTCTGCTTCAGTGAGACATTCCTTCATGAGTCTGCCTTAGTCTTTCACCTGTGTTCACTTCAGGAAAACACTCCTTCATGTGTTTGCCCCAGCAAAACATCATCCAACACAACTAACTCTTCAAAGAACCCTTAAGTTTCAACTTCACCCATTTTTTTATTTTTGGTCATTCTTGGAATTGACCCAGTACCTTGTGCAAGCTGGGCAGGCATTCTGTACATGAGACTCATCCTCAACTCTGAATGAAGGGAGGCTATGAAGAACTATGTTACTTCGGCAAAAATAAGCTGTAGATCTTCCCAGCTTGCCAAGGGCACTTGCAGCCACCTACTAGGGTAACTAGGCATTGGTTGAGGGCAAATAACTAGAAATTCCAGGGATTTGGGGCATTGGGTCTAAACTGACTGTAACTCTAAAAGATCCCAAGTGCTGCTACATCCTACAGGCGCAGGGGACTATGGATCAGGTGATTGCAGCAAAGTGCCAACTCAGTAGACGTGGGTTGTTAAAGCATGCACATCCCAAAGAAAGCTCATCCTTAAGACTAGTACTCAGCCCACTCCTGAGGGACTTCTGAGTTTTTAGAATATCTGTGCAGGACTGGAGAGATGGCTCAGTAGTTGAGAACACTGGCTGCTCTTTCAGAGGACCTAAGTTCAATTCCCAGCACCCATATACTTCCTCCCAACTGTCTGTAACTCCAGTTCCTGGGGAACTGATGCCCTTTTCTGGCCTCCACTGGTACTGCATATATAGTGCTCAAACATACATGCAGACAACACACACACACATACAAATAATTTTGCTGGGCAGAAATAGCTCATACCTTTAACCCCAGCACTGTGGAGGCAGAGGCAGTTAGATCTGTGAGTTCAAGGCCAGCCTGGTCTATAGAGTGGGTCCAGGACAGCCAGGGCTACACAGAGAAACCCTGTCTGAAAAAAAATGCAATGAGAACAGTTTTGTGTGTTGGGATTCTTTTTTGTTTGTTTGTTGGTTTTCGAGACAGGTTTTCTCTGTATAGCCTTGGCTGTCCTGGAACTCACTCTGTAGACCAGGCTGGCCTCGAGTGTGTTGGGATTCTTGGCTCATGCTTGCTAACTTGACTGGCTAAGTATATTCCTAATGATATTTGTTGCTCACAGGAGTCAGAGAAAGGGCACTGTGGTCTGAGAGGTTAAGGGTCAACACTATGGGAACAGAGTCATGTAGCTGGTTGCTAAATTGTGAGCAGTTTGTACAAGTTGTCACAAATCATTAGTGGGAGAGTTAAGCACATCTTTGTATAAGTCACTGAAGAGGACACCTCAATGCCAATGTTTCTGCTCCCCTCCTCGGACCCCAGGCCTTCCATATGCTGTTTCCTTTGTTGATTTTAATGTGTATCTTTAAACTGGTTGAGGTGACACATGACTGCAACCCCAGTACTCGGAACACAGAGGCAGAAGACCCTGTTATCAACCCAAGCCAAACCACAAGAAAATAACTAGAATAAGAAGAAAGGAAGGAAGGAGGAAGAAGATGATGATGATGATGACAACAACAAAGGAGGAGGAGGAGGAGGAGAAGAGGAGGGAGATGAAGAAGGAGAAAGAAGAGGAGGAGGAAGAGGAAGAAGAAGAGGAGAGGAGGAGGAGGAGGAGGAGGAGGAGGAGGAGACTCAGCCTAGGCCAGTTTCAGGGTTGTGTTTACAGCAACTTTGAAAAAGAACTTACTTGGAGAGAACAGCTGTGCCCTTCCTATACCTTTTGGAATCCCAGCACTTTGGAAGCTAAGGCAGGAGCATATTCCTAAGTTTTAGGCCAGTCTAGGTTACCTTTGAGATAAAGACTCTCTCTCTCTCTCTCTCTCTCTCTCTCTCTCCCTCCCTCCCTCCCTCAATCTCCTTTCTCTCTCTGTCTCTCTGTCTCTGTCTCTCTCATACACACACACTGCACACAAAGGAAAGAAATAGGGAGGAAGGGGGAGGGGCAGGGTAGGAGAAAGCAACAGTTTATCAAGAAATGGCAGATCTGACAAACCCATTTTTTCCACCCTAATAGTTGGTGTTCTGTGCCAGCGTCTATCTGGATTCTTCCATGTTGTCTCTGTGCGACTTATAAGGCCGAAGAAACCAAAACCTATGTGCTTGTGCTGTTGTACCATGAACAACAAAGGTGGTTTTGTTGCTTCTAAATCTTTAAGCTCCCTGATAGGTTATTTCCCTGACAGGGATTTCCACTTAGCAGATACAGAATCTGAAGCTCAGCGACACTAAACAACTGAACAGGCTGCTCAAGCCACATGTCTGATTATTCTGAGGGCCTGGATTTCAAGTCAGATTTGGTCTCTTATCACCTGGACATTAGCACCGAGAGATGAGGATTCCTTCCAGGCACAAACACTTTCATTTCTGTTGCACATTCAGATCTGTCCGGATTCCTCTGCCCTAAATTAAGTAATTCATTAATGTCCTGTCCTTCCCCCCCCCCCCCCCCCCCCCCTTTTTTTTTTTTTTTTTTGGTTTTTTGAGACAGGGTTTCACTCTGTAGACCAGGCTGGTCTCAAACTCAGAAATCCATCTGCCTTTGCCTCCCAAGTGCTGGGATTAAAGGTGTGCACCACCACTTCCCGCTGTCCTTTCCTTTTTTGAGGCACAGTCAACAAGAATCCATGCTGGCTTTGAACTCATAATCCTTCTGCTTCATCCTCAGAAGTGCTGAGATTATAGATGTGAACCAACAAGCCCAACTTCCCTTAATTTTGTAACCAGTTTCCAGCCATGTGCCTTTCAAGTCCTTTACCATCCAGCCAAACCCCGGTTACGGCGGTGATGAGCACATCTGGCTATTTCTCCTTCTAAGCAAAGTGCCCAACTAGGTGCTACTGAAAGCTCTGCTCACTGAGATTTCCCTCCACGACCATCCTTCAGGAATATTCCAGAGAGTTGCAATGCTGCAGCTATCCATGTCAGGTGGTGATTGCACAGCGTGCACATCAGCCTGTCAGCCAAAGCCTAGCCTTCCCTTCTGTCACTAGCTCATAGAATGTCCTCCATAAAGCCTAGGCCGGGAGCAAGAAGGCAGAAAGAATGGGCATTTGGGCCACATGTATCTTACTTGTACCTTCAGAACATGCTTGGGTCAGATCATATATAGTCATTGGTTGCGTGTGTGTGTGTGTGTGTGTGTGTGTGTGTGTGTGTGTGATGAGAACTGATAGATTCACATATGCTAGGCAAGCACTCTACCACTTATCTATATTCCCAGCACTTACTACTTCCATTTGATGATGTAGTCATTTTCTGCTCACCAAATGTGATTTGATTGTGTTTGCCCCATGGGACATAGCACTATTAAGAAGTGTGGCCTTGTTAGAGGGAGTATGCCACTGTGTGTGGGGGGGACCACTTTGAGGTCTCTATGCTCAAGCTCCATCCAGCCCAGTGTGATTGAGACCCTCCTCCTGGCAGCCTTCATATCAAGACATAGAACTCTCAGCTCCTTCCTCACCACCATGTCTACCTGCATGTCCTACGATAATGATAGTGGACTGAATCTCTGGAACTATAAGCCAGCCTCAATTAAATGTTATCCTTTATAAGAGTTACCTTGGTCATGTTGTCTCTTCACAGCAATGAAACCCTAAGTAAGACAGGAGTAACCCTAACTAAGACACCAACTCAATTGGTAACAGACAGTTCAGATTGTATAGAACTTAGTGTCCTGTAGTCAAGCATTTAATTTCCGCTAAGCCTTGACATTTGAGAGTGGTTTTTCAAAAGGAGAATAGTTTGCAGATGATGGGGGCTTGTTGCCAGATCCCAAGGGTCTTCAATAGAATTAATTTACAGAGGGCAAATGAAGGCTCCACATAGCATCTTCATTTGACCATAAAACCTTAGATACCATTGTATTTGCTGGGTCATATGGTTCAAGTGGGCAGAACAGCACGCACAGAAACACAGACTTGTTGCAGGCCTTCTACTCTGGGTCCTGTTCAACACCAGCAGCTAGGGTTGCAGAGACCTTAGAATTTAATAATATTCATTGCTCTTGCAGTTGACTCTTCAGTGCCCAAGTCAGGTGGCTCAGAGCTACCCATGACTCCCGTTCCAACACTTTGGTCTCTTGGGTCCCAAATACACATGCACATACCTATATACATCTGCATAAGCATGATTAGAAACAAAGGAAGCACCTTCCCCTTCTCCTTAGTAGCTAGAACAGAGTAGTAGTCTGTCTTGAAGTCCTGCTCATGAGCCTGTTGCTGCTTTGCATTTTGAATGGTTCTGTATTGCTCATAGGCCTCTTGTGGCTAAGTGCTGGATGTTTCTAGGCCAGGCTTCTCTGGTTGGCAGGGGAAGGTAGTGGCTGGTTCAGGCTCTCTTCTTTGCTTTTTTTGGGTCAGTGGCCAAGGTTTTCAGAAGCCTCCCCTGCTCACCTCTGAGCTTTATCAGTTTTGATGGTATCCACAGCTTTTTGTTTCCTATGATAATACAAACAAATCTGCATCCCCATGTAAAACATTTGCTTTCATTCTGTAACACATCCTTATAGTATATAGGCTGATTTAATTCCACAGTTTTACCATAACCCGTTGCCTCTCAGCTGCTATTATTTCATTCTCACTAACGTTCAGAAAATTTAGAGTTAACAAAACACTGCTTTGTCTATCCTTGGGAGTCTTTATTCTCCCCTTTTTTGTTTATAAGCATTTCTTTTAAGGTGCAATTAGATCTTTCTACAACAGCTTGTCCTGTAGGAGTGTGTGGTATACCTGTGATGTGCTTTATAATATGCAAAGAATTGCCTCATCTTACTTGAGACATGTGCGGGGGCACTGCCAGTCTTAATTTATACAGGTATCCCCATAACAGCCATGACTTCCAGTAAATGTGTAATCAGAGAGTCAGCCTTCTCAGAACTCAGAGCAGCTGTCCATTGAAACCCTGAGTATGTATCAGTTTGGTGTACAAATTGTAGTTTTCCAAATTCTTCAAAAATGAAACACATTCATCTGCCAGACTTGATTTCTTTTGGTACCCTTAGGGTTCCTTCCAGCAGGTAATGGAGTTTGGTTATTCAAAGAATGACTAGGGAGGACAGACATTTCCTTGGCTTCTTACCAGGTAGTAGAAATTGTTTTCTTTAAACTTTTACTCTTTTTTTTAAAAAAATAAATTGGTTTGTTTTTTATACTCCATATCCATTCCCTGCCCCCCCATTCACCCTCTGACTGCTCCATATCCCACACCTCCTCCTTAAGCCCCATCTCCATGTGGATGCCCCCACCCCCACCCCCACCCCACCTGACCTCTAAACTCCCTGGAGCTTCCAGTCTCTTGAGGGTTATGTGCATCATCTCTGAAAGAACATATACAAGGATACCCACTCTCCCCATACCTATTCAATATAGCACTTGAAGTGTTAGCTAGAACAATAAGACAACAAAAAGAGATCAAGGGGATACAAATTGGTAAAGAATAAATAAAGGTATCACTATTTGCAGATGATATGATAGTATACATAAGCAACCCCAAAAATTCTGAGAACTTCTCCAGCTGGTAAACAACTTCAGCAAAGTGGCCAGATATAAAATTAACTCAAATAAATCAGTAGCCTTCCTTTATTCAAAGGATAAACAGGCTGAGAAAGAAATTAGGAAAACAACTCCCTTTACAATAGCCACAAATAGTATAAAATATCTTGGGGTAACTCTAACCAAACAAGTGAAAGACCTGTATGACAATAACTTCAAGTCTCTCAGGAAAGAAATCAAAGAAGATCTCAGAAAATGGAGAGATCTCTCATGCTCATAGATTGGCAGAATTAACATAGTAAAAATGGCCATCCTACCAAAGGCAGTCTATAGATTCAATGCAATCCCCATCAAAATCTCAACACAATTTTTCAAAGACATGGGAAGAGCAATTCTCAAATTCATTTGGAAAGGCAAAAAACCCAGAATAGTGAAAACAATTCTTAACAATAAAAGAACAGCTGGGGGAATCACCATCCCTGACCTCAAGCTTTACTACAGAGCAATAGTGATAAAAACTGCATGGTATTGGTACAGTGACAGACATGTTAATCAATGGAATAGAACTGAAGACCCAGAAATAAAACCACACACTGACAGTCACTTGATCTTTGACAAAGATGCCAAAAATACACAATGGAAAAAAGAAAGCATCTTCAATAAATGGTGCTGGTCTAACTGGCTGTCTGTATGTGGAAGAATGAAAACAGATCCATATTTGTCATCTTGTACAAAAAGCTAAGTCCAAGTTGGTCAGGGACCTCACATAAAATTAGGTACACTGAATCTAATAGAAGAATGGGAAAGAGCCTTAAACTTTACTCTTAGCATGGTGTTTTCATTGAAACTTCAGGGCTTCTAATACATTTCTTATAAATAACTTGTCATTTCTGAATTTCCCTGTGCCAGAGGACCTGGCAAGCCTGTGTGAGTCCAAATATGTGATAGAACAGATGCTATCTATTTCTGATTACTTGCTGCAGTGGCATGAACAACAAGGTTAATTCTGAATTGTCTGGAGTAAATTCAGTAGTTTCTATTTGTAAAACAACTGTTTCTGATATTGAGAGTCAGTAATTATATTAAGAGGTTCAGTAAAGTCTAATAATGCCATAAGAATTGCATACAACCCTGACTATTGAACTGAAGTACAAGGGCTTTGGATCACTTTGGTTATTTTGTCTTATAGCCTGCCATTTCTAACTTATTTGAATCAGTACAGAATGTAGGAAAGTCAGGAATTGGTGTTCCCTTTACTATACGTGGGAGAATCCAAGTAGTTCTTTTTTTATAAACTGAAGAGGCTTACTTTTACGATATTTGCTGTTAATTTCTCCCCAATAGTTGCTATAAGTTCTTTCCCAGTCTTCATGGATTACCCATCATGAAGTAGTCTTCACATTAGTATAAGGTGCTATAATTCCGGGTGGGCCTATTCCTGACAATCAATGTAGTCCTATTCTTGCCTTTATAATTCAATCAGAAACCTCTTCTATATAAGACTTTTAACTTTTTACTTTGTGTGCTAAGAATATCCATTCTAAAATACAATCTTCCCTTTGCATAATGGGCCCAGCAGGAGAATGAATTGAAGGTAAAATAACTAAAATACAGTCCAGTTTGGGGTCTGTGCAATCCATGTATGCATTTTACAGTCTCTTTTCTACTAAAGTTAACTCTTTTTGTGCTTCCTTTGTTAGCTGTCTTGGATTGTTTAAGTCTGAATCTCCTTGTAATGTTTTTAAAAATGTACTTAAGTATTGAATAGTTAATCCAATAATAGGCCATAGCCAATTAATATCTTCCATTAATTTTTGAAAAACATTAAGAGTCACAACTGATCTCTTCTGATCTGTATTTTCTGTGGTTGATTTTAATTTATTTTATAACCTAGACAGTGGATAGAATCTTCTTATATTTTTCAGAAGCAATCTGCAAACTCAAACAAGGCAAAATTCTTTTTTTCCCCACCAAACATTTTCTCTAAAGAATCTACATCAGAATCAGTCAACAAAATATCATCCATTTTAATATAAATAACTTGAGGAAAATTCCTGTGAATTATTTCTAGCAGTTGTTGCACAAAATATTGACATACAGTTGAACTAGTTAACATTCATTGTGGAGGAACTTCCCCCTTCAGGTTGAGGATTATTATACATAGGCACTGTGAAGGCATTTTTTTTCTTTAACCTGTTCTTTCAAGGGAATAGTAAAAAAGCAGTCTTTAAAACCAATTACTATTATAGGCCATGCCTTAGGTAATAAAGAAGGTAAAAGATCCCAGGTTGTAATGGACCCATTGGTTGGATTTCTCTATTTACTGCTCTGAAATCTGTTTACATTCTTCATTTGCTCAATTTTTTATTTTAACAAATGCAGGGGAATTCCATGGGCTGCTTCCAGCTGCTCTTGTACCAGTGGTTCAAGTGCCTGTAATTTTTCTTTAGTTAGGGAAAACTGATCTACCCACAAAGGCTTATTAGTCAACAATTTTAATTGTTTAAGGGTCATTGGTATAATTTCAGCAGTGGAATATAAATTTGGAAACTCAAACGCTGTTGTGCCCTGTGTTTGGACAGCTTGTACAGTCTGTGGTTGTTCTGGATGACATTTTTCAATACCTCCCTCAGAAGCATCTTCCATTTCACCACTTTTATTTTAGGAATTGTCTCTGGTATTGAGGGAATATCAGAAGCATCTTCCATTTCACCACTTTTATTTTAGGAATTGTCTCTGGTATTGAGGGAATATCAATCTGAGTTCCCCACTGCTGTAATAAATCTCATCCCCATAAATATATAGCTATATCAGCCACATAAGGCCTTAACTTTCCTATTGGCCCTCTGGTCCCACACATTTAAGCCATCACATACTTTGCTTTATTAGAGATAACTTTCAAATTCCTAGAAACTATGAATAAACCTTTCGAAATGGTCATTCTCAATTCCAAGATTTTTGTGAAACTTTCTACTTGAGTGTTATCCACTTGCAACTTTAGTTATGGCCTCTGGCCACTAATAACTGCTTACCAGAACACATTTTCCAGTACTTCCAAACCCTCCTGATATTTCTATTGTAGCAGCTTTACCTTTGATGTAGGGAAACAGTAACAAAGGAGCAATCCTATCACCTGTGTTAAATTGCATTTTAAAATGTAAACCATTATTTTAATTTCTTGGAAATCATCTATACTTCCTGGATGCACAATGAATCCTTGGGAAGTCAAACTCTTTCTTCCCAAGACTATTCCTACTGTTCCTAAGAGCAAGCAACCATAAATTACATAACCAGTAGTTATTTCATAACACTGAATAAGAGGTGCATTCCAGTCTGTGATGGGCGGCACTAACCTGGCGATCCTTGCAGGGATACCATTGTTATTTTTGACTTAGTATTTTCTTTGATAGAGGTAGGTTCTAATGATTAGTAGACATTAGGGGATATTACAGGGTTGATACTGGCTGCTAAGTATGTCCATTTCTTTCTTTTAAATTTCCTTCTACAGTTTGTATATGTCTCTCTCTCTCTCTCTCTCTCTCTCTCTCTGTGTGTGTGTGTGTGTGTGTGTGTGTGTGTGTGTGTGTGTGTGGTATGCATGTGGATCAGAGGTCAATTTATAAGAATGCATGCTCTATTTCCATCATATAGATTACAGGAATTTAATTCAGGTCTGCAAGTTTGGTGGTGGGTGCCTGGTTGTTTTTGCTGTTTCATTTGTTTGTTTGTTTTGAGATGGGTTTGCTATATAACCTATGCTGGCCATGAACTCATCATGTAGCCAAGGCTAGCTTCAAGCTTAAGGTGTTTCTTCTTGCTTCAGCTTCCCAACTGCTAGGATACAGGCAGCATCACACCTATGCCTAACTATGTTGTCAGTCTCAATTTGCATTCTGGAACCATGAGTCAGACCTGATCTAAAATGGTATTGATCACCTGATTTTTATAAGCCCTACTCTAATTACAATGCCACAGTGAAACTTATGTCATTTTTTTAAAAAAAGTATTTATTTTATTTATATGAGTACACTGTAGCTGTATTCAGACACATCAGAATTGAACTCAGGACCTCTGGAAGAGCAATCCATGTTCTTAACCACTGAGCCATCTCTCCAGTCCTTATGTCATCTATTTAAAGGGATTAATTTTTACATGTGTGTTTGTTTGCATTGTGTGTGTACACCATGTGTATGAAGGGTAGTTGGTTTCTGCTTATTTGTGGGTTCTTCTCTCTTCTACTCTTCTTTTCCATTTCACTCCCTTTATCCCTCAACTTAACCTCCTAACACTAGTTAAAGAAAGAAGCATAGAGTGGAAGAAGAAGGGAGGTAGGGTGAGAGAGAGACAGACAGACAGACAGACAGAGACAGAGAGAGAGAGAGAGAGAGAGAGAGAGAGAGAGAGAGAGAGAGAGAGAGAGAGAAACAGAGACAGAGACAGAGACAGAGACACAGACACAGACACAGACACAGAGACAGAGGTTCCTGAAGTGGAAACTTAAGGGGTTCTTTGGAAAGTCGTTTGGATGTTGTTTTGCTGGGGCAGACACGGGAAGGAACATTTCATTAAAGTGGGCACAGGTGTGAAAGGCTAAGGCAGACTTGTGAAGGAACCTTTTGCTGAAGCAGACACAACACTTGAAAAGACACATGAAAGATTCTTTGCTAACAACATGCATGTCTGCCTTACATTTCATAGTTGAGCTGCATTTGTCAGGACTCCATAGAGAGAAAGACACAAAAATCTTCTGGTGGGGTACAGCAGTTTGTTGCTGCTTCCAAGGACTTGGGCTGATTGGATGTACACGCTGAGGCAGGACACGTGGAGGATATGTGATGTTTGGAGGGTAACAGACACAGAGCTTGGGTTGCTGGTACAGCTAGCTGTGCAATGCTTATGGGTCTCATGTCTTCACTGATCTTTGCTTTCCTGAGAGTTGCAGCTGAGAAATTCTCCTGTTGGTCTCTCCTGCTGAATCTTGCCAAGGCTGAGACCTGGCTGTCTCTGCTAGGCAGTGTCATCCCTGTTGCTAACCCAGCTCTACTGAACTGGACTGCTGGTGTATCTGTGAGGTGTTCTGCTGGTGTATCTGTGAGGTGTTCTGCTGGTGTATCATGAGGTGTTTGCAAGTTGATCAAGCTGCTGCTGCCTGCTGAACTGAACTGCCAATTTCCAGACAACACAGATGGGAGTTGCTCCAAAGAACCTTTCTAAACAGGTCCACTTCTTCCATATTCTTTCTTTTCCACTACCTCTGATGGGTTACAAGGAAGGTTAAAGCATTTAAGGACCATCATTAAAAATAGGATTTGAAAAAATTAAAGTTACAGATACCTGCATTTAATTTTTCCCCTTTTTTCTTCTTTGACCATAATTGCTAACAAACCACAACCAATACCTCTAAATGACCATTAAACAGCAACCACCCTGCCTCTGAGGGCCCTAGCATTTATATACCCTCTGAAAAGTTCCCAAATTCCAGATGTTACACAAGCACAGAAATTGTATGCACTCTCCTGCTAGGGCACGAGGCAAATCATAGTCAGCTGCTGCAGACAGTCAGAAGCAGCCCCATATCCCACACCTGGGATCAAAATGAAAGCACTTTTTTTTGGGGGGGGGGTTCGAGACAGGGTTTCTCTGAGTAGCCCAGGCTGGCCTCGAACTCAGAAATCCGCCTGCCTCTGCCTCCCAAGTGCTGGGATTAAAGGCGCGCGCCACCACTGCCTGGCTGAAAGCACATTTTGTTGTTGTTGTTGTTGTTTTTTTCAAGACAGGTTTTCTCTATAGCCCTGGCTGTCCTGGAACTCACTCTATTAGACCAGGTTGGCCTCGAACTCAGAAATCTGCCTGCCTCTGCCTCTCAAGTGCTGGGATTAAAGGCATGTGCCACCCCTGTTCGGCTTGAAAGCTCATTCTGATTACTACATTTTCCTTTTCTGTTTCAACAAAGAAGGCAAAAGAATTCCTGTCATGGTTGAAATGGTTGAATTACTCTGAAACTTTTTGTCTCTTTTTTTTTTTTTCCTTTCTACTTTGTGTGGGGTTCTTTTCCTGTCTCCTAATATCTTAGTTAGGATTTCCATGTGCATGGTGAAGAGACACCATGATCAAAGCAACTCTTAGAAAGCATTTAATTGGGACTGGCTTACAGTTTGAGAGGTTCAGTTCATTATCATCATAGTGGGAAGCATGGTAGTATCCAGGCAGACATGGTGCTGGTGGAGCTGATAGTTAAACATCTTGATCCAAAGGCATCCAGAAAGAGACTTACAGGCAGCCAGAAGAAAGATCTTATTCCACACTGGATGGAGCTTGAGCATAGAGACCTCAAAGCCCGCCCTTACAGTGACACACTTCCCCCAACAAGGCCATACCTACCCCAACAAGGCCTCACCTTCTAATAGTGCCCTTCCCATGGGCCAATCATATTCAAACCACCACATTCCACTCCAAGCCTCCATAAGACTATGAGGTGCGGCACACTTAGCCATAGCATTAATGCAAAATACATTTAGTCCAACTTCAAAAGTCCCCATAGTCTCTCAGTCTCAACAATGTTTGAAAGTCCAAAGTTCAAAGTCTCTTCTGACATTCATGCAATCTCTTAACTGCAATCCCTTATAAAATAAAAA
The DNA here is from genome assembly GCF_008632895.1 of Mastomys coucha. Taxonomy (NCBI): domain Eukaryota; kingdom Metazoa; phylum Chordata; class Mammalia; order Rodentia; family Muridae; genus Mastomys; species Mastomys coucha. The sequence goes on along the minus strand of NW_022196904.1, from coordinate 116,506,621 downwards.
TAAAAAAAAGCAGATGACATACTTCTAACATTACAGAATATGCATTCTAAAACACAATGAGGAAATACTAGACCAAAGGAAGACAAGCACCAGCTGGGCAGACTCCAAACTCTGCATCTCCATGTATGATGTCAAACAGTCTTCAGATCTCCAGCTCCTTTCATCTCTGTTAGCTGCAACAAACTTCTTTCTCTTGGGCTGGTTCTACTCGTTGGTAGCTTTTCTTAGCAGATGGCTCTGCCAAGAAAATGTCACGGCTCTAACATCTCTAACATCCTGGGGTCTCCAAGGCAACTTCAACTTTATAGCTTTTTGTTCTAATGTCTGAGATCCACATATGGTCTTCTGGGCTCCTCCAAAGGGTTGGTGTCACTTCCCCTGCTCTGACTTCTGTAGCACTCTAGGCTCTGGTTGACTCCACTTCACTGCTGCTGCTGTTCTTGGTGGTCATCCTATGGTACTGGCATCTCTAATATGCTGGAGTCTTCCACTACAACTAGGCTTCACCAATAGCCTCTCATAGGCTCTCTTCATGGTGCCAAGCCTCAACTTCTTTGCATGACCCCTTCAGTACTGGGCCATCAGCTGCAACTGAGGCTGCACCTTCAGCAATGGCCTTCCATGGCCTCTCACAGTACCAGGTCTCTTCATGACTCTTTCATATCTTCAACACCATACTACCTGGGTGATCCTTACACATTACCAAGTCCAGCTGCAGCAGAAGGTACAACCTTGTCTATCTCTGGAACACAGTTTCTCTGTGCTCTCAGAAAATACTTCCCAGAAAGTTTCACCTCAGTGATGCTCATCTCTTCTCAATCACCAGTAATTTATTAGCTCCAGCTAACCAGTGTCAATTGTCTCACTCTTCTATTCTTGACTCTAAAGGTAGAGTCATATGGTCTACCATAAGCTGTGATCTGCTGCTTGCTGGGGCTGGAACATGCTCCCTTGTTCTATTACATCATCACCAGCTTTCTATTTTCCAACTCCTTCATGGCCTAAGCTTGGCTGTCCTGGAACTTTTCCTGTAGACTAATCTTGAACTCAGAGATCTGCATGCCTCTGTCTCCTGAATGCTGGAATTAAAAGCTTGTGCCATCACACCTGAACCTAAGCCTTTCTTTACCTTTTCATATTTTAAGTTTTGCATTGTAGTTCATTCCAGATATAGTCAAGTTGACAACTGAGAATAGCTATTGCAATCCAGCCCTTGTTAATTTGACACATAATCATAACTCCCTATGTATAAATGAAAACCATAACCAGGTCATAAATACACACAACATGATATAACTATCCCTTCTTCAACTGCAAGCACACACAAAAATAAGCTTAGCTGGGTGGGTTCTTGCCCTGAGGTCACCACTCCCTTAATCTGCTTATTTCTTTGAACCCAGGATTTAGCTTCATTCTACTTCCTGGTGCCTCTTTATGACTTGAGCCATATATTTTGTACTTTTCCTTTCTAAGTTTGCTATGCTAGACCAAAAGGCTCCTCATAAGAGTGAACCAGAGAACAAAGTCTTAAAAAGTTAGTTTTGAGACTTCATTTGTCAGTATAATTAATCTGCATTCCTTCACATTAGCTGTAAGCAGACTCTTTGGACAAGGGCAAAAAGTAGCCACAATCTTCAATACAATATCACACGATGACCTCTAGGCAACATACTAAAATCTTTCCTCTGAAACATCTTGAGCCAGGCCTCCAGAGTTCAAATCACCCTCTGTACAACTGTCTTCCATATTCCTTCTAGGATGTCCCATTAAGCCCCACTTAAGGCATTCCATTGCTTTCCAAATCCAAAGTCCCCAAATGCACATTCCTCCAAACAAAACGTGGTCAGGCTTATCACAGCAATACCCCAGTCCCTGGTACCAACTTCTGTCTTAGGATTTCCATTGCTATAAAGAAACACCATAGCCAAGGCAACTCTTATAAAAGAAAAAATTTAATTGATGCTGGCTTACATTCAGAGGTTCAGTCCATCATCATCATGGTGGGAAGTATGGTAGTATCCTAGTGCTGGTAGAGCTAATAGTTCAACATGTTGATCAGAAGGCAGTCAGGAAGAGATTCTAGCAGGCAACCAGGAGGGAGCTCTCATTCCACACTGGGTGGAGCTTGAGCATAGAGACGTTAAAGCTCACCCCCACAGTGACACACATCCATCAAGGCCACACCCACTCCAACAAGGCTACACCTCCTAATAGAGCCATTCCCCATGGGCCAAGTCTATTTAAATCACCACACTTAATAATATCTTCTCTGGCTCAGCTCAGCTTCTCCTGGTCCCACTGTCACCAGCTGTCCTCTCTTACTCTGCGAGCTCAGTCTACTTTGAAGTGCCTCCTGCTTTCACTCTGCACAGTGTCCTCCTGCTTTCACTCTGAGCAGTCTCTTCTCTAGAAGAGAATCTGCTTCCTTCTTCCTGCACCGCTGTCTTCTCTAACCCTCTTCTCTGACCCTATTCCAATCCTACTCAATTTCTCTCAGCCTCTGCTAGAGTTTTTTATATCTTCTCCTGGCCCCAGAAATCCAAAAGGAAACCAACACTCAAGAGCATGGGGTTAACTGGGGACCCTTTAAAGAGCCAGGCACACTAAATAAATCACTCTACACCCCCCCTTTTTTTTAGCTACTAATTATGAGTTTTGAAGCTGATTTTCCATTTTTTCCAGTGTCCTTTCCAGGGTTCTCAGGTGTCTGGTGTGATCTTTCTGTTGATCTCTCAAGAGGATATCCACAACTGAGATAAGAACCTAATGGCAATACTTCTCTTTCTAGTAACTTGGTTGCCAGTTCTTGAATCTTTTATCTTCTTGATAGTCCTGGACTATCTTATCTACGAGCATCTTGCATTCTGGACTCCCTTTCTGAAGTCTTGTAATCTCTGCTCCCAGCTGTGTGAGCCTTTGGCTTCCAGCCCCAACTTTGGCATGCAGGATGTGATAGCAACATAGTCTGTCTTAAGAGTCCTGCTCATAGGCCTGTTGTTGCTCTGCACGGTGAATGGCTCTGATCTGTTATATTTAAAATTTTTAAATTAATTAAATAACTAAGTTGTTATTGTGTGGGTGTACATAGTGTGTCTGTGGGTATGTGTGGAGGTCAAAGAACAACTTTGTGAGGTTGGTTCTCTTTCCATTTTTTGTTGTTGTCAAGACAAGGTCTCACTAAGTAGCTTGGCTGGCCTGAAACTTAGATTGTAGACCAGGCTAGCTTTGAAACCATAGAAATCTTCTGGCCTGCCAGGCAATGGTGGTGCACGCCTTTAATCCCAGCATTTGGGAGGCAGAGGCAGGCAGATTTCTGAGTTCAAGCCTGGTCTACGGAGTGAGTTCCAGGACAGCCAAGGCTACACAGAGAAAGCCTGTTTCAAAAAAACAAAACAACAACAACAACAAAAAAAAACCCAGAAATCTTCTGGCCTCAACCTCCAGACTGCTGGGAAATAAGTCATGCACCACTACATCAGGCTTCTTCCACTATTACATAAGTTTCAGGATTGAACTCAAGTCATCAGACTTGAACAAAACCACTTTACCTGCTGAGTTATTGTATATTACGGTTTTCATTGCTGTAAATGGACACCGTGACCAAAGCAACTCTCATAAAGGACAACATTGGGCTGGAGAGATGCCTCAGCGGGTAAGAGCACCAACTGCTCTTCTGAAGGTCCTGAGTTCAATTCCTAGCAACCACCTGGTGGTTCACAACCATCTGAAATGAGATCTGATGCCCTCTGCTGGAATGTCTGAAGACAGCTACAGTGTACTTACATATAATAAAAAAGAATAAAGGACAACATTTAATTGGGGCAGGCTTACTGGTTCTGAGGTTCAGTATGGCAGCATCCAGGCAGGCATGGCACTGGAGGAGCTGAGAGTTGGAACATCTTATTCCAAAGTCAAACAGGAAAAGACTGTTTCCAGGCAACTAGGAAGAAGGTCTCAAAGCCCACCCCACAGTGACACACTTCCTCTGACAAGGCCATACCTACTCCAATAAGGTCACACCTCCAAATAGTGCCACTCCCTGGACCAAGCCTATTCAAACTACCTCTAATCACCCTCTCACCAGTATCACAGTACATATACTTGCTGCCTGTCCTGATAATCTAAGTTTGATCTCTGGAACCCACATGGTGGAAAGAGAAAACCGTTTCTTCCAGGTGTACTCTGACTGCCATACATTCATGACTACACAGGTATAAACATGTACATAAAATAAATAAATAAAATGTAATTTGGGAGGGGTTGTTAAACCATTTTTTCCCAGAGGCTTGAGGAAGGGCTAAAGAGATCTACATGATTTGCAGGACAGATCTTTGAGGCCTCCTCATTGCTAAAAACTAACTTTTGTGGGGGGAGGAGTGGTCATGCTGCTTAGCATTGAATCCAGGAACTAGGCAAGTGCTCTGTCACTGAGCTACAAACCACCTTTCCCCTGTTTTTCCTGTCTTTCCCTCTCCTTGCTTCCCCTTTCTCTCCTTGTGCCCTCTTTCTAGGGTACGCTTAAGTGACCATGCAGTCTTTGTTGAATCCTCTTGCCAACCTCAAAGCCTTGCCAAGGCCCAGATCCACTCAGCTTTAAAAAAAAAAAAAAAACCACACTATAATGGGACATCCCTTTAATCCTAGTGTTCAGGAGGCTGAGGCAGGTTGATCTCTGTGAATTCAAAGCCACTCCAGCTTACATAGCAAGTTCCAGATCAGCACCAGACCTATATAGTGAGACCCTGTCAGAAAAAAAAAGAAGTATGATTATTATTTGTAGATACCCTGCTGTGCTAGAGAACACCATAACTTGTTTCTTATGTATGGGTTCATGTGTGTTGTGCATACACATGTGTGCCCATGCATGTGGAAGATGGAAGTTAGCATTGTGGTATCTTTCTTCAGTTATTCCCCAACTTTATTGTGAACAAATTTAAACATTTGAAATAATACTTATTTATTTACCTTTCCATAAACACCAATACTCTACTTCTTAGAAAATTGTTATAGCCAAAATTGGTGGCCCATGCCTTTAATTCCTGGCACCACAGGCAGAGGCAAAAGCAGGAAGGTCTCTATGAGTTCAAGTTCAGCCTGGTCTACATAGTGAGTTTTAGAACATTCAGGGCTACGTAGAAGTACTTATGTGTAGTGTGATTTATTTTGTGTGCTGGCCCTTTAAAGGACCCTATGCCCTTCAGTATTGTCTACTTGACTTCTGGGAACAGGAGGAGTTAAAAAGCCAGCAGAGACTGAGAGCTGGGAGTAGCACTGGGAAGAAGGCAAGAGTAGGGTCTAGCCGGAAAAAAAAGTAGGATTGTCAAGTATTAAAATAAATTTTTAAAATAAATGCCAATGCCAGGTTCCTACCTGCCGCCGGGCCGGCCAGTCTGGGCCTCCCTCAACCCGCGGGAGAAACGGGGGTCCTAGTCAGGTCGACAAGGCATAGGCGAAGAAATGACGGCAGAGATGACACATGAAGTATAAGATCTAAGTGTATTTCTTAGAAATGGTATCAGACTTTTACAGTCATTGCAAAAGAGAGATGGTAAATCTGGCAGCTCAATAGTTGAGGTACATCTGAGGCTATCTGAAACATAATGGGTCTAAAGCAGCAGCTGTCTCCTCTGGACTGGTGCTGCATCCCCCCAGGCCCAAGCGCTCAGGGCCCGGGGGAATGTGGATCGCATGAATCTGCGTCCTAGCCCATCTAAGTTCTAGTGCTAGTCCTTCTGCGAGTCCAAGTGCTAGTCCTTCTCCTTGTCCTAGTCCAAGTCCTTCTTCTTCTCCCAGTCCTTCTGCTAGTGAAAAGCAGGTTTAAGTAGCATACAGCAAGCAGGGCAGATGACACGTAGGCAGGTGGGGGTTACAGCAGGGGACGCAAGTGACCTCCACACCAAGGTCAGCAGGGTCTGGTAGCTAGGTGTGAAGCAGGAGGAAGAGGAGTGGAGCCCTCCCTGTTGAGGTATTTTGATATTCCTAAGCTAATTCTCTGGTTCTACTGGAAGCAATGAGCAGGAGATTTCAATCTAGCGTTTCCTGCTAATTCTCTGGTTCTAACTGGAGGCAGGCAGCGGGGAGTTCTGACCTGACCTAACACTTCTAGCTAATGTCCTTGAGTGAAAGCCCTTCGATTACTCTCTAGTACGTAAGACCATAAACTATCTATTGCCCTAAGGGATGTACTCGACCTCTATTGCTAGCTCTGGGAAGGCAGTATCCTAGAGAGAGATTACACATTATGGGAAGCTAGGTGATAAACCGGGATAGGTTAGGAACATTGTGTTGGCCAGGAGATAAATGCCCAATCCTAACTATTTACGAATCATTTCTTGGGTACCTTTATGTCTAATTATGAGGCCATGTTGATGATTGGAAAGACTAATCTGGAACACGTCTGAGTTAGGGAATACCAGCAACTGGTCTGAAATCCAGGAGGCACAGAACCCCTTTCGGGGTCTTATTGCCTCTTATCCTTTATCAGGATTTTATCCCCGATATTTTGGATGTGACTGGAGTAGACAAGTGTGCGTAGCACCTACCTGCCCCAATGGTTTATGTTCCTGAATGAAAGACACACAGCCTTCCTCCCAGCTATTGGCTGTTGGCATCTTTATTTACCAATCAGAATTAGCTGGGAGGGGGGGTGAAGAGATGGCTCAGCAGTTAAGAACAATGTCTGCTCTTCCGAAGGTCCTGAGTTCAAATCCCAGGAACTACATGGTGGCTCACAATCATCCGTAATGAGATCTGATGCCCTCCTCTGGGTTGTCTGAATACAACCATAGTATAATTACATATAATAAATCTTTTAAAAAAAGAATTAACTGGGAGCAGGTTCCCACAAGCTCAGTGCAGACCCTTTGGTGAAAACTGTTTTGGGGATCCAGTTAGCATTAGAATACAAGCAGCTACAGATTGGGTCAGAGAGTAGAGCTAGAGAAGACAGTTGGCACGTGAAGGAAGAACTTTGAGTAGTGTAAAAAATAAATCCCTTTTCTTCTAAGCCCTTGCTCCTAGAATGACAACTCTAAGACTAATAATCTATTAATAAATGCCTTGGCCATAAGCTTTGGCTCAATTCTTATTCTGTGTCTGCCATATGGCTAGTTACCTCTCCCCAGCTTCACGAATCCAAGTGCGGGGTAAATGTCCTCTTTATTCTAACCTGAGTTCAGCTACATGGCTGGTTTATGGCTGTCTCCTCAGTGTTCCTAGGCAAATCTCTCACACCTCTCACTATGCTAAAACTCAATTTAATTTTTTAAAAAGGGGGGTTAAATGAATATATATATATATATATATATATATATATATATATATTTTTTTTTTTTTTTGACACAGTCTCATTATGTAACCCAGACTGGCCTACAACTCTTCCTGCTGGATCTTTTGAGTGCTGGGCCCACCTCCACTGCTGGCTTCACATACATATTATTAAACTTGGCAAAAAACAAAACAAAACAAAACAACAATGCAATTTAAAACTTTCCCATTCCAATTCCAACCTCGAAATCCATCAAAGCTGTGGCTGGTCCATCCTTCTCCCTCCACCCTATGGCTGCTGTAAGCTGCCCCCACAGGAGCTATCAAAGTGGTGACTCCTGTCAGAATGGCTATACCTCTTCACCTCCTCAGCCAGCATCCTTCACAGAAGCTGTCCACGGTGGCAAGTCTCTTTTCCCATCTCAGGGGAAGCTGTCCCATAGGAGTGGTACATCGGTACATCAGTACATTATTACATCGTGGAGACACCTTTCCTGCCGCAGCCTTGGTGAACACATCACTGCAGGAGCTGTCCAGCTGCTTTCTAGACTCCCCAAACAGCTCCACAGAGATGGTACCTCAATCAAAGCTACCTGTAGCCAGGAAGGACTTCCCACCTTAACCCATGGGCCCAATGCAGGGAAAGTGGGGTGGAAAAAAGCCACCAATCCCTGAGCAGGAAGAAAAAAAAAAACACCAATCCCTGAGCCTTTCACAAAAACCCACCTCTCCCTGAGGAGCATGAAAACCCACCAACACTTGAACAGAAAAAAAACTCACCAATCCCTGAGCTCCCCAAGATCAGGACTTGAAATCCCACCAATCTTTACTCTAGAATTAACCTCTGCCCTGAAAAGCTCTACCCGCTAAGAAATCCTATATAAGGCCGGTCCTCTGACCAGTTCCCTATTGTCTGCTCCAAGGAGCAGAGGGCAGCCATCTCTGGATTCATCCTTCCACACACTGGACCCTTGTGGTTCCTTGAGCTTCCATGTCTCAGAATACCCTTCCCTTAGGAGACTGTCCCACCCCAGACCTGTGTGGTTCCTGGGCTTCCAAGTCCCAGGATACCCTTTCATCCGAGCAGAAACACACTAAGCACATCCCCTTAGCCTGTAACTCAGGATAGAGGCAGAACCACAGGTTCAAGAATTCTGTCAACTTCTCTGAAGACACGAACTAGGTTTCTGAAATGCAATAGCTCTAGAGGCTAATCACCAGATTCCAGTTACATCAGCAGGACACAAGCTGGGAGACTGGGGAGTCTCAGGGACTTAGGCACCAGGGATGCCCAGATCCTCAAAATTGTTTCAGATATCCCGCCATTCCGGAGCCAATTGCAGCACGGCCGCTCCTTGAGGTTACAGCCAATCATCGGCTGCTGTAATTGCGCACCGAGGTCCTGTGAGGCAGCAGGCAGCCGGGTATTTTGAAGGCCTCTCTTCCCTACACACAGAAATGAACACCAACTCTTCTGAAGCGGCCATTGTACTTAAGGGCAAATGGGGCGCTGCGGGCAGTGGAAGTCCGAAAGGCACACCTTGGTTTGTTACGCTGCAGAAATGGCACCTCAGCGCCGGCAATGGCAACTGAAGCTAGGCGGTCGCCATGTTTTCTGAAGCTATCTTTCGGGTCCCTTCACCCGAGTCGTGTCTTTGTGTGAGCGGCTGTGGAGTATTACACTATGGAGCCTTACTAGTCTCCACCGGAGCTCTGCCATCGTAGAGGCCACTGGGGCTACCTCGTTCATTCCGCAAGAGTTGCTAGCAACCGCGATCAAGGGGCGTGGCTTCCGGCGGTTGCCGAGGCCGGAAGCGGAAGGCTGAGGCAGCCAAGCCGCTGCCGCGGTAGGATCCCCAATGGCGCCACCCCCGGTCCCACTGCTGGTTCCGATGCCTGGGGAGATCTGGCCTGGTTTCAGGAAGCCTGAGCTTCTGAGCTTCGCGGACGTGGCCGTGTACTTCTCCTCGGAGGAGTGGGGGTGTCTGCGGCCGGCGCAGAGAGCCCTGTACCGGGAGGTGATGCGCGAGACCTACGGCCTCCTGGGCGCGCTCGGTGAGGCCCCGAGTCAGAGACCCGCCCCTCATCCTCCTCGGGGGTTCACCCGGGAGATGCTGTAGACCGATCAAGTGGATTGTGAGCCCTCATCCCGCACTTTCCCACCAGCAGCATCAGTCACCTTCCATTCTCAGGGCTTCCTCGGGAGTCTCCATTCAGGCAAGAGCATCGCAAACCCTGTCCGGGCTAATTTGTGCATAAGTTCCGAGGAGGTGCCCTCACCCTAGTGGGATGCTATCTGCCTCGGCCAGCTTCTCAGGCCAGCACTGTGACCCCTGTTCTCTCTCAGGGTTCCCGGGCCCCAAACCAGCTCTCATCTCTTGGATGGAACAGGAGAGTGAGGCTTGGAGCCCCGCCGCCCAGGATCCTGAGGAGGGGGAAAGCCTGGGAGGAGCTCCGAGAGGTGAGGGATTGTCCCAAGTCCTCCCGAAACTTGTTTGTCCGGGGGTTTCTTCTCTAGTAAACCTTTCTTCCAGATTCCCCATTTCAGCATCCCTACAGAATTTAAAGAGTCAACATGTTTAGATACTAAAGAAAAGAAAACCTACTTGTTCAAGAGTTTTGGAAATTGGGAGAACTGTCCTATTAAAAACAGTAGCGGAGCTGGAGAGATGGCTCATCAGACAAGAGCACCTACTGTTCTTCCTGAGTACCAGGGTTCAGTTTCCAGCATCCACAGCTGTCTGTAACTCCAGTTCCAGGGGATCTGACACCCTCACACAGACCCAAACGTAGGCAAAACACTAATGCATATAAAATCAAATAAATAAATCTTAAAAAAAAAAAAAAAGAACAGTAGGAGAATCTAGAACCCAAAGAATTTTTACATTTCTAGATGTTTGTTAAAATACCACTCATTTCCCCCTTTCAAAACCAACTAAGGCTGGTCATTGTGGCACACACTTTTAGTCCCAGCACTCTTGGGGCAGAGGCAGGGGCATTCAGGGGCAATTGAGACTACATATTGTAAGACCTTGTCTTAGCCCCCTACCCTCACCCTCCAAAAAACCCTAAAATGCCCCTAAAAATAGAACTGTTTTCAGGTCTGCCTATCATATTTCTCAAACAAAGCAAAGTAGTACACAAAAAAAATGCCTGCCTGTATAATGACGAGCTTGGCTCGTCTCCCATCACTACCCTGAACGGAAGAAATCTGAAGCAAATATGGCACCTCATCTATAAAGGAACCACTGTACCAAAACCAATTACAAAGCACAACAGTAAACTGTGTTTATTGAGCATTTACTAAGTGATCGATAAGCATGTATGTATTTAATCCAATAATCCTGTGAAGTCAGGGAACCATTATTTTTCCCAACACATGAGGAAGGGAATTTTATCTGACTTTCAACAAAGCCTTTGTGTTAGCCACTGGGCAGTATACTTTGGTGCCACCTGGGTGACAGCAAGGGTGGTCAGTGCAGAAGTGTTAGGTTTTACTGAAACATTTTCCCTAAGATTTATCTTTATTATTCTTCAGTCTGTGTCGTGTATGTGTCTCCAGAAGGGCAGCTGCCCAAGGAGGCCAGAGGCATGAGATTCCCTGGTGCTGAAGTTCCATTGGTTGTGAGCTGCCTCATGTGGGTTTGGGGAAGTGAACTCAGGTCCTTTGGAACTACGGCGAGTGCTCCTAATCACTGAGCCATCTTCAGCCCCTGACTTGTTTTATTTTTGTTGTGTTGATTGTTTTCATTTTTAAGACAGGTAGCTCTAGCTGGCCTGGAACTCACCATTTAGACCAGGTTGTCTCCCAACCCACAGAAATCTCCCTGCCTTTCCTCTGAAGTGCTGGGGTTAAAGGTGAGCAACTTTCACACCCTACTATCCTGTTTTTGAGACAAGATCTGACTATGTAGGCCATGCTAGCTTCAGACTTATGGCTGTCTTCCTACCTCACCTGTTACAAAGGGATTACAGCTGCTTCCCTAATGGGACAGATGGGGCTTTTTGATTTGGTTTGGTTTGCTTTTTTGGAGATAGATTTCTCTATGTACCCTTGGCTGTTTTGGAACTTGCTCTGTAGACCAGGCTGGCCCCAGGACTAACAGAGATCCTATCTGCCTCTGCCCCTGAAGTGCTAGAATTAAAGGTATGAGCCATCACTGCCCAGTGACAAATGGGTTTTTAAAATGCAATTAACTTCTGTTTCCTAGGAGACACTCCAAATGAGACAGAGTGGGGCTGCAAGGAAGGAGGAGAGAGGCCGGCAGAGATTCCTGCTCAGTTGCAACCTAAAGAGATGGTTGAACATAAGACTTATTCCATGGCTACCAAGTCCTCTGCAGGGGCACAGCCACCTACCAAAGCTGCCCCAGACCAGATAGCAGGGGTGCAGCTTCCTGTCCAGGTACCGAACACCGATATACAGGCCAGCCAGCGACGCCATGTGTGTGTGGACTGTGGACGCCGGTTTACCTACCCGTCTATGCTGATCAGCCACCGGCGCATGCACTCTGGTGAGCGACCCTTCCCCTGCCCAGAGTGTGGTGTACGCTTCAAGAGGAAGTTCGCAGTGAAAGCGCACCAATGGACCCACCGTTCCTGCTCAGGGGGTCGCCGCGGCCGAAGGCCTGGAATCCGGGCTGTGCCTAGAGCCCCGGTCCGAGGTGACCGGGATCCACCAGTGCTTTTTCGGCACTATCCAGACATCTTTGAGGAGTGTGGGTGAGTTGAACAGTTGCCTCCGCCTGGAGGCCTGGAGCGGAGCATGAACTTGGCACTAGGAGTCAAGACTTCTCAAGGATCTCTTGTAAACTTGTTAAAAAGAAATGTGCCTGTAAAGACTTATCCAGATTAAACCTGACACCTTCTCCCCTCCCCAGTGTTCTGTGTTTAAAAAAAATGGTGCCTGGGGTGAGGATGTGAGTTGGTACAATACTGTTTTAGTCAGGGTTCTCAAGAGGACCAGAACAGAGAGGATGAATGTGCACACTCACATATATGGTTATATATACACATATATATATATACATATATGTATATATGTATATATATATATATTCACATAAATGGCAAAGGAACAGCAAGAGGAAGAAATAACTTTTGAAATTGCCTTTTTATTCTGGTTTCAACCAGAAGGGGTGGCCTACAATAAAGGGCACTGTAAAAGTAACTTTTTTCTTTTTTTTGTTTTTCGAGACAGGGTTTCTCTGTGTAGCCCTGGCTATCCTGGAACTTACTCTGTAGACCAGGCTGGCCTTGAACTCAGAAATCCACCTGCCTTTGCCTCCCAATTGCTGGGATTAAAGGTGTGCTTTTTCTTTTTTTTTGTAACTTTCTTTTAAAAATATATTTATTTTATTTGTGTGAGTACACTGTAGCTGTCTTCAGACACACCAGAAGAGGGCTTCGGATCCCATTATAGATGGTTGGGAGCCACCGCGTGGTTGCTGGGATTTGAACTCAGAACCTCTGGAAGAGCAGTCAGTGCTCTTACCCGCTGAACCATCTCATCTCTCCAGCATAGAAGTAACTTTTATTCGCTCGTAGTCACTGCCATTTGGAGGCTTGTGCCTCTGTCTGTTAACTTAGGGTTAGTCCTGGGAGCTGCCAGCCTCCGTACAGTCTAATTTAGTTCTAGAATGTTTTCAGCCGCTGAGACTTACTGCTGAATAAGCTCACACTTTCTAGTGCTTTCTGAATACTGGCTGGCTCATTCAACTCAGCTGTTCCGGCTCAAACTCCTTTCTAAGCAGACGGTTGAAGTTCTGGCCCAGTTCTGCCTCCCAGCGCCATGTTCCCAGAAATTTACAAATGCCTTGGTCATCTAACTAAGCTCTACTTTGACTAGATCATATCTAAAGATAGCCATCTATTTTAACCTACATTTTGCCATGTGGCTGGTTCCCTACACTCAGGTATCATTCATCCATCTCCTCACATCTTTTCTGGCTTCTCCTGCCTCCTTCTCTCCCAGAACTCTTTCTCCTTCTCATATTCCACTCTATTTCCTGCCTAAGCCATAGGCCATGCACAAGATGATCTCTCTACAGTTGACGGATTCAATCTAGCTTCTCTCAGTTTTTGACTGAATTGCTTTGTTTGGGAACTTAAGCAATTAGTGTTGTGGTGAATATATTTGGGGGTTTCTACCCCACCTTAGATCATTTAGTTCCCAAATAAAAGACACACACAAGCCTTTATATTTATTATAAGTCTTAAAGCACTAGAGCTGAGCAGATAGCAACCCACTATGCTATTTTGTCTACTTCTCTGTCAGTAACCCTGAGATATAACTTGCTACATTCCATCTGGACCACTCCCATTCAACAGGCCATCCCTCATGGCCATGATTTCATGATCTACCTACACCATGGTGACTTCTTCCTTCTCTTCTGAGACCTTATGCCCAGGAACCTTCATTCCACCTGCTCTCTTCTGCCCAACCCAGGCTGTAGGCATCTTTATTAACCAATCATAGATAACTTGGGGGGCACGGGTTATACAACAAAAGCTGGTGTACCTGCGGATCTCCTTGTCCTTGAGGATCTCCTTGCCATGAGATCTTTGGGTACAGAATTTAGCATTTGAATACAAGCAACATCAGAACAACCTCCTAAAATCTGTTCTAATCTTCTGGCTCCTTCTCATTCTCTAGTTTGTTCTGTCTTCACCTGCATCTTGCTTGTCCGTCCGTACCACTGTCCCAGTAAAGCTGCCCTCTCTTTTCTCTCTGCACTGCTCTTTCTTACATAGCCTCCTTTCCCTCTGTTCTCATGAGAGTTGAGTATGTCCTATTCTGTCAGATCTTTCTCTGTCATTTGTCTGCTACTCAATTAGACTTCACTTTCAAACATAGGTGCTAAGGGCTGTGCCACATCACAACTAGCAATAGTTTTTATCACTAAATAACTCAATCTCATGGTTCATAGCATGATCAAATATCCTGCAACAGAAGTTCATGTTGTTAAGCCCACATATAACCTCCATTTTTGTCACCATGGCCACTTTGTTCATGGTCCCATTGGTCTGTGACAGGAATGGCTTGGGAAGGAGTCTGACTGTACACAGAATAGGTTGTCCTATTTACTTGATTATTGAATTCCTCCTCTTTTGAAGTCATCTTTTGATGACCGTTTACAAGGGATACAATTATGTTCACATTCTTTGCCCATGTGGAAGGATCTATCTACGTAATTCTTTCCTAAATGTCTTTTTCACTAATCATATTTCTTCTAAGTCCTTGATCATCCAGTCAAACCATTGGCTCCAGCCCATGTATTAGTGAACAACTGCACATCTGGTTATTTTTCCTTCTAAGCAAAATTTGTGGCTTTGTACAGTTCCCAAAGTTCTGCCCACTGTGAAGATTTTGTTTCATCTGTGTCTTTCATGATTGTCCCAGAGAGGGATTGTAATGCTGCAGTTGTCCACTTCTGGATAGTGCCTGCATATCATGTAGAACCATCAGTAAACTAGGCCCTATTCTTCTCTTTCCCAGTCAGCTGATCATAGGGCATACTCCATGAGGCAATAAGTACATACTTGGCGGCAGATGTCATTGTAATGGGAGTAAAAAGCATAGGCATTTGGGCGACTTCTTATAACTTGCTTATATCCTCAGGTCTCAGGAGCTCTCGGGGCCAATCATAGATACCACTTCCATTTGATAATGGATTGCTGCTGTGCACATCCTATTTTATGGGTTAGATAACACCTAGCTCATAATAGGCATCTCAGAGTTTCATAATAAACCTTGTGGCCTATTTCAATGCTTTAGTTCCCACTAAGGCCTAATAGCAGGCCAAGAGCTGTCACAAAGGTGAATCGTTATCAGCAGAACCTTGCTTCAAAACCCCAAAGGTCTCCTTGTTATTCACTTATAGGGGTTTGTCAAAGGCTCCAGACAGCATCCCTATCTGCCACTGACACCCTAAGAACCCTTGGGTCTGCTGAATCATATGGCCTAAATGGTAGAGCAGCCTGCACAGCAGCTGGGATCTACCAGAGAGCCTTCTGTCTCAGATCCCATTCAAAGCTAGCAATTTTGGGCCACTTGGTATACAGGCTGAAATAACACATCCAAGTAACAAATGGGCGGTCTCCAGATACCAAATGGGCTAAGTGTTGTGCTTCTTTCTTGGTGATGGGAGGGGCCAGGTGAGATAGGTTACCCTTTACCTTAGAAGGAATATCTCTACATGTCCCACACCACTGGACACCTAGAAGTTTCACTCCCTTGAACTTTGGTTAGATTTATTTTCTATTCTCTGATGGCCCTGTATGATATTTTGTGGAAGAGACAGATGACCAAGAGCACTTCAAATGGAAGTGGAGAAATGGCTCAATGGTTAAGAGCACACGCTGCTCTTTCAGAGGATCAGGGTTCTATTCCTAGCACCTACAAGATGTCAGCTCACAATTGCCTTGATACCTCAGTCCTGGGGAACCAATACCCTCTTGTGGACTCCATGGATACTAAACATACATGGGGTAGAGAAATGCAGGCAGGTAAAATACCCACACATCAAAGTAAACAAATAAAAACATGGCCTTAATGGATGAATTTAAAAAAGATCACTTTGAACTAAGTTATGACATAGGTTAGAGGGTTAGTAGACCATTGAGGTGAAACTGTAAAGGTTTCAAGGCAAAGTGGTACATGCCTTTAATACTAACATCAGAAGACAAAAGCAGTTGGATTGTTATGATTTCGTGGCCAGCACAGTCTACATAGTGAGTCCCTGAGCAGCCGGAACTATAGAATGAGAACAGCACTTGTTGGTGCTGCTGTGTATTCAAATGCTAAATTCTATTCACATAGGTGTGGTTGCCTCAAGATGAGTGAATTCTCAAATACACTAGCTTTTGTTGGGCAAACCTTGCTCCCCAAGTTAATTGCTCAATAAATTAACTGATTGGGCAGTAGAGAGAGATGGGTGGGACTTCCTGAAAGGGAGAAAGGAACTCTTTCTTTTTTACAAATGTTCAGTCCATAAAGCATGAGACTCTTAATCTCAGTGTCATGAGTTCAGGCCCCAGGTTGGGTGCCTCTTATTTAAAAAAAAAAGAAAATATTCTGTATTAATTAATGCTGGAAACTAATACAGTGGCAATTATCCCTTAACCATCTAGTTCCACAAATAACCACACAGAGACTTTAATATCTCAGAGCTTAGACCTTAGCTGGATAGACTCTCAACTAGCTCATCTAAGTTAAGCTGACCACCTAGCCCCATCCAGACATGTGGATCACCTAGCCCCATCTAGCCACGTGGACCACCTAGCCCCATCCAGCCATGTGGATCACCTAGCCCCATCCAGTCACGTGGCTAGCTATACCTTCCAGGCCCAATCTAATTTTATGTTCCTAAATCATTATCCCAAACCATTAAAAAAATCCATTGTCACCCATATTCCCAAACTTCTGCTTAAACAAATTAGCAAACTCATTAAGATTTTTTTTTAATGGTGTAACATACCTCATGGACTACACTTTCTATTTTACCCCTAGGGACTTCCTTATATAGGTTTGGAGGCAGTGATAGGTGGCTCCTGAGGGACATCACAATTGTCATGTCCGCCATCTCCTTTAGGGAAAGTTATTGCCTATTTTAGATGAGACAGGATAAATTCTCTTAGGCAAAGGCAGAAAAGGCAGCACTGTGGTAGTTGGGAGAGGAGGCACATATTCTGCTAAGGATGAGGAGGTCTGGACCCAGAGTCCACCTACACATCACGAGCCCAAGTCACAGTACTGCATGTGTTTCCAATTGTCTTAGTTTAAATGCTGGCATTCTACAAGGCTAGCAATTACATTTGTGTTGTAATTCAGCTGACTGAATATTGGGGGCTTGGCCTTTGTTCCTGCAACTTGAGTTCTCAGCCTGCAGGGGGAAAAGATTCTCTTCCACCGCATACTTAGGAGCCATTATACTCTCCATGCTCATCTAGAACCATCAGTCTTATAATTCAGCTCACTCTTTCATAACTTTGCCCAAAGATGTTAAAAGGAGCCAGTCAGCATTGTTATTATTTTCTTTAGTATTCCTCAAGTGTTCAAAGGTTTCAAGGCAAATTGGGAACATCAAATGCATCTGTCTGGATATTCTTTAAATAGCATGCTCAGTGCCTCACATGTTGGGGACTCTTGTGACTGTTCCATCCAAATTTCATTAAGCCTGCCAGAGAAAAGCCTTACAATTCTGTTTCTCCAAGACCACTCCTGGTATCACAGTTTGTTTTAGAGTTCTTTAGATGAGCAGAACCAAGGGGGTGACAACATATCAGAATTTAAATGTATTAAGTAAGTGTCTTGGACACTTTTCTGTTGTGGTGATAAGCACTAGGAACAAGGAAACATTGTAAATGGAGTTTAATTAACTTTATTCATTTTTTGTTTGTTTGTTTGTTTGTTTGTTTGTTTGTTTTTTCAGACAGGGTTTCTCTATGTAGCCCTGGCTGTCCTGGAACTCATTCTGTAGACCAGGCTGGCCTCAGAAATCTGCCTCTGCCTCTCAAGTGCTGGGATTAAAGGTGTGCGCCACCACTGCCCGGCAACTTTATTCATTATTAATATGACCTGGCCAGTCCCCAATAACCACTGAGGCAGAGTCCTATGGATTATATAATAAGCTCTTGCGAGGGCAGGAGAGATGGCTCAGCAGTTAAGAGCACCGACTGCTCTTCTGAAGATCAAATCCCAGCAACCACACGGTGGCTCATAGCCATTTCATAATGAGATCTGATGCCCTCTTCTGGCGTGTCTGAAGACAACTACAGTGTACTTACATATAGTAAATAAATAAACCTTAAAAAAAAAAAAAAGAGCTCGGGCGTGTGGCCCTCCCCACCCAAGCGTGCTCTCTGCAGCTATGCTTTTGCCAATCCTGTCTCCGGAGTCTCGAGCCACACAGATATTTCTACCTGCCCCAAAGGGGGTCCTCACTCGGTCCCTCCCAGAAGGGCTTTTAGTCCAAGTACAACACCCCCATGCCAAAAGCCTGGGGATCCCGCACCCCATGAGAGCTCTTCAAGTCTCCGATTAAATTTTAAAAATGGCCTCCAATAAAATTACATTGCAAAAAATAGGAAAGAAACAAAATGAAAAGAGTAAAAAAGTTGAAGAGGCAGAGCCTGAAGAATTTGTGGTAGAAAAAGTACTGGACTGTCGTGTAGTGAATGGGAAGGTGGAGTATTTCCTGAAGTGGAAGGGGTTCACAGATGCTGATAATACTTGGGAACCAGAAGAAAATTTAGATTGTCCAGAATTAATTGAAGCATTTCTTAATTCTCAAAAAGCTGGTAAAGAAAAAGATGGTACAAAAAGGAAATCTTTATCTGACAGCGAATCTGATGATAGCAAATCGAAGAAGAAGAGAGATGCTGCTGACAAACCAGGGGCTTTGCCAGAGGTCTTGATCCTGAACGGATAATTGGTGCCACAGACAGCAGTGGAGAATTAATGTTTCTCATGAAATGGAAGGACTCAGATGAGGCTGACTTGGTGCTGGCAAAGGAGGCAAATATGAAGTGTCCACAGATTGTCATCGCCTTCTATGAGGAGAGGCTGACTTGGCATTCTTGTCCCAAAGAAGCGCAATAATTGTTGGCATTTATATATATATTCATATATATATTTATATATATATAAAATCTGGATCATGGGTTTTGAATTACTAGTGTGGAAAAAATAGCATTCTAATGAAAATCAAGTTTGATATGCTGGTTTTGAAAGTATTGACAGTAGTTGGGATATTTTTGGTTTTTGTTCTGCATCAAAAGGCACTGATTCCTGTGAGCAGGTAAGAGCTTTCTGTAGTTGCTTCCTTTAACAACAGAATATTTGATGCCATGTTGTATTTCCTCAGCTTTGAAGAACAGCTTTTCTTAAACGCTGGGGAGATTATACAGTCATTACTCAGTCAGAACTTACTTTTAACGGGGACACAGGAGGACCATGCTGGGGTTTTTGTTTGTATGCGGTGTATGCATAAAACACTTACATAACTTGTTTGTTTTGTCTTGCTTGTAATACTCAAAAGAACTGAAGATGAAAATACAAGTTTGTGAGATTCTCTTGTGAACATTTTCCTGAAACCACAACCTTTCAGATTAAGCAGATTCCGCAATTTTTTTTAAAAGCAACCACATGCGAATTGATGTATTATCACGTAAATACAATGGTTCATTTACAGAATGTTGTCCACTTCCCCTTCAGAAAATGGAATTAGACAAAGTTATAATGTGATTTAATAACAAGACTTGAGCTGAATGTGGTGGTGCACACCTTTAATCCCAGTGCTCTAGAGGCAGGTGGAGTTCTGATTTAAGAGGCCAGCTGGTCTACAGAGGCATGTCCAGGTCAGCCAGTCTGTGAAAGTTTACTCTGGTGAACCATTCCTTTGTAGAAAGATAAAATCTGTACTAAAAGGTTATGCTTTATGGAATCTGTTTGATGTGGAAATAGAATCATGGTTGGAGCTGACGTTGGCAATTAAAGACCTGCTGACCAAGTGAGTGAACAAAATTTGCTAATATCAATTACCTGCATGCTTTTTCTTTACCCTGACTCATTCCTTACTGGTAGGATCAATCTTTTCAGTATTTGGGTTCTGGTTCAATGAGCCAGAAAAATAACTTTGTAGTATCAGAATGTCATCCAACTGTATATTTACTTTATTGTAAATAATGGTGAACAGTGATCAATAAATAGTTTTATATTCCTTTAAAAAAAAACTCTTGCACATTTACTGAGGATTACACGTATACATATTTTTCTAACTGTTAGACTGGCTACTTCCTAGTTGTATTACCCAAGTAATACAACCTGCTGCTTGAACCTCGCCCTGGGTTACTTCTGCTCCAGCAATCAGTCCTTGGGGCCATTTCACTTGGGCATGTGCTCCAGGCCGTTGCATGTAATAGAGACATCTTGCTCTCTCTCTGTCTTCCTCCTCCTCCACTCATCTTCTACTTCTTCTTCGTGATCCCTACCTGTGACCACCAGCCCAGTAACTGAGTCTCTGCATACCTCTATTTTTTTCCAGTAATTACCTGTAGTCATCTTTATTTAACCAGTAATTTTAAATTGGGGAGCAAAGTTTACACAGCACCACTTGGTGTACATGAGGATCTGCTCATTAGAGCTGACCTGTAATTAGCATGTGAATACATAGCAGCACCAGACCAACCGCCAACAAACTTATAAAAGAAAACACTGCTGGGCAATGGTGGTGCCTGGGAGAGAGGAAGCAGCTTGAAGAATAATCCTAGTGAGGAAGAGGCCCGTAGGGTAGATATCTGACCCTACCCCAACTGATAACTGGGCTCCCACCCATCTCTATGTCCACCAGGGAGAAGCTTGCTAGCCAGTGGCTCCTGAATTAGGAGGAAAAGGCGCTGGCAGCTTGTCCAGTCTGGGAACTCCCAGGGCTGGGCCTTTGTAGCCACTCTTAGACACAGGCAGTGGGGGCTCCACACCTGTTTGAATTGGAGGAAATCTTAGCCTTTCCATCCCTTTGGGCTCAGAGACAGATCAGAGGAGGCTAAGCAACTGGCCCAAGATCACAGTGAAGCTGCAGAGTCACAGTCCACTGCTGCCTGTTTAAAATGTGTGTCTGTGTGTATGCACATGTGCATGCAGATGCCTGTGGAGGCCAGGAGTGGATGGCTGGGTGGCTGGAGCTACAGGCAATTATGAGGGGGCTGTCGTGGGTGCTGGGAACCAAGCTCTGGTTCTTTGGAAGAACAACAAGTCTCTTAACCTGTGACCTATCTACTTAACACACAGTTTTTTTTTTTTTTTTTTTTTTGGTTTTTCGACACAGGGTTTTTCTGTAGCCCTGGCTGTCCTGGAACTCACTCTGTAGACCACGCTGGCCTCCAACTCAGAAATCTGCCTGCCTCTGCCTCCCAAGTGCTGGGATTAAAGGCATGCACCACCACTGCCCGGCAACAAACAGTTTTTAAGAGACACCTTGGTATCTGTTGCCTTGAATTCCTGAACTCAGAAGATCCCTCTCCTGTAGCCTCTAGGTGACTAAGGTGAATGTTTTTTTTGTTTTGTTTTGTTTTGTTTTTTTTTGTTTTTCGAGACAGGGTTTCTCTGTGTAGCCCTGGCTGTCCTGGAACTCACTCTGTAGACCAGGCTGGCCTTGAACTCAGAAATCCGCCTGCCTCTGCCTCCCAAGTGCCGGGATTAAAGGCGTGCACCACCACCACCCTGCCTTTTTTTTTTTTTTTAATGAGTGCTCAGTGAACCAGTGAGACTTCTTGTAAATGTCTCACACCTGTGTACACATTCTTCTTCTTTTTTAAAAAGATTTATTTATTATTATACATAAGTACACTGTAGCTGTCTTCAGACACACCAGAAGAGGGCATCAGATCTCATTAGGGGTGGTTGTGAGCCACCATGTGGTTGCTGGGATAAGGTTAAGTTCACCTCTGATGTCTTTAATCTCTGATGAGTTCCTGACAAGGTGCCTGGAAAACTGCTATGAGTCAGGTCCTGGGGAGTCTGGCAGGAAGATCAATGCCATGTGGGCTAGCGTCCCCAAACAAACAAAAACCAACACCCAGGGCCTGGAGAGATGGCTCAGTGGGCTAAGAGTATGGCCTGCTCACCCAGAGATCCTGAGTTCAATTCCCAGCAACACGTCAGCTGTCACTCTTGCTCTAGGCTGGAGCCTCTGTGAGCACATACTAACTGTAATTAAACATAATAGTAAGAGAAAGAACAAAAATAGAAAAAAAGAGGTCCTTTGGAAGACAGCTGTCAGTAAAGTACTTTCTAAAGCCAGGAAATCATATTTAATCCCCAGTACCCTCATTAAAAAGCTGTGTGGCAGAGATAAGATATCTCTGGAACTTACTGCCAATCATGACCAGCCTAACTGGTGAGCTCTAAAGGAATGAGAGACCCTGTCTCAGAGAAGGCAGGTATGGCTCCTAAGAAGGTCATCTGAGGTTGACTTCTGGCCTCCATGTGTACAAGACTACACACACCCATACGCAGGTGCTCCCACATACTCTCAAGTAGGCTTTCACACATTTATTTTTGTATTTTCATGAGTGTGGATGCCATGGAAATTTCAGGAGGGTTGCTTCTCTGTTCCCTGGCTAACTAAGGTTGAGGTCTACCATTGTCCAGATAGCCTTGTGAGCTTGGTGCAAAATAATGGACTCCCTTTACCAGCAGGGCTTCTCCTTCCCTGACCCTGTCTGGAAAGCACAATACATGTTTCTATACATTTTATGGTGCAGAATGTCATGTAGCCCTTAGTGAGATTATAGGCTCAGCTCCCTTTCTCCCTATAAGAATCCCTCCAGCAAGCACCTGTGATTCCCCGGAATACCTCCTGTGCTAATGAGGCATCTTAGCTTTCAGCCAGTGACCCTTGGCCACCCTGGATATCTCTACCCCCATCTCCAAACTGTATAACTTCCTGTATGTTTCTGATGCTAAGGTCCTGTTCTTCAATTGGTTCTTGATTGATCAATAAAGATATCAGGGACCAATGACTGAAGATGGGGTGGGAGACTTAGAGTTGCTCAGGAGGAGGCAGGGAGAACCAGGAGAACTGGGGGAAAGAAGGAGGAGGCAGTAGAAGCAGGAGATGAAGGCACCCAGCCTTGTGAGCTCTGGTTGAAATGGCCAACGGCCACTCTATCTGATTACGTGTGGGGTGGCAGGGGAGGTTTAGGAGTGCCCAGTCAGATTAACTGGGGTGTGTGTGTGTGTGTGTGTGTATGTATGTGTTTCATCTGCAGATCCAAGGGAACTTGGATGGGGGCAGGTATCACAGTTTGCCCAGAGCTTAAAGTGGAGTAGCAAAACCTTCATGCTACATATAACCCTTGGCTCACCCTGAGTAGTGTTCATCTGTCCCTCAGAAGCTGGTCCTGGTATGTCATTATTATTGTTTTTATCATGGGATATCTGAAACACTGTTCATCAACTCTGTTCACTTCATCCTTTTGGGCCATTGGCCAATGACCCCAGAGTAGAGGGGAGACTCACAATTTTCTGCTTTGGGTTCTATATCAAATTCAGGTCATCAGAATTGCCCAGCAAGCACATTTACCCTCAGAGCCATCTTGACAACCTAAACTTATAATTTTAAAACTCATATTTGGTGTCTAATGATGTTTTTTTCACAAAACATCATTGAGATTTTGTGAAAAATCATCACTGAGAACCACATGTAGTCACTATCATTGTATTATACACATTCTGAAATTGAAGCCTGGAGTTTATGTTCAACGTCATATCCATGTTATTTTGTGTGTGTGTACTCAGGATTGTATCTAGGGGCCTCATGAACTCTGCAGTGTATTGCTAAGTGCCCTCAGTCTGAGTTTGTAGGAAATGACTCATCAGAAGGGCTGGGGAGAGGACTCAGTGGTTAAAAGCCCTTTTCTTGCAGAAGATCTGGGTGATAATAAGATCACCTATGATATCAGATCAACCTTCATGGGATTGCAGCTAACATTTGTTTTATTGATTAATGACCCAAGCCCAGGATAGTGATGTTGCCAACTCATATGCCAAACAAAAGCCATGCAGAATTTCCTTTAAATAAAAAGATGAAGGCTGTTGACTTAATATAGAAAGAAAAACATGTGAGGTTAAGATCGAGGACATCAAAAACTATGGCAACACACACCTCTAAACTCAGCACTTAAGAGGCCCAGGCAGGAGGATCAAGAATTTGAAGCCAGGGGCTCTCACAATGGTGCAGATGTTGAGAGCATCCATTTCTCTTGCAGAAGAGCCAGATTCGATTCCCACCATCCATAAGATGGTTCACAATCCTCTCTACAGTTCCAGGGGATCTGATGCACTCTCCTACCTCTGTAGGCACCAAGCATACACTTGGTACACTCACACACATGTAGGCAAAGTACTTAAACATAAAATAAATGAATAAATCTAATTAAAATAGAACAGATAGCCTTCTGCAGCAGGTAATAGAAGGCTTCTCTGTCTCTGACTTTATCTGGGGAATTCAATCCCCACCCCCAAACCCTACCTATGGAATGTCAGGTAGCTTTAGATTACAGGATCAACTTCCTTTCTCCTGATAACCCATTCAGGTAGCACCTGAGATTCCTGAAATGCTTTCCCACGCTAATGAGGCATTTCAGTACCCTAAGCCTTCTGACAATGATTCATCCTGGATGTTCCTATCACCAGTTTCCCATATAATACAAGCCTTGAATCACCCCCAAGTAAAATTGATCTGACTCCCCAAAGCTGCTCCCAGTGTGATCATTCACCATACAAACTCCCCCCACACCACCCCAATCCTTTGTCTCTGCTCCTTTTGCCCTTATGGACATTATGTTCCCAGAGAACAGGGAGAGTCACATGTATCAACCTTTTTTAGGATGTCATACCTATGTAATTTTTTAAAGTGCAATGACAAGTTCTAGTTTTTTTTAAAAGGCTGCTATTACAAATTGTTCGGGATAATTTAAAAATACAAGTTAATAGTCCATCAAACTTATTGTCATATTAGACACTATTCTATTTTATTACAGAAATGTGCTTCCAAGGTTGAAAAGATAGTAAATAGCTAGAAACAAACAGTTTACCTATTTAGATCTACTAAATAGATAGATGGCCTTCAAAACCCTCAGAGAATATCATTAAAAGAATTTTTTATTTTATTTTATTTTTTTTTGGCAATGAGACATATCAGCTCCTGGAAATGCCCCCATTCTACTTAAAAGAAGACAATGAGCATTGAAGAACTTCTATATGGAGTTTGCTTCATATGTGCCAAGCTAGCCACTGGCACAGTACTTTCCAAACTGGACAAATGGGATACAGGGAAGTTGACTGCTAAGTTTGCCAAGACAGGGTAAGTGGTTCTTCATATTTCCTGCTTCACAAAAAAAAAAGTTTGTCAGATATTATGGGCCAGAAGGCTGAAGATGATGCCCCCAAAACACAGAGAAATTTTGGAGGACTGTCCATGCAGGAAGATTTTTCTATTATTTCTATAGTTTTAGAAGCTGCTTGGCTGCACTTCCTGCATACTCATGTAGTATTTATTCCTTCTCAAGTCTCTGATGGACTTGAAGATTAGATGTAGGATTATATTTTTCAAAACCTTACTTTAATACGTATACTTGAATGTTTTAACTTCCCTTCTAGCCCCCACCCACCAGAGGAAGTGGAAAGGAAAGTTAACAGGTCAACGGAGAATGTGTACCTGTTTAGAAATAGCTCTTTGGAGTGAATCCATTCAGCGTTGTCAGGATATCAGCAGTTCTGTTCACATGAACCAGCAGTGGTAGCTTGATCCACTTGCAAACACCATTCACAAATCAGCAACATCAGTTTGATTCAGAAGAAACTGTGAGGATCTGCTAATTGGCCTGAGTCTGTGGAAGCAGCAAGAACACAACAGAACACCACCAGAAGTTCTTTGGTGGCATTTTCCTAAATAAAGTCACGACAAATGATGACCAGCAAAGACTGGAAAGGCAAAGCAATTCCACATAGCATAGTCATTAAAGCCCAGTGTTAGCAAAGTCCAAGGATGACCAGCAAAGAATGGCAAGGTGAACCAATACCAGAGTGTTGTCATTGTTGGGTTATATTTCTACCCTTTCCAAACATCTCGTGTTCTCTCTAGCATCCACTCTTGCAAAACATCACAGGACCTTTTCCCACACTGCTTCCAGAAAAGCAACATGTGTCTGTTCTTAGCAAAACACCCTCCCATGTGTCTGCTTCAGCAAAAACATCCTCTCATAAGACAGCTTCCAGAAAAACGTCACATGACACAACTGAGTCTCCAAAGAAACTAGAGATTTCCACTTCAACTAGATATAGTCTTACAATTAACCTCAGATTGTTTGAATTTAGGAAAATGTTTTAAGTCTAAGATGTTTTAGGTTAGTGATGCAAGTTATGCTAGAAATTGATTTAGGTACAGCACTCTGAACTCACCAAGATAGAACAGATAGTAAAATATTTTCTCCAAGGTGCCAAATACACATGACCTGGACATTGTGAATATAAATCTTAAGTGATAGCTTTCATAATTATTATTGTATATAATTTGTTATTATAAAAGAAACAATTGGGCTAGGGAGATGGCTCAGTAGGTAAGAGCACTGACTGCTCTTCCGAAGGTCCTGAGTTCAGATCCCAGCAACCACATGGTGGCTCACAACCACCTGTAATGAGATCTGACGCCCTCTTCTGGTGTGTCTGAAGACAGCTACAGTGAATTATGCCGGAGCAAGCAGGGCAGAGCGAGCAGGGCCGGCAGAGGTCCTGAGTTCAATTTCCAGCAGCCACACACATGATGGCTCACGGCCATCTGTACAGCTAC
>NW_022196904.1:116454580-116479779 GCF_008632895.1 Mastomys coucha | reverse complement strand
GAGAGAGAGAGAGAGAGAGAGAGAGAGAGAGAGAGAGAATTATTTATGGGATAGAGTCAGGCACAGGGAGGACTCACCCTAAACTCTGAGAAAATGGCCACACGAAATTGAAGGAGAGGTAACTAGTCACAGAGAATGACTTGGGCTAGTTTAAATGGGATAATTGCCATAAGAGCTATTAGAAATGGACCAAAGTGGGCAGTGGTGGCACAAGCCTTTAATCCTAGCACTTAGGAGGCAGAGGCAGGCGGATTTCTTAGTTCGAGGCCAGCCTGGTCTACAGAGTGAGTTCCAGGACTATACAGAAAAACCCTGTCTCAAAAAAAAAAAAAAAAAAAAAAAAAAAAAAAAGAGAGAGAGACAGAAAGAAAAGAAAAGAAATGGTCCAAAGCTATTGGCCTATGTATTTATTCACATATAAGGAGTCTCAGAGTTGTTATTTTGGAGAACTTGGGTGCTGGTAGAAAAGCCTGCAGTTATAGTTCCAGGCCATTTTGTGCTAAAGTTAGACATCATCATCATCATCACACATATAAGACACACACACACACACACACACACACACACACACACACACCAATTTTATTAATTAAATAAAGACAGAAACATCAGGAAACAATGACAGTCTAAGGACATGTTGCATACCATGTTGCAAAACACAACACTAGTTTCTCTTATCAGCCAGCCATTGCACAACCTCAGAGGGTCACATGGCGTCTACAGTACACTAAACATTTGAGAAGACATGCAGGTAATCTTTGCTACTGTATACTGTGCTGGACTTTGCAATTTTATGGGTTCTTCTTGCTTTCACCCTTCTCCACTTTTTTTTCTCCCTTTATTCCCTGTTGTTCACCTGGTTTCAGCTCCTAACACTAGATAAGAGAGAAACAAGGATAGAAGAGAAAGAGAGAAATATCCCTGAATCTAAATTCTTTCCTTTTGTTTCTTTGACCATGGCTATTAACAACCACAACCAACCCTCCTAAAAGACCAACAACCACCAACTCTGCCTCTTGGGGTCCTGGCATTTATGCACCTGAAAAATTCCAAGAATTCCAAACATCACACACTTGCAGAAACTGTCATCACCATCACCACCACCACCATCAGCAGCATCTACAACTGTGGGGCTGAGGTCTGAGCAATGGTTCCATAGGCTCATATATTTGAATGTCTGGTTCACAGTTGGTGGACTCTTTAGGATTAGGAGGCATGGCCTTGCTGGAGGAGGCTTGTCACTGAGGGTAGGCTTTGAGGTTTCAAAGCCCTAAGACACATCCACATTCTCTGCCTCCATCTTGCTGATCGGATGTAAGCTCTCAGCCACTGCTTCAGTGCCAGGCAGGTCTGCTCACCTGCCTGCTGCCACACTTCCCACCATGATGATAATGACTAACCCTCAGAAACTGTAAGCAAGCCCCCAATTAAATGATCTATTTTATAAGTCCCACTGGTCATGGTGTCTCTTCACAGCAATAGAACAGCAAGACGGAGGCTAAGTAGGCAAAGGACAGAAGGCGAGAGGAGCAACTTCCTTCTGAAATACCCTTTTAGGCAGGCTCCTACCAGAAGGTGCTGCCCACACTAAGGGGCACCTCCCCACATCAATCATGGCAGGACTTCCTACCTCGAGGGCTTTAATTCCTGGCAACTTGACACTAATACCAACTACAATAAGTACCTGGCTAGTATCCATGAAACTCTGGGTTCTGTGTAGACATCAGGCATTGGGTGTGGTGGACATGTCTGGGATTCTGGCTCTAAGGAAGTCAAGGAGAGAATCTCAAGGCTGTGCTTTGCTACATAGCAAGTTCAGCACCAGTTTCAGTGACATGAAGACTAAGAATAAGTTGTTGTTGATGATAATGCTGTTGTTCTTGTTGAGCACAGAGACACGTGGTTATTACCGCAGCATTTGGATATGTGATATAGGAGTTCACAGTCAACTGGGACTATTTAGGGAGACCTTGTGGGCATGGGAAGCAAGGGATGAGGATATGGCTCATGCACAAGGCCTTGGAACCCTAGTACCACAATCAAAATAAGCAAGAGGAGAAACTACAGAAAGAACAAGATACTGGATTCCTCAGTATTGTTTTCTATACAGCAGAGACCTTTCCATTAGCTCAAGAAACATCTGCTCCTGTGCTAATCTAGGCTCAACTCAGAGAATACAGATGGACAATAGATCCTTGCAATAACATGAGGTTTATAGATCCATGTACGTGGGGTTGCCCACCCTCGGGGGGGGGCGGTTTAACCCCGAACTCAGAAAGCACACATCTTTTATACTTTACAGAGGGCATATTTCTGCAACAAGGCTAGCTGGCTTACTCTGGTTGGTGGAACACAGGACAAAGAATTTCATCAGGCACTGGATGGCTTGCTCAGGGGGCTGTTCTTGGCTTAGTCAGCCAACTTCCCTATCCAGCTCTGCACCTGGCCTTGAAAAGTCTTTGGGAAGGGGCTGAATTACAAGGTGGTATAGAGGGGACTGTCATCAGCAAGGTCAGGGTGACAGTTTGTGGTCTTTTTCGAAATTCACCACAGGGAGGGGTTGGGGGGGTTCTTCCGAGAATTGCTAATCTTTTCTGTGGACCTTAACATCGTTGCGACCACCAGTTATTTTTGTTTTGGCCTTACTTAGCTTAGTCAGAATGCCCTGGTCATTCTGCCTCAACATTCTGACCACCAGAACTTTGTTTTACAGCATGTCCTTGGCTATCTCTGAAACACAGCTTCTTAGTGCTTCTCAGAAAACACTTAGCCAAATGGCTGAAGCTGCTGCTTGCTGCTGTAAAACTTTGTTTCCACACTGTTTGCTGCTTTCCAGGAGCTGGAACATGGCTCCCTTATTTTACTGTGAAACTTTATTTCTACATCTCCAGAATTCTGTTTTCACTTTATTACTTCACTCCTTCCTTGTCTACGTTAGAGGTGTTGGGCCTAAAGGAAGACCAGCGTAGCTGCTTTTGTCTACTTTGTGAGATCTTTCTTCCACCCTTTCCCCCACCTTTTCTTCCTCCCTTTCAATCCTATAACACTAGATAGGAGAGAAAAAAGGATAGAGGGGAAAGGAAAGAGATCACTGAATAAAGTCATGGGTCAGAAAGGGATGAAATTATTGGTAGACTATTTCCTGCTGATTAGGAGTGTCAACTTCCTTGGGGCAAGTTTGATCTTCACCATCAGGATATCGAATTTCTTTTTGTTCTTTCTCCTTTGTGCATGACTACTTAACAAATCTCAACCGACTACAACCAATAACCAACCAAGAACCTACCGTTCCAGGGCCCTATCATTTATGTACCTTCTGAAAAGTCCCCAGAACTTCAAACATCACACAAATGAAGAAACTGTCTACAGCTGGTAAAATCATGCCCCTGCTAGAGCATGAGGCAAGCCATTGTCAGCTGCAGCAGACTCACTGAAGCATCTCCATATCCCACACGTGGGATTAAATCAGAACAGGCTTGTTTTGTTTTGTTGCTTCTTTCTTTTAATTGGATATTTTCTTTACATTTCAAATGTTATCCCCTTTCCCTATCCCCCCCCCCAACCCTCATCACATCCCTCCTCCTCCTGCTTCTATGAGGGTGTGCCCCCACCCACCCACTTCTGCCTCCTTGCCCTCACATTTCTTATAGTGGGGCATCCAGCCTTAACGGGACCAGGGGCCTCTTCTCCCATTGATGCCCATCAAGGCCATTCTCCACTACATATACGGCTGGAGCCATAGGTCCCTCCATGTGTACTTTGGTTGATGGTTTAGACAATGAATGCTCTGGGTGGTTGATATTGTTGTTCTTCCTGCAGGGTTGAAATCCCTTCAGTCCTTTTTCTAACTCCTCCATTGGGGACCCCATGATCAGTTCAATGGTTGGCTGCAAACATCTGCCTCTGTATATGTCAGGCTTTGGCAGATCCTCTCAGGAGCCAGCTATATCAGGCTCCTGTCAGCATGCACTTCTTGGCATCCATAATAGTGTCTATATTTGGTAACCGTATATGGGATGGATCCCCAGGGGGGCAGTCTCTGGATGGCCTTTCCTTCAGTCTCTGCTCCACACTTTGTCTCCATATTTGCTCCCATAAGTATTTTGTTCCCCCTTCTAAAAAGGACTGAAGCACCCACACTTTGGTCTTCCTTCTTCTTGAGTTTCATGTGGTTTGTGAATTGTATCTTGAGTATTTGAAGCTCTTGGGCTAGTATCCACTTATCAGTGAGTGCATATCCTGTGTGTTCTTTTGTGATTGGGTTACCTCACTCAGGATATTTTCTAGTTCCATCCATTTGCTTAAGAATTTCATGAATTCATTGCTTTTATTAGCTGAGTAGTACTCCATTGTGTAAATGTACCACATTTTCTGTATCCATTCCTCTGTTGAAGGACATCTGGGTTCTTTCCAGCTTCTGGCTATTATAAATATGTCTGATATGAATATAGTGGGGTATGTGTCCTTGTTATATGTTGGAGCATCTTTTGGGTATATGCCCAGGAGTGGTATAGCTTGGTCCTCAGGTAATACTATGTCCAATTTTCTGAGGAACCGCCTGACTGATTTCCAGAGTGGTTGTACCAGCTTGCAATCCCACCAGCAATGGAGGAGTGTTCCTCTTTCTCCACATCCTCGCCAACGTTTGTTATCACCTGAGTTTTTGATCTTAGTCATTCTGACTGGTGTAAGATGGAATCTCAGGGTTGTTTTGATTTTCATTTCCCTGATGACTAAGGATGTTACAGAGATAGGCAAGAAGATCAATGGAATAAGAATTGAACCAGAGATGAACCCACACACCTATGGTCACTTGATCTTTGATAAAAGAGCTAAAACCATCCACTGGAAAAAAAGACAGCATTTTCAACAAATGGTGCTGGTTCAACTGGCTGCCAGAATGTAGCAGAATGCAAATTGATCCATATCCATTTTTATCTCCTTGTACAAAGCTCAAGTCCCAGTGGATCAAGGACCTCTATATAAAACCAGATACACTGAAACTAATAGAAGAGAAAGTGGGGAAGAGCCTTGGGCACAGGGGGAAATTTCCTGAACAGAACACTAATGGCTTATGCTCTAAGATCAAGAAGTGACAAATGGGACCTCATAACATTTCAAAGCTTCTGTAAGGCAAAGGATACTGTCAATAGGACAAAATGACAACCAACAGACTGGGGAAAGATCATTACCAATCTTACATCCAATAGAGGGCTAATATTCAATATATACAAAGAACTCAAGAAATTAGACTCCAGACAATCAAATAACCCTATTGAAAAAATGGGGTACAGAGCTAAACAAAGAATTCTCAACTGAGGAAACTCGAATAGTCAAGAAGCACTTAGACAACATTTTATTATATTTCTGTGTCTTTCAGAGAAACTAAAATGTGAGAATTGTCACTACAGTTTCCCCACTCTGTTTGAAGCCATTAATTGTGGTGTCTGTAGCAGGAATTTATAAACAGAGATATTTTTGATGAAGTAACTGCTTTCTGGGTCAGTGGCCAAAGCCTGCAGGAGACCTCTCCTGCTCTTTCTATTGAAACAGCTTTGCCTTTGATGTAGAAAAACAGCAGCAGCAGAGCATCCTATCACCTGAGTTAAATCGCATGTCTTTTTACCTAGGCCATAATTTTAATTTCTCATTTGAAATCTTCATCTATATTTCCTGGATGCACAATGAATTCTTGGGAAGTCAATCCACTACTTCCCAAGATCATCCCTACTGTCCCTGAGGGCAAAGGACCGTAAACTCCAGTAGATATTTTATAACATTGAATTTTGGGTGATAGAGTAAGATCGTTATCTGTGGCCAGCTCTAGGGCAGGACTGCCTGTAGTAGCTAGCATTTGACCTGAACTACTCAGTTGAGACTTTTTGGTCTGCTTGTTCCTCCTTGGCTGACAAGGGGAAAACCGCTCATTTTTGGTGAGGGACTTTACACCAGGCCCTCAAAGCCATTTCCCAGTGCTAAAAAATTACGTTGAATATCTCTCTGTGCCTACACTCACTGGTCCAATGGCAAACCCTGACTCACTGCCTGCACACCCGTCGATACCTAGGCCTTCTTTCTGGTTTATATTTAGAAAAACCATTGCTCTTAGAGATGCCTCGTTCACACTCTTGTTGCAAATGAACATATTTCCCACTTTAAAGCACTGAGCATTTTGAGATCAGAGACCATTAGTGGCTTGGTCACAGTCTCTTTGTGAATGACTGTTTCCTGCAATTGAAGTCCTGGGCATTTTGATATCAGAGACCTTGAGCTAGAGCTTGACTTACATGATAACAGCATACCTGCCTCTGCCTCCTGAGTGCTGGGACTAAAGGCATGTGTCACCATCACAAAGCTGTCATATTTTCCACTGTTGTTATGTGTGTCTCTGTCTGTCTATTGATCTATCTATTTATCTATCTATCTATCCACATTTATTAGAAATATGTACATATGTAAAGAATATATATTATATATGTTCCTAAATACCCCTGTTCAGTCTGTATAATGTTACTTGTGTTTATGTTTTAGGATTCACTGGTTTTTAGATAACTAGATTAGTGTTCTCTTCTGTGGAAAAGACTAAGTCTCCTCTCAGCACTCCTTAGCTGCCTGTAGTTCCTTATCTAGGCTTGGGTCCTCGTGGGCATTCCTCTTTCTAGGTTAGCATGTCTATTGGTGTCATCCATATGAACTGTTGTGTTTAGACAGACATATTGGTGAGTCTTCATGAGTTTAGCTTCTCTGACATTTCTAGGAGACAGAACCTCACAGTAAACTTCCTGGTGCTCTGGCTCTAACATTCTTTCTACTTTGCC
Organism: Mastomys coucha; assembly: GCF_008632895.1. NCBI lineage: Eukaryota > Metazoa > Chordata > Mammalia > Rodentia > Muridae > Mastomys > Mastomys coucha. The sequence continues at coordinate 116,472,961 of NW_022196904.1, read as the reverse complement.
CCCTTTCCTCAATGTTCCTCGAACCTTAGGTACAGGAGTTGTGTTGTAGATGAATCAGTTGGGATGGGCTCCACAACTCTGCATTTTGGTTGGTTGTGGTTTCCTGTAATGGTCTCTGTCTGCTGCCAGGAGTAGTTTCCTACATGAGGGGTGAGAATCACACTTATCTGTGGGTATTAAACACTTAGAATACAGCTAGGAATTGTGCTGGTTTGGTAAAGTGACACCCTCTTTTTCCAAATCCATGTCTGCACTAGCCCTGGGTGGTTGCATAGGTTGCCAGAGTCAGGCATGATTTCCCTCTTGTTGAGTAGACCTACATGCAATTAGAGAAGTATTGGTTATCATTGAAGCATGTACCTTTGGGGTTATCGGACCCTGCTGGTCATTACTGTGGTTTACAGAAGTCATAGCTGGGTAAGGACTGTAATTCGATATTCTCCTTTGGAAGCTTGCATGGTGCCTTCTGGGACCATGCAAGCTGGTCCTCAGGGAGGAAGGGTTCAGGACAGACCCAGCTTGGGCCCTCTGGGTCCTTTGTTTGAAGTGCATGGTGTCTTCAGAAATAGGGACTTCGCTTTCACCTCTAGGAGGCGAGCAAGGGCAGAAGCACTAGCCTATAATGTTTTGGGAGTCCCTGGGTCACCCCTGTCCAACAAATCAAACTAGGGCTGCTCATGCCTGGTACTAGTTTTTTTTTTTTTTTTTTTGATGGTCTATGACTCTTTGGGGGAGCATAGTTAGTGCACGAGGGAACGTTTCATTCAAACCATTTATGTGCACATATAGACACAGACTTCCATGTGCTCTAGGTATCTTTAAGTTAATACTTAATAGATGAATTCTTATGCCATTTTCAGACTCTTCCTTCCTCTGTGTGTACCCCCTCCTTCCACTCTAACTAGAGCCCCATCCACCCACAGCTATTGTCTATTGTTCCCTAGCCCCAGCCATGGTCTCGTTTTACTTTCCTGGTTTATGAAGTTACTCCAGGAAAAACCCAAACAAACAAACAAACAAAAAAAGAATCTTAAGATTAATGTCACCATAATTCTGTTCCTAAATGTACAGCTTTTGTTCAGAGTTCACCTGGCGTCTTCTCCACTTGCTTTTAATTTTGAGGCAGAAACTTTAACGTAGATATTTAGTTATGAAGTGAAGACGGAAATGTCTAAAAGTGACCTGCTAAGTAAGCCTTCTGTCCCTAAAAGAGTTTACATCTAGAAACTTTTGATTGGAGTAGAAAGAAGAGAGTGACTGTGGTCTTGATTGTCCTTTTAGTTGCATCTGGAGAGCTGGTGAGATGGCTCAGTGGCTAAGAACACTGACTGCTCTTCCAGAGGTCCTGAGTTCAAATCCCAGCAACCACATGGTGGCTCACAACCACTGTAATCGGACCTGATGCACTCTTTGGTGTGTCTGAAGAGAGCAACAGTGTACTCATATACATGAAACAAATAAATAAATCTTTTTTAAAAATTGCATCTAGAATCAACAAAAACAAATTCTTGAGCAAATCCATGCATAGCTTGCTCTCTCTCCCTCCCTCTCCCCTGCCCCTTTGTCCCTACAGCCCCTCCCTTACCTCTACCTCTTCTCCCCACCCCATACCCATACCCATACCCCTTCTGAGACAACATCTTTCTAACTAGCTCTGGCTGGTCTGGAACTTTCTATATACACTATATAGGTCCCCATGGAACTCAAAGAGATCCCCTTGTCCTACCTCCGGAATGCACGGATTAAAGGTGTGTGCCACAATGCCAGATACCAGGGATTGTCCTGTACTAACCATTTGACCTGAGACCCTCCCTAAATGTGGGCATCGCCTTTTGGCCGCAACCCAGATAAAAGGACGCAATAGAAGGACATTTTGCTTTTCGGCCATGTGCCTTTGTTCTTGCTGGCAAGTTACCTTGTCCTGCTGGTAGGCGATCCTTCACTGAAAGTAGGACCAAGTGCTTTGCAATTTCAACAAAGACAGAAGACTGCAGAACATAGCACAACAGGATTCCTTTCAGCCTTCTTCATGAGATTGAGACTATGGAGAAGTCCAGCTTCCTGTGCTGAGCAACTCCGGGATTGTCAGCCTCTTCAGAGAAAGATAGACAATGACTGTTGGACTATGCTGACCACGTCCTTATTTGTGAAGGCAGGGCTACTTCTACAGAGTTCAAGACACGGGACTCACGTACCATGACTATAAACCCAATTTCTACAACACGGTTGAGCCTGAGATTGAGGTGGAAATCGAGGATGAGCAAGAGGTAAGAGTTGCTGAAGAGAACGGCTTTTTCGTGAACGTGCTCTAGGCGTCATGGACACCCTGAGCCAACAGGGCGATATGAACGTCGTAGTCAACTTGAACGACCTTGGTGGTGATGTTGCCTTCTCAAGCCAAGGGAGGAGTCAAAGTCCAAGACAGCTACAGTTGGAGGGATGGGAGACCTTAGTTGCCAGAGTTCCACAGCCCCAGACCTGGTGCACTTGACTGCAGATCCGCAGAGTTCTCACACCCGGCAGCTGAGCAAACTGGAGAGAGTTTTTCAAGATGTTCAGTACCCTGATATGATCACAAAGAAGAACTTTGCAAGGCACCTGTATAAGGAAGAATCTGAAGTGCACCGTTGGTTTAAGAGTAGAACAGCCAAGTATAGGAAAAGTCAGAGCCTACAAGTGCTCAAATGAACCCCTGAGGGTAACCAAAATACCTTTGACTAACGCTTTTTGGAGAAGCCCTGGAGTGCCATCCTAGTCCAGGAGCAACCTAACCCCTTTCAGTAGTGAAGATCTGAGTCTTAAGGAAGAAAAACAACTTGTTAGTTTGAGGCCAGCCATAGCTACATAGGGAGAACCTGACTTAGAAAAAAAAACAATTGTGAAATAAACACTTGAGCCTCCCAGTCTGTGTAAAGAAAAACAACAAACAAACAAACAAACAGCCGGGTGGTGGTGGCACACGCCTTTAATCCCAGCATCTGGGGAGGCAGAGAGTCAGATTTCTGAGTTCGAGGCCATCCTGGTTTACAGAGTGAGTTCCAGGACAGCCAGAGCTACACAGAGAAACCCTGCCTTGAAAATTAAAAAAGAAAAAACAAACAAACAAACAAACACCAGAAACAACAACTACAAAAAAAGGTAGAGCAAGTCACAAAAGCAAAAACAAATAAGGAGAGGACTGGACAGTAAGGAACCAGACTATATTAGAAAGAAGAGTTTGAGAGTGAGCCAAAGCTACGTCACATTCTGACTGTTCTAAGGCAACATTTCTTCAAAACCAGAAATCTGGTCCAGGATGGCAGATCTCAGAGCCTTTGATAATAATAAATTCAGGTCATGTGGGGATCCACTGCTTTCCTAGAAACCACTTGCTGAAGGAATGATGAAAGCAAGAGCTCCGAGGCCCAGACCGATCATCTGTAGAAAGCAAAGCCGTTCCCTCCCCATCCTGGACTGCTTCATGGGATGGATGCACAGACATGTTTTGTGAAATGCACTCGAATTGGCCTCTGCTAGGAGAAGCTAGCAAGAGAAGGAGAGGGAAATCTCAGTTCATCTGATGACATTAACAGTGAGGAGCACAGTTCCTTCATTCAGCGACTCTTTTTTGTTTTGTTTTGTTTTTTTGTTTTTTTCAAGACAGGGTTTCTCTGTGTAGCCCTGGCTGTCCTGGAACTCACTCTGTAGACCAGGCTGGCCTCGAACTCAGAAATCTGCCTGCCTCTGCCTCCCAAGTGCTGGGATTAAAGGCGTGTGCCACCACTGCCCAGCTCATTCAGCGACTCTTAAACACCTGGTGCCAGGCACTTGGCTATAGAGGCACAAACAGGCTTTGCATAGCTCAACCTTCATGGACTACTGTCGCGACCACCTGCCAGCAGGAAGGATGATGACAACAGCAGGATTCTTCTCAACCACACTTTATTAGGAGCGCCCAAGTCTGAAGCAAGAAAAGGACCCCGCCCTCTGGAGTGGTCGTCTTATAAACCCTATTGTGTGGATGTGTTGATGCCTGATTGGCTCAGCAGTGTCTGCTGACCACTGCGTCACCCATTTGGAGAGGGTGCAGCAGGAAAGGCAAGCATACGCAGGTGTGCAGAGTAAACATGCCTATGTGGCTGGCGTTGCGCAGATGTACGGAGTTTGTGTGGCTGGTGTTGGCCAGCGCCCAACAGCGCCCAACAGCGCCCAACAGCGCCCAACAGCGCCCAACAGCGCCCAACAGCGCCCAACAGCGCCCAACAGACTACTCCCTTCAGAAGATAACCAGAGGTCAGTGACTGCGGTCATCAGGCATACAGGGGTAGTATATATGCTGGCTCTTGTGTTCTTCTTGACATCTTCCATTCTTACCACGTAGCTTAGGCTATCCTTGAACTCACAGAGATAGATCTGCCTGCTGCTGTCTCCTATTTGCTGGGACTAAATGTGTGTGCCACTAGACCTGGCTGACTTCCAAACTTTTAAAATGTCATCACCATGCCCATTTTAAATAAAATTAATTAATTAAAAAAATGAAGTTATTCTAGGTTATACACTCACACCTGATGGTTTGGAGGTAGGAACCTGAGATGAGAGAAACATGACATTTGTCAGAGTTCTCTAGCATCACAAAACTTTTGAAACAAATCTGTCTGTCTATCTATCTATCTATCTATCTATCTATCTATATCATATATCTACATCTATATCATCTATATCTATATCATATATAGAGAGAATATATTTAAATGATTTACAGGCTGTAGTCAACCTGTGCCAGCTGTGAATGGCAGCTGGTCTGCTGTATAAGCTGGAATCCTGAAGACATTAGCTCCAATGGATGTGCTGACAAAGTAAGTGCAAGCAGGTAAAGAAAGACTGTAACTTTAATTTTTTCAAAGCCTACTTTTAATGATGGTTATTAACTGCTTTAACCTCCCTTCTAGTCCATCACCCACCAGAGGTAGTGCAAAATAAGGGATACGAGGGAAGTGGATCTTTGTAGAAATAATTCTTTGGACTGAGTCCAATCTGCATTATCAGGATGTCAGCAGTTCAATTCACACAAATCAGTGACAGCTCGATTCACTCACAAACATGATTCATGAATCAGCAATGGCAGTTCAATCCAGAAGAAACCATGAGGCTCTGCCAAATGGCCCAAGTCTGCGGAAGTGGCAAGAAGTCTTTGCAACACCACCGGAAGTCACAACAAACAGTGACCAGCAAAGACTGGCAAGGTGAACCAATACCACACATCACAGTCAGCAAAGACCAACATCACTAAAGCCCAATGATGACCAGCAAAGAGTGGCAAGGCATGCCAATACCACATAGTGTCATTCATTGTATGTTGGGTTATATTTATACCATTTCCAAACATCAAGTGTTCTCTCAAGTGTTTGCTCTAGAAAAATGTCACTTGTCCTTTTTCCATGCTACTTCCAGAAAAACACCACGTGTATGTTCTCGACAAAACACCCTCCCCCATGTCTGCTTCAGCAAAAACATCCTCTCATAAGACAGCTTCCAGAAAAAATCACATGACACAACTGAGCCTCCAAAGAAACCAGAAATTTCCACTTCAACAGATGGCAGTTTCAGCAGAAGCATTATAGGCAGGAAAGCCAAATCCATAACCAGAATAAGTATCTACTCCAGTAAGAACAAAACATTGTTATTTTCATGGAGGAAGTGGTCCAGTATAGTCGACCTGCCACTGGGTGGCTTCTGGTAACCTTGGGGAATGGTGTCATACCTGGAACTCAGTGTTGGTTTCTTCTATTAGCAGACTTGGCATTCAGCAGCAGTCCATGTTGTTGAGCCCATGCATAACCCCCATCTCTGCCACCATGGCCACTCTGTTCATTGAGCAATGACAGGGATGGCTGGGGAAAGAGGCTGAGTGTCCACAGAATGGGGCATCTTAGCATCTTATCTACTTTATTACTGAACTTCTCCTCAGCTGAAGTCACCTTTTGTTTTTTGTTTTGGTTTGGTTTGGTTTCTTTTGTTTTTTTGTTTTTGTTTTTTTTTTTTTCGAGACAGGGTTCCTCTGTATAGTACTGGCTGTCCTGGAACTCACCCTGTAGACCAGGCTGGCCTCAAACTCAGAAATCTGCCTGCCTCTGCCTCCCAAGTTCTGGGATTAAAGGCATGTGCCACCACCGCCCGGCTGAAGTCACCTTTTGCTGGGAATTTACATAGACACAGATATCTTTATACCCTTTGCCAATTTGGAGAGATCTATCCAAATACTTCTTCCCCAGATGTTTTTCTCACCAATTTTCCAGTCATGATCTTTCCAGGTCCCTGACCATCCAGCCAGTCCATTGGCTATGTTCCATGAGTCAGTGAACAATTGTACATCTGGTCATTTCTTCTTTCAAACAAACTGTAATACCATGTGTACTGTCTGAAGTGCTGCCCCTGTGAAGGTTTCCCTTCACCTGTATCTTCCAGGGCTGTCCCAGAAAGGGGCAATACCGTAGTCTGGGTGGTGCCTGCATAACGTGCAGAACCACTAGTAGACCAGGTCCTAGTCTTCTCTTACTCAGTCAGCCGATCATAGGGAACACCCCATGAGGCTATAGGCGCATGCTTGGCAGCAGATGACATTGTAACAGGAGTAGAAACCATAGACATTTGACAACTTCTTCATGTACATTGGTTGTGCCTTCAGGACCTGCTTCAGGCCTGATGGCGTATATACCACTTCCATTTGCTAATAGATTGCTGCTGTGAGTGTCCTGCTTTATGACTTGGTGGGTTAGAAAGCACCAAGCTCAGGTTGCATGATAACTTGGTGGCCTATTGTCCAATGTTCAGTTTCTACTAAAGCCCAAGAGCGGGCCAAGAGCTGTCTGTCTTTCAAAAGGAAAATAATTGTCTGCCAATGATGGTAGAACCTTGCTCCCAAACCCGAAAGGTCTCTTGCATGATTAACCTAGAGGGGCCCAACAGCATTCCTATCTGGCACTGATATCTCAAGTACCATCAGATCTGTTGATTCATATGGTCCAAGTTGTAGAGTAGCCTGAACTGCTGTAGAACCTTCTCCTGTTCCAGGCCCCACACAAAGCTAGCAGCTTTCTGAGTTACTTGGTAAATGGGCCTGAGTAGCACACCCAAGTTAGAAATGTGTCATCTCCAGAATCCAAATAGACTCACTAAACATTGTGCTTCTTTCTTGGTGGTAGGAGGAGCCAGGTGCAATAACTTATCCTTTATCTTAAAAGGAATATCTCTGCATGCCCCCACACTACTGAACTAAGAATTTCACTAAGGTAGATGGTCCTCGAGTTTTGGTTGGATTTATTTCCCATCCTCTGATACACATACGTGTACCAATGAGTCCAAAATAGTTGCTACCTCCCGCTCATTTGATCCAGTCAGCATAATGTTAGTCTAATGTACCAGTGTGATATTTTGTGGAAGAGACAGATGATCAAGATCAAGAATCTAGGTCAGTTTTCAGAATCCCAGCGTGCACTGCTCAACACAGTAGGACCCAAACCCATCTTTGTGTCCCGGCTGCTGCCTTCTCAGCCGGGCATCCCAGCTCTCTGTGCTGCCCTCCTGGTCCAGGCCCACCGCAATTCCCCTCAACAGAGCTTCCACCCGAAAGACTTTGCTTCCTCCTCTGCTCTCTTTGTTGCTCTGCAAACCAGCCTTTCTGCAGCCCTTGACTCCACTCCTCCGGAAGTTGTGTCTCCATGAACAGCTCTGCCTGCTCCAACACCTTGCCTCTGTTCACTCCGGAAAGCCGACCTTGACTTCATTGATGCACCCTTTCCAGTGGTGTAACAGGTGTTTCTGTGGCCTGGGACTGATTAGTACCAACATCTACACGGTCATCTTCAGCACGGTAATCTTCGTCTTCATGCTCAACCTCATCTTCTGCTGCTACTTCATCAGCAAACTCCAGAAGCAGGCACAGAGTGAGTAATATGGCTACAAAGAGGTGGTGCTTACAGGTGATGCTAAGAAGTTACAGTTCTATGGGCAAACCTAGCAGTTTGTCTGGAAGACTAAAAGGGGAAGCATGCCTTTCATGGCAAGTATCTGGTAAAGTGGCTAGAAGTAAGTTGTGTCTGCCCCATGGGCAACAAGCCCATCGCTGGCCCCACGGAGACCTCGCAGAGCATTGGGATCCTGCTGGATGAACTGGTATAAGTGCTCCTTGCACATGGACACTGGAGAAGACTGCTTACTTTGTGGGCACCTGGGTTTCTCTACACAATGAACAAGACTCACACTCATCTAAAGGTAAGGATGACAGAGCTGAGCTTCTACCAGCACCACTGAACCAGTACCAGACTTGTCCAGTCTCTGCCTCCCAGGGCTTCTCTCCTGTTGTCCATTTTCTTTTTTATTTTATTTTATTAGGTGTATGAGTACACTGTAGCTGTACAGATAGCCATGAGCTCTGGCCCCGCTCGCTCCGGCCTGGCTAGCTCTGGCGTAATATACTGTAGCTGTCTTCAGACGTACCAGAAGAGGGCCTCAGATCTCATTACGGGTGGTTGTGAGCCACCTTGTGGTTGCTGGGGTCCAAACTTAGGACCTTTGGAAGAGCAGTCAGTGCTCTTACCTGCTGAGCCATTTTGCCATCCCCCCTACCCCCTATCCATTTTCAATGGCCTCATTCAGGTACACTACTATATCCTGGTACTGGACTAGACTAGCCATCCACCTCCACCCACCTCATCTCTGCCCTGGGAAGGAGTCAACTCCTCGACTGTGAACATGGGCACTTCCCTTTGGAGAACAAGCAACTCTGACCTTGAAAGGGTCAAGTGGCAGCGCTGCCCCACCCACGTCCTTCACTCGTGCCAGGGCCTTCCATGGGATGGTTTCCAAGGGAAATGAAAGAAAGATCAAGGAACCAAGGTGAAAGGCTCTGTTTGAAGTAAAGGAAGGCAGGGACCATAAAAAGGGGGAAAGTCAATGTTTACATAGGATGTCAAAAACAAAGGCCAGCCTCCGCAGACTGCAGGGTGATGGGACCAACCCTCCCCTGTTAGGATCTGAGGTGCTATTCATTCTCTCCCTGGCTCTGCTTAATCTCAGAGCCTTCCAGTCATCTTTGGTTTTGAAAAGACTCCTCTCTCTATAGGAAGGAGTCTAATCCTTAAGCCCATTTTCAGGTACTTTTTTTAGAAGCAAAACAGGCCTCAGGATGGGAATGGTCGGGAGAATACAGTAAGTGGATGTCTGCTTCCCCCTCTGTAAATAGTATTTTTATACTTCATTGTCACCATCTCAGGCTTTACACATGCGGCCCCCCAGGATGGAGGGGGTCGAGTGTCCCCTTTCCTCTCCTGAGCAGGGCAGCTGAGAGTAGGAAAAGGTTACGTATTTAAAGAAAATTACTGACTGCTCTTCCGGAGGTCCTGAGTTCAAATCCCAGCAACCACATGGTGGCTCACAACCATCTGTAATGAGATCTGATGCCTTCTTCTGGGGTGTCTGAAGACAGCTACAGTGTACTTACATATAATAAAGAAAGAAAGAAAATTAAATTTAATAACATGTTTCTCTAAAAAAATAAAAAAAGATCAAGATTCTAACTAAGTTATGACACAGGGCAGGAGAGTTAATATATCCTTGAGGTAAAACTGTAAAGGTATACTGCTGGCCTTGCCAATTGAAAGCAAATTGCTTCTGGTGGTCCTTATGGACAGGTACAGAGAAGAAGGCATTTTCCAGATCAATAGCTGCATACCAGGTACCAGGAGATGTGTTAATTTGTTCAAGTAAGGAAACTACATCTGGTGCAGCAACTGCCATCGGAGTTACTACCTGATTTAGTTTTTGCTAGACAACTAACATTATCCATGATCCATCTGTCTTCTGTACTGGCCAGATAGGGGAGTTAAAGGGAGATGTGATAGGAACTGCCACCCCTGCATCTTTCAAGTCCTTAATGGTGGCACTCATTTCTGCAATTCTTCCAGGGATGGATTGTAAAACCAGTGGTTTTGATTCACTATTTTCTTTGGCAGAGGCAACTCTAAAGGCTTCCATTTAGCCTTTCCAACCATAACAGCCTTCATTCCACGGGCCAGGAAATCAATGTGAGAATTCTGCCAACTTTTAAGTCTATCTATTTCAATTACATATTCTAGAACTGGGGAAATAACCACAGTATGACCTACTGGACATACTGTTAGTTGAACATCAGCCAAAACCTCACTGATCACCCATAAGTCCCTACTTTAACTGGAGGGCCACAATGTTTCTTGGGATCTCCCGGAATCAGCGTCAACTCAGAACTAGTATCCAATAGAGCCCAGGAACTCTGATTGTTTCCTTTCCCCCAGTGTACAATTACCCTTGTAAAAAGGCCGTAGGCCCCTCTGGGGAAGAACTGGAGAAAGTCTCAGGGGTCTTATCAGGTTTTTCCTCGGGGGAACCTGGTCACCCCTTCATTCAAGGGGTTCTGGGTCTGAAAATTGGCTGAAGTCTGAAAATTGATTCACTAGCTGGGATTGCCTTTTGCTACAGTCCAAGGTAGCCTTTCTTTCATTTGAGAAATTTTCTGCTTATACAGATGAACAGATATGCAGTAGGCTTCCTATCTATTTCATGCCTGGAAACACCATGATTGATTAGCCAGTATCAAAGTTCCCTCCAAACGAGGCATGACATTATAAAGTTCACCTCACCTATGATGACCATTCATTATAGGTTACATCATTATGATTGCTGTTTTGTCCCAATTATGATAACTACGATCACCTTGCCTCTGGCAATTAATTCAATGCTGCCACCTCCGGGCCCAGTTAAACTCATTGTGTTTAATTCATCCACTGAGCAGCAGCATCTCTAACCCTAAGGTCTGGCACAAGGAAAAGGACAAGAACAAAATTCTTCAAATGTGCTGGTCTCTCTCTCACCAGTTTGCATCTTATAGGATTAGAGAAGGGAGTGTCTTCTGGGCCTTCCCATTGTGGAGGATTAGGTTTATACAGAGTACCTACTGTGGCACTGCAATTCCCTGAGCCTTAAAATCCCTTCATCAACACTAAGCAAAGGAAAATCAGGCATCACCAATGCCTTTTCAGTAGGCCATCTTTTGATAAACACTTCAGCCAACCAATCAAACTTCTGATACTTTTATTTAACTGTGCAAGCTTCCATATTAAACTTAGAATCTCCATTCATATCAATAAACTCAGCCTGATCTAGTTTTATGTTCCTTCTATCATTATCCCACACCCTTACAATCCATTCCCATATATTCCCCAGACTTCTGCTGGAATGAATTAGCAAACTCATTAAGCTCCTTAGTAGTGTAGTGCACTCCCTCAGGGACTACACTTTCTACCTCCTCTCTAGGGCCCTCGGAAGAGCAGTCAGAGCTCTTAACCGCTGAGTCATCTCTCCAGCCCTGAAGTTTGCTAACCATAAGAAATTTCACAAAGCTTTACAGAGGATCCATCAAAGGTCAATATGAACTGTTACGTCTAAATGATCTTGAGTCAGATCTGACCACTGGGCAGCCCTTTCTGCACCTACATGTGAGCTCATTGTGGTTTTTGTGGCTGACTCTGAAGAACGCTACTAAGAAGCCAAAAAGTTATGATTATAATATTCATGCATGCTCTGTTCAGGACCAGTCATCTTAAAGGTTGGCTGATAATACTTTGTCTAGAAAGCCATCTGTTCCCCTCCTTGCCCTTTAAACTTTTGAACCTGGTTTTTCCTATAAAAAGCCTGCCCTGAGAGCAGAGTAGTACTGCAATTAGGCTTGTGAGTCCTTTTTCTGGTCCTGAATGTTCAGTATTAGGTTGTATGCTCAATAAACTAATCTTGCTTAGCTGAGATCAGTGTTTGCATGGTTTGTATGGCAAGCCATGAACCCCAGTATTTTCCTTTATCAATTTATAAGATGTGATAGTTTGAGTATGCTTGGCCCAGGGAGTAGCGCTATCAGGAGGTGTGACCTTGTTGAAGTAGGTGTGTCCACATTAGAGGAAATGTATCATTGTGGGTGTGGGCTTTACAACCCTCATCCTAGCTCCCTGGAAGCCAGTCTTCTCCCAGCTGCCTTTGGAACAAGAGATGGAACCCTCAGCTCCTCCAGCCCCATTTCTACCTGCATGCTGTCATACTCCTCCCTTGATAGACTGAAACTTTGAACCTGTAATTCAGCTCCAATTAAATCTCCTTAGAAGAGTTAGTCATGGTGTCTGTTCATAGCAGTAAAACCCTGACGAAGACAACAATCAACCACTAAAATTATTCTCCTTATTTTCCCCCAAACTGTAGAAAGTTTCTTTATACTGCCTCATCTAATCCATTGCCATTCACAGTGGATGGATCAAGATAATCAAAGGCATTTACTTCTTTAATTTTGAAATATACTTTCCACCATGGGATATATATATATGTGTGTGTGTGTATGTGTGTGTGTGTGTGTGTGTGTGTGTATACATATATATATATATATATATATATATATATATATATATATATTGGTTTTTTTGAGACAGGGTTTCTCTGTGTAGCCCTGGCTGTCCTGGAACTCACTCTGTAGACCAGGCTGGCCTTGAACTCAGAAATCCACCTGCCTCTGCCTCCCAAGTGCTGAGATTAAAGGCATGTGCCACCACTGCCCAACTTGGGGGTTCAACATTCTTTTAGCTCCCATTAGAGAGAAAGTGTGACTAAAGAGATCTTAGTAGCTGAAGGTGCTGGTGAATTAGAAGATACTGGCAAGTTATAAAGCCTAGTCCAGGTACTTAATGATTCCTCTTTATACTACTGTTCCTCTGGAACTACTCCAGGTACCAACTTCTGAATTACTCAGGGTTCTCTAGAGTCACAAATGATTCACAGGCTGCATCTAACTGTAACAACTGTGAGTGGGGAGTCCAAGAATATAGTAGTTGCTAAACACAAAGCTGGGTGTCTTAGCTGGTCTTCTGTATAAGCTGGGATCCTGAAGAAGTAGGTGTCAATAGATGTGTTGACTAGTAAGTGCAAGTGGACGAAGAACGAGCCCTTCCTTCTTCCATTGTCCTCGTGTAGACCTCCAGCAGAAGGTGTGGCCCAGATGAAAGGTGTGCCTCAAGAGCTGAATAAAGGCATGCATATCTTTCAGCCTCAAGATCTGGACCATAGTTGTGCCCTCCATTTCTGGATTGTAATTCATTCCATATATAGTCAACTGACAATAAGAATAGCCATTGCAACCTGCAAATTTCCTTTATTGAGTAGAATGGTGTTCCATAGTGGATATGTATCACATTTCTATTATTCATTTTTAAACTGAAGGGCATTTGGATTGTTTCCACCTTCAATGAACACAGCTAAGCAAGAACAAAGCAAGGTGGTGCAGCCTTTTAATCCCAGCATTAGGGAGGCAGAGGCTGGAGGAACTGTGAGTTTGAGCCCAGCCTGGACATCTGGGCTACACAAAGAAACCATGTCTGGGAAAAACAAAACAAAACAAACACAACACGACACACACACACACCCACTCACACACAAAGGGAAGGAAACAAAGAAAGAAAAGGAAAGAAAGAATTAACCTTGATTGAGCAAGTATCTGTGGAATAGCTTTTTCAGTCCTTTGTGCATATGCCAGGGCTAGAGCTGCTCCATGTGGGAGATTTATTTTTAGGCTTTTTGGCTGATTTCCAGGCTGACTGGACCAGCTTTCCATCCCATCAACAGTGAATGTGTGTCCTTGTTCCCTGTGTCCTCTCCTGTATTCATTGTTAAAGTTGTTTGGTTTTTTTTTCCATTCTGACTGGTGTCAGATGAAATCTCAAAAGAGATTGTTTTGACTTGCATTCCTGTAATTGCTGGGATGATGAACACTTCTGAACATACTCTTATTTCTTCTCTTGGGAATTCTATGTTCTGATGCCATGCCTATATTTTGAATGGGTCATATGTGTTTTCTTTTTTACTTTTCTTTTTTGAGTTCTTTGTGTATTCTGGTTATCAGTACTCTGTGAGATAAATGTACAGCTGCCAAGGATGCTGTTGGCAGGCCCATCAGAATAACATCGGATCATTCAACCAAAACTTTAAAAGGCAGGAGGGCTTGGAACGAAGCATTTCACATTCTGAAGACAGCAGCTGACAGCTCAGAGCACCACTCCCAGCAAAGCTCTTCTGTAATTGTGCACCACATGCATACTGGGTGCTCACGGCTAGCAGCCGGCTAGCAGCCTCCCAGAGCTGAAACTTCCTGTGTCACTTGGACCTTGACACAGTCTGCTGGCAGATCTGAAATCACTTTGTGTGTGGGAAGTCATACATGCTCTATCTTTAAGCTTAATGCAGACCTAGTGAGCAGAAACCTGATCTTGACCCAATGCATTTGCACCGAGACAGGGTAGAAAGGCAGGGGAAATCATGGGTGCATGAGAAAGGAAGACAGCCCCTTTCCCTGATGTCTGACTGAAGCCTCTCCCCGGAGGCAGAGCAAGAATTTTAGCAAATTAACATTTGCTGTGACTGATGATGAATAGAGATGGTATTCCTTTCATAGGTAGGTGTTTTATGTTAAAATAGCAATGAGCCAGACTTAAAGCCTGAATGTATATGACCGTGAGTAGGTCCTCATTCCTCCTGGATATTTCATGGGACTCTCACAATCTTCCCAGGCACTTAAATTCCCTCCTGGGAATTAAAATCCAGATGAGCAGATGTAGAGTTTTAGATTAGGTCGTGAATGTCCTGTGTGTCCTGGTTGACCAAAGAACAACAAAGATCTCTGATCTGTGTCAGGAGCAGTAGATGAAGCTGGTGGAACCAACCTCTGGGCTTGCTCCACTTTCTAGCTTATTAATATTCTTCCCTCCATGGGCTTTCTGCAGCTCCACAATACACTGACCAGATGGAAAACACTGAACACCTGTTAATGTCAGCAGACAGCTTCCTGAGTCCAGCCACTGCAGGAACAACATCTATCTTGCTGACACGGTTCAGGTTCCCGGGCTAGAACAACTCCTGTCCTGCTACTTCAGGTGTTACATGTTTGTTTGTTATCCAGTAAAGGATGTCAAGAAGAAAGTTTCTGTTATTCGTTATCTAAACTAAGGCACACAAGTCATAAATGTGCAGCTTGCCCGCTCCTCTGGTCCCTTATCATTCTAAATTCGAGGCCAGTCCCGGATGGGACCTGACTACAAAAGCTAAATCAAGGACCCTGAAACAAGGTGACCCTGATGAGGCCCAGTCACCAAAGTGAACTTCCTTGCTTAACCCATTGTGTGAAAATATGACTAATTAATGCAACAGCCCACCCAAAGAGAACTCCACTCCTCCGGGGGGGAAAAGTACAAGGCCACGTCCACGAAGCTCGCCGCCAGGGCTTAAAGAATGCAGGCTGTGCCGAGGCCATTTCCTGGGCAATCTGCTGCGCCTCGGGGACTCCCCGCACTGTTCCCGAGTCAGCCCAGCGCCTTTGTGTTCTCATCCTATGAAAACGTTGTACAACCTCTGCTCCGGGATGCTGTTCAGCTCCCAAACTGGCCACCCACATACGCGCGCACAGAAAATAAAGCTTTCATTTTTAAGCATCTATCTCTGAAATTAGGCTGAAATTAGTCGGAGTACCCAGTCCGGTACTCCGGACTCTATCCCAAAAGATTCTCGGATTCTACCCCAAAGCCAATATTCACAGACTGCTTTCTTCTAGCTCAACTTGAGAGTGAAATGAAGATCCAGATTCTGTATCACTCCTTAACTGTGCCCCGTACTCACAGGTATGGAGTCCCCGCCCATATGGGCGTGTCTACGCCGCACTTGTAGACACTCTGCCCGTTTTGGGTGAGGGCTAGAAAACAATGACCCAGGAAGTCCGGTGATGTCACCTTGGGCGGGACCCAGGGATCACAGTTCTTAAGACACCACCCTCCCCGCTGCCCCGCCCCACTCACACGCATATGTGCACAAATACTGCTACCATTTTATGAGTGAATCACCAAGTCCTGCTTCTGTACCTGCTTCTATGAGTTTTCAATTTTTACCTACATTAGGGTGCTCACGGACTTGGTTTCTGTCCCTTCTCAGCCCTTGTACGTGAACGCTGCAACCTAGGGAGGGGCAGGCGATCCAGGGGGCGCTGCGCTGACTCGGGAACAGTGCGGGGAGTCCCCATGGCCCCGCGGATTGCCCCGGAAATGGCCTCGGCACAGCTTGCGTGCTTTAAGCCCGGGGCCGTGAGCTTCGCGGACGTGGCGGTGTACTTCTCCCCGGAGGAATGGAGGTGTCTGCGGCCGGCGCAGAGAACCCTGTACCGGGAGGTGATGCGCGAGACCTACGGTCTCCTGGGCTCTGTCGGTGAGAACCTTGCAGGCCTCCTGGGGTAGCGCTGCCCGTGACACCGTGGGTCTTGCGAGGCAGCAGAGAGTCCTGAACACGGGCGGTCGGGACCAAGTGGGTCGTCCTCCCGGACTAGAGGAGTTTGCTATCTTTCCCTCCAGGAGTCGGAGGCGCCAAACCAGCGCTCATCTGCTGGGTGGAGGAAGAGGACGAACTGTGGGGACCTGGTGCCCAGGATCCAGAAGTGGCCATGTGCAAGACAGAAGTCTACTCAGGTGAAGGACTGGGTACTCCGACTTGGGGGAACTTCTGTGTTGCCAGCCTGTGTGGTGTCTTCTAGTGACTGCTCTTACTGCCTGGCAGTTTCTTCCCTGTTTTCCTGTTTCCTGGCCAAAGCCATGATGGCTGGCTCCTGGATTCATCTAGAAAGGGGCTGTGATTGTTCCTGTCCAGTGCTCTCACCTCATGTATCTATTGGGTCACTAGGCTGTATGGGTTGTAGCCCCGCGTTCCCACTCCTCCTCTGCTGCCATCACTGTGGCTCCCTTCTGGAGACTTCTTCAGTTCTTGCTGTCCACTTTTGACAAGTGCTTAGCTCACTGCACTTGGGAATGGGGACCACACAGATTATATATATATATATCGCTGTAGCTGTCTTCAGACACACCAGAAGAGGGGATCAGATCTCATTACAGATGGTTGTGAGCCACCATGTGGTTGCTGGGAATTGAGCTTAGGACCTTTGGAAGAGCAGTCAGTGCTCTTAACCACTGAGCCATCTCTCCAGCTCCTGCCACCTTTCTTTATGCTGCATCTGTGCACCATGCATGCTCACATGTTGTGACCTCTACCCTCCTGTGCCCTGTCTGTCCCCATGTAGGGCTGTGGGACTTAAGGGGCACTATAAGTCAGAGTCTGACCTTTGTCATGGTCTCCCAGCAGATTGCAGACATGAGGAGGAAAGGAAGAGACCAGGGGAAGAGACTGAAGCAATCCAGAAGACATTTTCTACAGGAGCTGGGCCGAAGCAGCCACGCCCCTCCTTTGCTTCCCCTCCATGCAGCTCGGAGCTACTGTCCAACGACTCTCAACAGGGGCACCCCACTGTTGTTGTGCACAACATTATCTTAAAAGCAGATCAGCGTCATGGGTGCCATGTGTGTGGAAAGAGTTTTTCCCGACAGTCCAAACTGGTGGAGCATCTGTACACTCACACGGGTGAAAAACCATTTCAGTGCCCAGACTGCAACAAATGCTTTGGCCGGGCTTCTTCCCTGAGCATGCACCGAGCCATACACCGAGGGGAACGGCCCCATCACTGTCCTGACTGTGGGAAAGGTTTTACCCAGCGATCCACATTGGTGGCGCACATGTACACTCACACAGGTGAAAAGCCATTCAGTTGCCCTGACTGCAACAAATCCTTCAGCCGGCCTTCTTCCCTGAGCACGCACCAGGCCATACACCGAGGGGAACGGCCTCATTGTTGCCCTGAGTGTGGCCGGACCTTCACGCATCGCTCAGGCCTCATTACCCATCTCCGTGTCCACACTGGGGAGAAGCCTTACTGTTGTGCTGACTGTGGACGCTGCTTCAGCCAGAGTTCTGGGCTCCATGAGCACCAGCGGGTGATACACAGCGGCCTGACCCCCTTTGCCTGCACACATTGTGACAGAGCCTTTGCCCGTGCCGCATATCTTCGATGCCACATGCGCACCCACACGGGTGAAAAGCCTTATTCATGCCCTGACTGTGGGCGCTGCTTTAGCCAGAGCTCTGACATGGCAGCCCACAGGCGGATCCACACTGGTGAGCGTCCCTACCCCTGCCCTCAGTGTGGCAGACGCTTTCCCACGAAGTCAGCTATGACGAAGCACCAGTGGGTCCATCGGACAGGAGCCAAAGGCCGTAGGGACAGAAAAGACAGCCAGTTATCTATATCCCTGGGCACTGACCAAGTGGACACAGATCCACCTGTGGGCTTCCAGCATTACCCAGAGATATTCCAGGAGTGTGGGGGATGGTCTTAAAAGTGCCAACATGCTGGGCAGTGGTGGCGCATGCCTTTAATTCCAGCACTTGGGAGGCAGAGGCAGGCGGATTTCTGAG
>NW_022196904.1:116440169-116454118 GCF_008632895.1 Mastomys coucha | reverse complement strand
AGTACTGAGAGGGTGGAGGTTGAAGAGAACCTTGTTGACGTCATTGCGTCTTTAATGCAGAGGCTAAAATTGATGGCTCTGCAGCCTGGTCTACAGAGTGAGTCCAGGACAGCCAGGGCTACACAGAGAAACCCTGTCTTGAAAAAACCAAAAAAAAAAAAACCAAAAAAACAAAAAAAACCAAAAAACAAAACAAAACAAACAAAAAGATGGCTCTGTGTGAATTGAGCCATCTGCATTCTCCGGGATTGAGTTACTGGTCAAGAGCCTGGTGTGGTGGTGCCTGCCTATGATTCCCACACTGGGGAGGTAGAGACAGGAAGATCAGGAATTTCAGACC
Organism: Mastomys coucha; assembly: GCF_008632895.1. NCBI lineage: Eukaryota > Metazoa > Chordata > Mammalia > Rodentia > Muridae > Mastomys > Mastomys coucha. The sequence goes on along the minus strand of NW_022196904.1, from coordinate 116,453,778 downwards.
AGTTTGGGTCACCTGAGACTGCATCTAAAAATAAATAAAATAACAGCTGAAATTAAGGTTTAAAAACCAAAGTATCTCTCACATGCACCAAAGGCCCAAGTTTCTAGGTTCTCTGGAAAAAATCCAAAATATTCAGCCGAGCAAACAGGACAGAACAGGGTTATGGTCCATCCTCAGAACCCTGTGTGCTGGCACGTGCTTGGCTGCAGTACCTGGTAGTGAGGATGTTTAGAAATTTAAGGCTGCCCTCAGTTATACACACACACACACACACACACACACACAGGAGGTTCAGAGCAGGTAAGGGCTACAAATCCCATGACTTGATTTCAGTGGTTGAAGGAGAGAACCAGTTCTTGAAGGTAGTGGCATTTAGGTTTTTCTGAATCAAGGAGGGCATGTGCAAAGTTGGACGGCATAAGAAGGAAAAAAGAAAGAAACAACCCATAATCTATTTCGGTTCTTCATCTGTATTTTATGTTATGGCTTTTAAAGTTATTTCTTACCTATCACCTTGTTTACCTTTCCTCTGTGCTAGGGAGAGGAAGCAGCTTGAAGAATAACCCTAGAGGCCCTTGGGGCACATATCTGATCCTACAAAAACTAGTAAGCAGGCTCTGCTCTCCCTGCCCTCCCACCCATCTCTATGTCCACCAGGGAGAAGCCTGCTACCCAGCAGCAGCTCCTGAATTAGGAGGGAAAGGCGCTGGCAGCTTGTCCAGTCTGGGAACACCCAGGGCTGGGCCTTTGTAGCCATTCTTAGACACAGGCAGTGGGGGCTCCACACCTGTTTGATCTGGAGGAAGTCTTAGCCTTTCCATCCCTTTGGGCTCAGAGACAGATCAGAGGAGGCTAAGCAACTGGCCCAAGATCACAGTGAAGCTGCAGGGTCACAGTCCACTGCTGCCTGTTTAAAATGTGTGTCTGTGTGTATGCACACGTGCATGCAGATGCCTGTCGAGGCCAGGAGTGGATGGCTGGATGGCTGGAGCTACAGGCAATTGTGAGGGGGCTGTCATGGGTGCTGGGAACCAAACTCTGGTTCTTTGGAAGAACAGCAAGTGTTCTCAACCTGTGATCTGTCTCCTCAACACACAATTTTTTAAAAAAGATTTATTTATTATATGTAAGTGTCTTCAGACACCCCAGAAGAGGGGGTCAGATCTCATTACAGATGGTGAGCTACCATGTGTTTGCTGGGATTTGAACTCAGGACCTTCAGAAGAAGAGTCAGTGCTCTTAACCACTGAGCCATCTCTCCAGCCCCAGCACACAGTTTTTAAGAGACATCTTGGTGTCTGTTGTCCTGAACTCCTGAACTCAGAAGATCTCTCTCCTGTAGCCTCCAGGTGACTGAGGTGAATGTTAAGTTCACCTCTGCTGTCTTTAATCTCTGATGAGTTCCTGACAAGGTGCCTAGCAAACCGCTGTGAGTCAGGTCCTGGGGAGTCTGGCAGTAGGATCAATGCCATGTGGGCTAGCGTCCCCAAACAAACAAAACCAACACCCAGGGCCTGGAGAGATGGCTCGGTGGGCTAAGAGTATGGCCTGCTCACCCAGAGATCCTGAGTTCAATTCCCAGCAAAGTGTCAGATGTGTCACTACCACCTGTCAGTCTTCCTGCTGGGAAGAGCCTCTGAGCACCATGTGCACATACTTAGTGTAATTAAAACTATTAATAGTAAGAGAAAAAAAAAAAAGGAAAAGGGAGGAGGAGCTTGTGAAGACAGCTGTCAGTACTTTGAAAGCTGAGGATCCAAATTCAATCCTCAGCTATTTTGTGGGTTATTTCTTCCACCCTTTCAAACCCCTAACACTACATAAGAAAGAAAAAAGGATAGAGAGAAAAGGACAGAGATCCCCAAATAATGTAAGTTATCACAAATGGAGAGATGTGATCCTTAGAATGTCCTGCTAATTAGAAACGTTGAGTTCCATGGGGCAAGTTTGATCTTTGTTAGGATACCTAATTTCTTTTTGTTCTCTCTTCTTTGCACACGAACACTTAACAGACCATAACCAACTAACAACACACCTTCTCGGGTCCCTAGCATTAATATACCTTCTGAAAAGTCCCCAAATGCCAATCATCACACAATCACAGAAACTCTCTGCAGTTGAAAAACCACTCCCCTGTTAGAGCAAGAGGCAAGTTGTAGTCAGCAGTTGTGGCCCACATCCCACACCTGGGGTTAAGATGAAAACATTCTTAAAAATGCTTCTGTGTCTTTTAAAGAAACCAAAATGCCAAAATTGTCACTACATTTCCCCACTTCTGTCTGAAGCCATTAACTCTGGTGTCTACATTGGGAGATTATAAACAGATGCTATCAATGAAGCAAGCCCTTTTGGGTCAGTGGCCAAGGCTCTCAGGTAACTTTTCCTGCTCTTTCCACTGAATCTGCTTTGATTTGATGTAGAAAAACAGCAGCAGCTGAGCATCCTATCACTTGCGTTAAATTTCATCTTTTTTTTTTCTACATAGGCCATAATTTTAATTTCTCATTTGAAATTTTCATCTATATTTCCTGGATGCACAATGAGTCCCTGGGAAGTCAATCCACTGCTTCCCAAGACCATCCCTACTGTCCAGGAGGGCAAAGGACCGTAAACTCCAGTAGATATTTTATAGCATTGAATTTTGGGTGATAGAGTAAGATCGTTACCTGTGGCCAGCTCTAGGGCAGCACTGCCTGTAGAAGCTAGCATTTGACCTGAACTACTCAGTTGCGGTTTTGAGGTCTGCTTGTTCCTCCTTGGCTGACAAGGGACAAGCAGCTCATATTCTTTTCTGTGGGAGCTGCATGCTCAAAGGCTATTTCCCGATGCTAAGATATTACCTTGATTATCTCTCTTCACCTACACTCACCAGTCCAGTGGCAAACCCTGACTCACTGCCTGCACACCCATCAACACCTAGGCCTTCTTTCTGGTTTCCATTTAGAAGAGCCCTTAGAGATGCCTTGTTAACACTTTTGTTGCAAATGAACATATTTCCCACAGCTAAAGTGCCAAGCATTTTGAGATCTGAGACCTTTAGTGGCTTGGTCATGGTGTCTTTGCAAATGACGGTATTTCCTGCAGTTGACACACTGGTCAGTTTGATATTGGAGACCTCTAGCTATACCTTGACTTTTGATATTAGCATGCTACACATTAAAACCAATATTGGTTGTATCCCTTATCCATTTATCCATAGCTGCTGCCCGGACTTTTAATGGTCTTTTTTTTTTTTTCTTAACGTTTTGGTATTTGAATTTTCAAATGCTAAGGTCTCTATCGATGCCTGCCTCAATTCAGGGTCTGACAGGGCTTTGTTCACAGCTGAAACTAATCTTTAAAAAAAAAAAAAAAAAAAATTAGTGAAGGCTTCTCCAGAGCCTGGTATGAGCTCTGTAAACAAGGTGGACCTTTTCCCAAGCTCAACTTTATCCAGAGCTCTTCAAGCTGCTAAGTGACATTGTTCTATAGCAGCATCATTAAACTTAATCTGTTTTGTATATCAGAGTACTGCCCTTCAGCTAGCGCAGGTCTTTTCTCATATTCATTCCCTGTGCTTTGTTTTGCTGTTCAATACTCACATCTTCTTCCCTCCACTGTATCAACCATTGCAACAGAGGGCGGACCCTAGCATAGCCGCCACCAATCCCATTGCAACAGTGAGCCGACCCTGGTACAGCTGCCACCAATCCCATTAAAGTATAGTTGCCACTAGTCCCTTCCAAGCTTGGGGAATATTTGAGTTTTCCAGTTATTTTGAATTTACATAAGGCGTATGCATCCCATATGAAAAAATGGCCTCTTTCAACTGTCTTAGATCTATCATTTCTGAAGAACACCATCCTGAATCAGCACAACCTTGCAGACATATGCTGTGTGACTACTGGGAAAGCTGGTGGTGATCTCATAACCCTGGGCCACCCCTCCTCCCGCTCTGGTGGTGCAGTTGGTTGGGATTAAAACTTTCTTTAATGTGGGATGTTTTCTTTGATTGTCCTCTCCCCTTTCAAGCTTTTCTCTGACCCTACTGGCCTCCAGCACCATTTCTTTCCCTCCTTCTTCCTAGGAGAGACTCCAGATCTCTTGCTCAGTCACTGGGACCAGCCTTTTGGTGATTCATTTTCCGGTGCTCCTCGACTCCCAAGGGCTTTCATTTCCACTCTCAGTTTTTCCAGTTATAAAGCCAGCTAGGCAAGCATTCAGAAATAAAAGTACAGAATGGCCCCTTTTGTTTTCCCATTTCCACCACTTTTTGTTTCTCAGGCCCTCCGTTCCCACCGACAGTTTTTCCAGTTGCACATCCATTCCTTCAAACTTTTTCCAAACAGAATATAGGAAGAAGAAAAGAAAAAAGAAAAACAAACAAACAAACAAACAAACAAACAAAACAAAAACCAGAAGATCTTCTCTGGGAGAAAATCTGGGGATAATCCAGTCATGGCAGTCCCAATAAAGTTTTTGCTGGAATGTGGAAAGAAATATATCCCTGTCTTGTTCCTGTACCGATTTCTCGGCAGCATTTGTTTTTTTTTGTTTGTTTGTTTGTTTGTTTGTTTTTTGGTTTTTTTTTTTTTTGTATTTTGGAGAAAGGGTTTCTCTGTGTAGCCCTGGCTATCCTGGAACTCACTCTGTAGACCAGACTGGCCTCGAACTCAGAAATCTGCCTGCCTCTGCCTCCCAAGTGCTGTAATTAAAGGCGTGCGCCACCACCGCCCTGCTCTCTGCAGCATTTGGAATCAAATTTCCCATTCAGCTTGGATCCATGTTGGGCATCACTTAGAGCTGGATTTGGATGCTTCCCGGGTTCTTCTTTCTTCCCCTTCCCACCCCTTTTCTTCCACCTTTTTAGCCCCTCACACTACATAAGGAAGAAAACAAGGTTACAGAGATAAGGTTACTTCCCTATCTAAACTCAGTTTCCAGTGACTAAATTATTCATATTTCCTCCCCTTTTATGCCACTGTCCTAACATTGATTGGTATAGTTTGTTGTTGTTGTTTGCTTTGGTTTTTTGAGACAGGGTTTCTCTGTATAGCCCTGGCTGTCCTGGAACTCACTCTGTAGACCAGGCTGGCCTCGAACTCAGAAATTCACCTGCCTCTGCCTCCCAAGTTTAAAGATTAAAGGTGTGCACCACCACTGCCCGGCTGGTATAGTTCTTATGATTTAGCCTAACTCTAATAAAACATTCCACTATATGATTCAACTGTATAATCACAGGTTTAAATTTTAAGCTTCCTTTGATTGCCTTTTAAGATAAACGTAAAGTGTTTCTCGTGCTGAATCTACACTATCAGCTCTCATACTCAAATACAAGTTTTCCTTGGTTGTCGTTTAACTACGGACTTGAAGTATTTCTTTTGCTAAAACTATATGATCAATTATATTCACAGGGTCATAGTTTTTAATTTCCTTTGTCTCTTAAATGTAATATATTCAGTCTCCTAGACAGAAAGAAAAAACCCTTCTTTTTTTTTTAAAGGTTTATTTATTATTATAATTAAGTGCACTGTAGCTGTTTTCAGACACACCAGAAGAGGGCATCAGATCTCATTATTGGTGGTTGTGAGCCACCATGTGGTTGCTGGGATTTGAATTCAGGACCTTCGGAAGAGCAGTCAGTGCTCTTACCCGCTGAGCCATCTCAGCAGCCCAAAAAAACCCTTCTTGTTCCTTCTGCCCCAAGAAAGCTTTTTTCTTCTCTAAGCTCATCTTAAAACAGTGTTCATGTTGCTAACAAGTTTATCTCTTTTATAAACTTATAAGCTACAGGAAACCCACTCAGATCTACCTCTCCTGCACCAAATAGACTCCATCCAGATAAGTACACCTGCCAATCAATAGCCTAAGTTCTCACTTGCTACCTGTCTCAGTCAGGGTTTCTATTCCTGCACAAACATCATGACCAAGAAGCAAGTTGGTGAGGAAAGGATTTATTCAGCTTACACTTCCACATTGCTGTTCATCACCAAAGAAAGTCAGAACAGGAACTCACACAGGGAAGGAACTTGGAGGCAAGATCTGATATAGAGACCATGGAGGGGTACTGCTTCCTGACTTGCGGAGCTTCCTTTCTTATAGAACCCAGGACTACCAGCCTAGGGATGGCACCACCCACAATGGGGTCTCCCACCCTTGATCACTAATTGAGAAAATGCCTTACAGCTGGATCTCATGGAGGCATTTCCTCAAGGGAGGCTCCTTTCTCTGTGATAACTCCAGCTTGTATCAAGTTGACACACAAAACCAGCCAGCACACAGTACACTACCTATTCCAGACAGTGGGATTTCTCTCCTGTGCTGTGGGATTGGCACTCCCCTCATCACCAACCACCAAGACCTAAGGTTTTCAAATGTACACCTAAGAAAAAATTTCTCCCATCTCTACCTGTAATGTATGTGCGTGTGTTTCAGCATCTTGTCAAATCCAGGCATTTACTACATCCAGGACATCTCCAGAGAAGCAACCCACAGATGCTCCAGTCTTCTCTCATGGACACAGATGCACCTACTGGACTGGCTTCCTATCTATCCACAGATGGTTCCACGGACCCTGGACAGCAAGGAAACAGCCAACTCTCCTAATACTGGACCAACTTCTCCATGTCCATTTTCTTAGGTTTCCCAGAGACATGTTGCCCCAAAGTCAGCAGGAAGTGGTCAGATAGCATGACGACTACTCTATTCCTGCTTCACCATCACCTCTTTCTAATTTTCACTTTTTTTTTTTTTCCGAGACAGGGTTTTTCTGTGTAGCCCTGGCTGTCCTGGAACTCACTCTGTAGAGAAGGCTGGCCTCGAACTCAGAAATCTGTCGGCCTCTGCCTCCCAAGTGCTGGGATTAAAGACTGTGCCACCACTGCCTAGCCTAATTTTTCCTTTTTTAATTAAACCAAAATGGGAGAATGTTAGCATTTCTTCTAGGCTCTGCCCCACAGTTTCCTGGCAACAGCCAAGTATGCCTGACTCATTATAAAAGGGGCTCTTTGCCCCCTCCTCTTGCTCTCTAACCTTCTTCCCCCTCTGTCCCATCTCTCCCCATTCCCCTGCCCCCCTCCATGTGTTCATTGTCAACCTCTACTCCTCTTCTCTCTTTCTCCCCCCAACCTCTTTCTCCCTCACCCTCTGTCTCCCTTTCTTTTTCTCTACTACCACCTCAACTCCCCTCCCCATGCCATAAATAAACTCTACTCTATACTATACCATCATGTGGCTTGTACCCCAGGGGGAAGGGATGCCTCAGCATGGGCCTACAGAGGTACCGCCTTCACTGACACCATCCTGTGCTTCCACCAAACATATACCTGGCTTCTTCTTCGTTTTTATAAAACACAACATCTCTAAATGATGACAATTCATAGGTAGGTATTTTTATATTAAAATAACAATGAGTCAGACTTAAAGCCTGAATGTATATGACAGTGAGTAGGGCCTCATTCCTCCTGGATATTTCATGGGACTCTCACAAACGGCCCAGAAATCTTAACTGCTTCCTAAGAGTGAGGGAGAGAAATCAAGATGGGCAGGTGTACAGTTTTAGAGGAATGTCCTAGGTGTCCTGGCTGATCAAAGACCAGCTCTATGATCTCTCATCTGTATCAGGAGCAGTCAGTATTCCTCAACTAATTTGAGATTTGTAGACCAAGCTGGTGGAAACACCCGAACTGGAGGCCTGCTTCATTTTCTAGCTTGTTAACGGCCTTCCCTCCACAGTCTTGCTTCTAGCTCCATGATACACTGACCACAAACAAAATATTAAACTTCTGTGCGTAGGCCGCTTCCACTTAGCTGACTTTGAGAGGGCTGTGGGTCTCCTGAGTCCACCCTCAACTGCATATGGTTCTCACAGGCAGGGAGTCTCAACATGAGCCTGTCAGACTGGGACTTGTTCTCAAACTGGCACTTGTAGACTTTGTGGCCATTGCGCATGAGGGATAGAAGACACTGATCCAGGAAGTCCAGTGATGCAACCCTGCGCAGGAACGCTAGGGAGCATAGTTCCTGAGATGCCCCGCCCAAGTCGACATTTTTACGCGGGCGTCCTGAAATCTCGGCTGTGCGCCTATCAGTTTTCAATTTTCATCTTACGTTAGGGTGCTCGAGGAGCTGGTTCCTGTCCCTTCCCAGCCCTGGTATCCGACAACGGGGACCACGGGCTGGGTCAGCGATCCCGGGGGCGCTGGGCTGACCCGGGCTCTGTGCCGGGAGTCCACATGGCACAGCAGATTGCCCCGGGAAGGGCCTCCGCACGGCCTGCGTTCCGTAAGCCTGGGGCAGTGAGCTTCGCGGACGTGGCCGTGTACTTCTCCCCGGAGGAGTGGAGGTGTCTGCGGCCGGCGCAGAGAACCCTGTACCGGGAGGTGATGCTCGAGACCTACGGTCTCCTGGGCTCTGTCGGTGAGAATCTTGCTGGTCTCCTGGGGAAGCGCCGCCCGGGACACCGTGGGTCCTGGGGTTGAACAGAGAGCCCTGGGCACAGGCGGTCGGGACCAAGTGGGTCGTCCTCCCCGACTAGAGGAGTTTGCTATCTTTCCCTCCAGGAGTCGGAGGCGCCAAACCAGCGCTCATCTGCTGGGTGGAGGAAGAGGACGAACTGTGGGGACCTGGTGCCCAGGATCCAGAAGTGGCCATGTGCAAGACAGAAGTCTACTCAGGTGAAGGACTGGGTACTCCGACTTGGGGGAACTTCTGTGTTGCCAGCCTGTGTGGTGTCTTCTAGTGACTGCTCTTACTGCCTGGCAGTTTCTTCCCTGTTTTCCTGTTTCCTGGCCAAAGCCATGATGGCTGGCTCCTGGATTCATCTAGAAAGGGGCTGTGATTGTTCCTGTCCAGTGCTCTCACCTCATATATCTATTGGGTCACTAGGCTGTATGGGTTGTAGCCCCGCGTTCCCACTCCTCCTCTGCTGCCATCACTGTGGCTCTCTTCTGGAGACTTCTTCAGTTCTTGCTGTCCACTTTTGACAAGTGCTTAGCTCACTGCACTTGGGAATGGGGACCACACAGACACCTTTCTTTATGCTGCATCTGGACATCTCTGCACCGCGCATGCTCAGATGCTGTGGCCTCTATTCTCCTGTGCCCTGTCTGTCCCTATGTGGGGCTGTGGGACACAAGGGGCAGTGTAAGTCAGAGTCTGACCTTTGGCATGGTCTCCCAGCAGATTGCAGACATGAGGAGGAAAGGAAGAGACCAGGGGAAGAGACTGAAGCAATCCAGAAGACATTTTCTATAGGAGCTGGGCCGAAGGAACCACAACTCTCATTTGCTGGCCCCCCTAGCAACTTAGATCTGCTGCCCAGGGACCCTCAACAGGGGCACCCCACCTCTAGTAGTGTTCAAGCCACGATCTCAAGGGCAAATCAGCGTCATGGGTGCCATGTGTGTGGGAAGAGTTTTGCCCAGCGGCCCACATTGGTGGAGCACCTGTACACTCATACGGGTGAAAAGCCATTCCGTTGCCCAGACTGCAACAAATGCTTCGGCCGGGCTTCCTCCCTGAGCATGCACCGAGCCATACACCAAAGGGAACGGTCTCATCGCTGTCCTGACTGTGAGAAGTGTTTTTCCCAGCGGTCCACATTGGTGGCGCACATGTACACTCACACTGGTGAAAAGCCATTCCGTTGCCCAGACTGCAACAAGTCCTTTGGTCGGGCATCTTCCCTGAGCACGCACCGGGCCATACACCGAGAGGAGCGGCCTCATTGCTGTTCTTACTGTGGCCGGACCTTCACACAGCGCTCTGCACTCACCAGCCATCTCCGCGTCCACACTGGGGAGAAGCCTTACTGTTGTGCTGACTGTGGACGCTGCTTCAGTCGGAGCTCAGGGCTCCATGAGCACCAGCGGGTGGTACACAGCGGCATGACCCCCTTTACCTGCACTCACTGTGGCAGAGCCTTTGCCGATTCCAAATATCTTCGGCGCCACATGCGCATCCACACGGGTGAAAAGCCTTATTCATGCCCTGACTGTGGACGCTGCTTTCGCCAGGGCTCTGAAATTGCAGCCCACAGGCGGATCCACACTGGTGAGCGTCCCTACCCCTGCCCTCAGTGTGGCAGGCAATTTCGCACAAAGTCAGCTATGACAAGCCACCAGTGGGTCCATCGGCCAGGAGCCAAAGGCCGCAGGGACAGAAAAGACAGTCAGTTATCTATATCCCTGAGCGCTGGCCAAGTGGACCCGGATCCACCTGTGGGCTTCCAGCATTACCCAGAGATATTCCAGAAGTGTGGGTCTTAAAAGTGTCAACATAGAGGGTGAAATATGTACATTGTTTGAAGCCCAGAGCCTTGAACCTATGGCATCCTCCGGAAGTCACAGACGGTCTAGCTAGTGCTGGTCCTGGGCACAGGGTACAGTCATCTAGGTGGTTACCAGATTTGCACATACTGGGATCCTACTGCCGTCTCTGCGCCTATTGGGCTGGGCTGGGAAACCCCACTAGATCACCATGTGAGAAGCAAGGGCAGTTAGTTTCCTGGCTCAGAAGTACTGAGAGGGTGGAGGTTGAAGAGAACCTTGTTGACGTCATTGCGTCTTTAATGCAGAGGCTAAAGTTGATGGTTCTGTGTGAATTGAGCCATCTGCAGTCTCAGGGACTGAGTTACTGCTCAAGAGCCTGGTGTGGTGGTGCCTGCCTGTGATTCCCACTCTGGGGAGGTATAGACAGGAAGATCAGGAATTTCATACCACTTTTGGGTCATGTGAGACTGCATCTAAAGAGGATATATTAATTGAGAATTAAAATTCAAAGTACCTCACCCTCCACCTCCGAGATATCTAGCTTCTCTTGAAGAAAAAAAAAATCTGAAATAATCAGCCAAGCAAACAAAACATGTTTGTTCTGTGTTCCATTCTCAGTACGGCAAATACTGGGTGTGCTGGCACATGCCTAGGTTTCCAGCACTTGGTAGGGGGAAGGCACCAGGAGATCGAGACTCTCAAGGCTGCCCTCAGTTACACACACACACACACACACACACACACACACACACACACACAAAACACAGGAGGGGGGAGGGGCACTCAGTAGGTAAGGACTACAAGTCCAGGGACCTGATTTCTGAGGTGGGAGGAGGGAAGGCCTTCTTGAAGGTTGTCCTCTGGTGCTTTTTCGGGTTTTCTGAAGCAAGGAGGGCATGTGGGTAATTGTATGGCAGAGGAGGGAAATTGAAAAACCAAAGGAAATGACTTCACAGACTCTCGTCCTGCTCCTGTAGTTTAGTTTGGATTTTTTAAAATTTCTTAACTCACCTATCACCTTGTTTACCATTCCTCTGTGCCTGTGAAAGGAAGCGGCATAAGAGGGAAGCCTGGTCAGAAAGAGGCCCTTGGGGACACATCTCTGACCCTACACAAACTGGTTGTTGGCTCTGCCCAGGCTGCCCTCCCACCCCTCTCTATGTCCACTAGGGAGAAGCCTGCTACCCAGCAGCAGCTCCTGAATTAGGAGGGAAAGGCGCTGACAGCTTGTCCAGTCTGGGAACACCCAGGGCTGGGCCTTTGTAGCCATTCTTAGACACAGGCAGTGGGGGCTCCACACCTGTTTGATCTGGAGGAAGTCTTTAGCCTTTGAGTCTTTTGGGGCTCAGAGACAGATCAGAGAGACTAAGCAATTGGCCCAAGATCACAGTGAAGCTGCAGGGTCACAGTCTACTGCTGCCTGTTTAAAATGTGTGTCTATGTGTATGCACACATGCATGCAGATGCCTGTGGAGGCCAGGAGTGGATGGCTGGAGCTACAGGCAATTATGAGGGGGCTGTCGTGGGTGCTGGGAACCAAGCTCTGGTTCTTTGGAAGAACAGCAAGTGTTCTCAACCTGTGATCTGTTTCCTCAACACACAATTTTTTTTAAAGATTTATTTATTATATGTAAGTGTCTTTGGACACACCAAAACATCATGTGGTTGCTGGGATTTGAACTCAGGACCTTCAGAAGAGCAGTCAGTGCTCTTAACCGCTAAGCCATCTCTCCAACCCCAACACACAGTTTTTAAGAGACATCTTGGTGTCTGTTGCCCTGAACTCCTGAACTCAGAAGATCCCTCTCCTGTAGCCTCCAGGTGACTGAGGTAAATGTTAAGTTCACCTCTGCTGTCTTTAATCTCTGATGAGTTCCTGACAAGGTGCCTGGCAAAGGGCTGTGAGTCAGGTCCTGGGGAGTCTGGCAGGAAGATCAATGCCATGTGGGCTAGCGTCCCCAAACAAACAAAAACCAACACCCAGGGCCTGGAGAGATGGCTCGGTGGGCTAAGAGTATGGCCTGCTCACCCAGAGATCCTGAGTTCAATTCCCAGCAACATGTCAGATGTGTCACTACCACCTGTCAGTCTTGCTGCTGGGTAGAGCCTCTGAGCACCATGTGCACATACTTAGTGTAATTAAAACTATTAATAGTAAGAGAAAAAAACGGAAAAGGGAGGAGGAGCTTGTGAAGACAGCTGTCAGTAAAGCAGTTTGTAAAGCTGAGAAACCCAATTCAGTCCGCAGCACCCACAGTAAGAAACTGGGTGGCAGAGATAAGATATCCTGGGATCTCACTGCCAAGTGTGGCCAGCCTAATTGGTGAGCTCTAGAGCAGATGAGAGGCCCTGTCTCAGAGAGGGCAGGTGTGGCTCCTGAGAGTGACGTGACAGGTCTTCTGGCCTCCATGTGCACACTATTATTGTTTATTATTACTTATTATTATTGTGTACTCATGCATGTGAATCCTAGGACAGTTTTGGGCAGTTGGTCCTTTACTGTAGGTTCCGTATCAAATTCAGGTCACAGCAAGCATGTTTACCTTCTATGCCATCTTGACAGCCTAAGCTTATTATTTTAAAACTTACATTTTTGGCACCGGAGGATGTTATTTCACAAACCACCTTTTTTGTCATTGAGCACCACAGTATTGTTCGCATTGTACACATTCTGAAAGTGAAGGTTGGAGCTGATAGTCAAAGACATCTCAATGAATTAATTATTGTGTGTGGTTCATGATTGTCTGTCACTCCAGTTCCAGCTGATGTACTTCCCAGACCTCTTTGGGTACCAAGCATGCACTTGGTACACATACATGCAGGCAAAACACTCACACATGGATGACTAAATCTAATTAAAATACAAAACAACAACAACTAAAAATGGGGCCAGCTTCAGTTACACAGAGAGGCTAGCCTGGGGTATATAAGACCTTATCCCAAAAAAAGGAGAACTGGGGAGATAGTTTAGTGGTGAAAATGCTTCTCTAATAACCACAAAGACCTGAGTTCAAAACAGAAGCTCCTCTACTAAGTTCTGAGAAACTTCAGACTTTCTCAAAGGAGGAAAGGAGAAGGAGGAGCAAAACAGCCAGGTTTTCGAGCTCATGCTTGCAGTCCCAATACAGGAAGAAGGACTGCTGGGGTCCAGGTATGCGAGCTCATGCTTACAGTCCCAATACAGAAAGAAGGACTGCTGGGGTCCAGGTATGCGAGCTCATGCTTGCAGTCCCAGTACAGAAAGAAAGACTGCTGAGGTCCAGGTATGCGAGCTCACGCTTGCAGTCCCAGTACAGAAAGAAGGACTGCTGGGGTCCAGGTATGCGAGCTCATGCTTGCAGTCCCAGTACAGAAAGAAA
>NW_022196904.1:116439072-116440067 GCF_008632895.1 Mastomys coucha | reverse complement strand
CATGCTTGCAGTCCCAGTACAGAAAGAAAGACTGCTGGGGTCCAGGTATGCGAGCTCATGCTTGCAGTTCCAATACAGAAAGAAGGATTGCTGGGGTCCCAGGCCATCTTGGATTACAGAGTGTCTTTTCCTTTTGTTTATTGACCACGACTCCTAACAAAGCGCAACCACCAGCCCCACCCTCAGTGCCCTGGCATTTATGTACCCTCTGAAATGTTCCAGGAATCCCAAACATCACACAATTGCAGAAACTTGTTACGGGAAATATTAAAAACGATCACCCCTCAATCTCTCCTGCCCTGTCAGACCACGTTCCCACTCTAGTGCCAGTACTGACGGGCCTCAAAACTGTCCCGGCAGGGTCCTGTTATTCTCTCCCAGCTAGCAAGTTCATCTCCCTTACATGCAACACCCCACACAGTCATCGAGCGCCTAGTTACTCAGTAGAAACATGACTCTTAAGGCTTAATTATCCAATCAGGTTTATATATCAATAAGATCACAATTTACAAGATACCAATACAATAATTTCAGAGCCAAATGATAAAGATAATGCTTTAACCCAATTATTCTAACCTTGTGAAAACCTTAGCTACCTGTGACTGTTTAAAACCATGTGGGGTCTGGATCATCTTGCCACGGACTGGGATTTCTCGCGGGGGTCCCCTATTCCGCGGGACTAGGGATTCTGGCCAGGTGTGCACGGGATTCGGCTTTTGACAAACAGACTAGACACGAGTGGTGTAAAATCGGAGTGTATTTCTTTAAAAATGACATGAGGCTTTTACAATCATTGCAAAAGAGAAATGAAAAATCTGGCAGCTCAACAGTTGAGGTACCTCTGAGGCTATCTGAAACATACTGGGTCTAAAGCAGCAGCTATCTCCTCTGAACTGGTGTTGCATCCCCCGGGCCCAAGTGCTCAGGGCCTGGGGGACTGCGGGAGATACATGAATCTGAGTCCTAGCCCATCTAAGTTCTAGTGCTAGTCTTGC
>NW_022196904.1:116411068-116438208 GCF_008632895.1 Mastomys coucha | reverse complement strand
AAACAAATTTGGCTGAATAGCAGCAGTGTTAGCGATTCTTGTTGTTGTAGTCTGTGGTGGATGTCTGCGTGGCATCATCTTCCTGTTCGTCTCTCTTCATGCTGCTTCTCCCACTTTCCCCTGGTTTCCAACCTCAGTCACATCTAAATTTCTAGCTCCACCTCCCTATTCCTATCCAATCATAGGCCTGTCACTGCCCTTATGTGATTGGACAGAGAAAATGCTGCAACAGTGCCCTGGCATTTAGGTACCCTCTGAAAAGTTCCAGGAATCCCAAACATCACACAAAAACTGTCTTCAGGGACAAGGGATAAGGTCTCATGAGTCAGTAGGGACTTCACTGTAGGATGATTTATTTTATATGCCTGACCCTTTAAGGACCACATGCCCTTCGGTTTTAGTTGCCTGTTGGAATTCTGGGAACAGGAAAGTGTCTGAGAGCTGGGAGACACTGGTAAAATCACACCCCTGCTAGAGCATAGGCAAATCATAGTCAGGTGCTGAGCACCCCATATCCCCACACCTGGAATTAAAATGAAAACATACACAATGCTATGTTTTTTGAAGAAGCCAAAATTGCAAAGTTGGCACTACGGTCACCACGATTTGTTTTAGAGTTCTTTAGAGGAACAGAACCAAGGGGTGACAATATATCAGAATGTAAATGTATTGAGTGTCTTGGACACTTTTCTATTGCTGTGGTAAAAACCATGAACAAGGAAACTTATCAAAGAAAGCATTTTATTTGAGGCTCACAGTTTCAGAGGGTTAAAGTTCTTGATGGCAGTGTTCTCTTCTGTGGAAATGACTATGTTTCCTCTCAGCACTCCTGAGCTGCCTGTAGTTCCTTATCTAGGCTTGGGTCCTCGTGGGCATTCCTCTTTCTAGGTTAGCATGTCTATTGGTGTCATCCATATGAACTGTTGTGTTTAGACAGACATATTGGTGAGACTTCATGAGTTTAGCTTCTCTGACATTTCTAGGAGACAGAACCTCACAGTAAACTTCCTGGTGCTCTGGCTCTAACATTCTTTCTACTTTGCCCCCTTTCCTCAATGTTCCTTGAACCTTAGGTACAGGAGTTGTGTTGTAGATGAATCAGTAGGGACTTCACTGTAGGATGATTTAATTTATATGCCTGACCCTTTAAGAACCCCATGCCCTTCAGTGTTAGTTGCCTCTTGTAATTCTGGGAACAGGAAAGTGTCTGAGAGCTGAGAGTAGCTATCCCTCAGGGGAAAGTTTCATTTAACCAGGCCATCCTGGTCTTTACGGTGAGTTCCAGGACATCTGGGCTGCACTGACAAATTATGTCTGGAAACAACACACACACACACACACACACACACACACACACACACACTCAAAGGGAAATAAGGAAGCAAAACACATGGCTGAGCAAGTACCTGTGGGATAGCATGTTCCTCCCCTGTGCACGTGCCAGGGATGCTAGAGCTGCTTCATGGGGGGGGTGGGGATTTAATTTTAGGCTTTTTGGCTGATTTCCAGGCTGACTGACCAGTTTGTAATCCCATCAACAGTGAATGTGTGTCCCCTTTCCCTATGTCCTCTCTAGCATTCGTTATGGGCTATTTTGTTGATTTTTTTTTTTTTCATTCTGACTGGGGTCAGATGAAATCTCAATTTTGTTTTGATTTGTATTTCTGTAATTGCTAGGGATGATGAACATTTCTGGAGCTATTTCTTAGCCATTTCTATCTCTTCCCTTTCAGAACCCTCTGTGTTCAGATGCTATGCCCTTATTTTAAATGGGTCCAATGTGGTTTTTATTTACTTTGTTTCTTGAGTTCTTTGTGTATTCTGGTTCTTAACACTCTATGAGATAAATGTACAGCTGCCAAGGATGCTGTTGGCAGGCCCATCAGAATAACATCTGATCATTCAACCAAAACTTTAAGAGGCAGGAGGGCTTGGAACGATGCATTTCACATTCTGAAGACAGCAGCTGACAGCTCAAAGCACCACTCCCAGCAAAGCCCACATGCATACTGGGTGCTCACATCTAGCAGCCCCCCAGAGCCAAAGCTTCCTGTGTCACTCGGACCTTGACACAGTCTGCTGGAAGATCTGAAATCACTGTGTGCGTGGGAAGTCATGCTTGCTCTATCTTTAAGCTTAGTGCAGACCTAGTGAGCAGAAACCTGATCTTGACCCAATGCATTTGCACCGAGACAGGGTAGAAAGGCAGGGGAAATCATGGGTGCGTGAGAAAGGAAGACAGCCCCTTACCCTGACGTCTGACTGAAGCCTCTCCCCAGTTGAAAAGCAAGAATTCCAGGAAATTAATATTTTAGTGTAGTGGTGGCTTTATGTACTGTGTAAAGATTATCTTTGTATTATTCAAATGTTGATTTCTGCGTTGACAGAGATCTGATTGCAGGACTTATACTGTCATTATTATGAAGCATCTCCTGTCTCAGTATTTTATAAACATTGTTCTCCATCGCCTTGTGATTGGTTAAATAAAGATCTGAATGGCCAATAGATGATCTGAGGAGGAAAGACAGGACTTCCGGGTAGAAAGAGAGATCTCAGTGGGAGCCAGAGAGGCAGGAGTTCCTAGCTAGACTTGAGAAAGAAGCAAGGACTAAGAGATTGCTAATTAAAAGGTAATAATAGGTCACGTGGCAGGACAAAGGCCAAGCCAATATTACCAGGTTAGACTAGCTGAGAATCTGCCCCGCAATAGTGCCTAAACTCATAATAAATATAATTGTCCATATCATTATTCAGAGCAAGGGCGAACATAGAAAGACCTTCACGGTTACATTTGGCGTCCAATGCGAGGCCACATAATATCAAAGCTTCAGGCCTGCGAAAAGCAGAGAACAAATACTTCCCATAGCAATTTTCTACCTGGGCAGGAGGTAGTCCGGTCGAGAGATGCCCAGAGACCCTGATGAGCAGTAAAGCCCAGTAGGAATGGGGAAGCAAAGAGCCTCGGGGCTCTTCACAGGCGCAGCTCCTTCAGAGGCCCTGCTGTACCGTGGAGCACGTGAATAAAGCCCGTGAGCTAACTCCGTCCGCTGTCACAGGTTCGCAGCCATGTCCCCAGCGAATGCCTGGCTGCGGCAGAGCCAGAATCCACCGCAACTAGTAAGGAGCACCCACACTGCAGCCTGCAGGACCGCTGATCCAGTTCATCCCTGGGAGACAAGGTAGAAACACAGCGCCGGCCCAGCAACTTCCCAGAGCTGGGGTGAGGCTGGACTCTCGTGGGAGGACAAACAGTGGACTCGTCCAGCCCAGGGTGGTAGGAGGGGCCAGGCTGCACAACGCGGGCCAGCCTACGGACAGGACCCTAAGCACAGAAGCCGCCAAGGCTAAACGAGCAGAGCCAGCAGCCAGCGCCATGAGCAGCATCGTGAGCCAGCAGCCAGCGCGGTGAGCCAGCTGTGCCGCAGAAAGAGCCTGCACTGATGCAGAAGGCAGCGGGACAGAGAAGCTTGTCACGGCAGTAGGCATGCCAGCAAAAGTATGCAGAGAGTGTTAAGAAAATGAAAAAGACTAAACCACAGAAGGGTGGAAAAAAATGTAGAGAAAATTCAGTGCAGTAAAAGATATCAAGTGCGAAAACGGTAAAAGAGAAATAAATAAATGTGCATAGAAAGTAATGTCTCTGAAGTGTATTTTGAAAGATACATATATGCTGAAGAAAATAAACTGAACACAGTCATAGAAAGAAATACCAAATTTGAATATAAAATAATGTCTCCGAAGAAAGGAGAAAGAAAAATAAGTAAAAATGTTCATTAAATGTGCATAATAAAGAGAAGTCTCCAAAGGAAAGAAAGAATTAAAGAGATTTAAAAGGAAGTACTGTCTTTTGTTTAAAAAAAAAATGGAAAAATACAATGGCAGAAAGCATGTGGATTCTGTATAATTTTGATTCAGCAAACAATTATATTTTCGGTGATGATTGCAATTTTATAATTTTTTTCCAGAGAGATGAGAATAAAGCAGACTTAGAGAAGGGAAAGACTGAAAAATTAAGTGCTAGATTGGAGGCGACAGAAAAGAGATCAGAAAATCCTTTGATTCCGAATAAAGGATCGTCAGAGGAATCCAGTCTAAAGCCTACAGCGCCACCTTGTGATAATATTGCAGAACGGCAGCCTATCGAGATGCTAACTAAAGAGGTTTCAGCTATGAGAAGACATAATCAGATTAGATAGTGTAATAATAATTGTCAAGGGCCAATGACTAGATTAAGGTCTATATGCTGAGTTAAGAGTAAAGTTCTGTTTATGATGGTACCTTAAAGCAGTTTCAGACAATAAGTTATGTATTTCATTTTATAGAGTTCAGAGACTTAAGATATGTTAATATATCATACAATCAAGATGTCAATATTTCTGCATTGGGTTCTGAAAAGGCTGATTATGAGATTGCACATTTAGATAACAATATTCGAAATGACTTTACAGATTGAAGTTGACTATGCTTCGACCTATCCATTATTTTAGGCACTATGGCATGAAACATGATATTAACATATCCTACAGGACAAGCAATTATAGGGAGATCTAGCATTATCCCAACATCTCCCCTTTTAGTCCAATAAAAGGCTCTTTCTCTAACATCAGTAAACTATATACAGTAAAAGCAATTATGAAAAATATCAGGTAAGAATTGCATTCACAATATCCATCCATTTGTATTTAGCGACCTTTAAGAAAGTATTCTACTATCTAGCCTACCTTGGTGAGTCTGAAGTTCTGTACCTAAATTATTTTTATCATTTTTTTGTTGTTTTTTCAAGACAAGGTTTCTCTGTGTAGCCTTGGCTGTCCTGGAACTTGCTCTGTAGACCAGGCTGGCCTCAAACTCAGAAATCCATCTGCCTCTGCCTCTGCCTCCCAAGTGCTGGGATTAAAGGCATGTGCCACCACTGCCCAGCTGGCTGTAGGCATTTTTTAAATTCACCAATCAGGGATAACTTGGGGGGCAAGGTTTGCACAACACAAGGTCTCCTCTTCTTGGAGCCACCAGATTTTGGGGTGCAGAATTTAGCATTTCAGTATATAGCAGCACCAGACCAACCCCCTCCAGCTGTTCTTGGTTCTTTCTTCATGTCTAAAGTCAGGAGATCTCCCCTAGTCAAATCTGATCCTTTGAAGGAGACAATAGCTTTTTGTTTTTATGAAAAAAGGGGCCTAGCCTCTTCCCCAACACAGTACATGATTCTGAGATTGTCACATCTTTAAAATATACAAGCTGATTTAATTCAGCAGTTTCCCCCCACAATCCAGTATCTCACAGAACCTGTTGGGTTTCTTCTCATTCACATTTTAAAATGTAAAATTAATAAAGCACTATGCAATCTGTCTCTGGAGGTCTTTGTAGTCCCTTTCTGTTTATTAAGCATCTCTTTTAAAATATGATTAGACCTTTATATAACTGCTTGTCCTATAGGAATATGCTTTATGATGCAATATAAGAAAAGTTGTTTCCTATTACTAGAGCCATATGCTGGAACCCTGTCGGTCTTCATTTGTACAGGTATCCCCGTAATAGCCATAACTTCTGATAAGTGTGTAATTGCACAATCAGTCTCTTCAGAACTTAAAGTAGTTGCCCATTGAAATCTTGAATATGTGTCTATGGTATTATATGCCATATGGTTACATACTTTAACTTTCCAAACTCTGCAAAATGAAACACATTTATTTGCCAAATTGCATTTCTTTGGGTACCTTTTAGGTTACTCCCTGCAGGTAATGGAGTTTGGTTATACAAAGAACAGTTAGGGCAGTTCTGAATGATTTTCTTGGCTTTTTGCCAAGTGATAGAAAAATCTTTCTTTAAACTGTTGCTGTTAACATGGTGTTTCTTATGAAATTCTGAGGCTTCTAGCACATTTCCTATTATTAGCTGACCGATTTCATCATTACCTTGTGCTAGAGGGCCTGATAGAACTGTACAGGATCTGATATGTGTTTTGTACCATGGATGGTTTCTATTTTTGATTACTTGTTGTAGTTGAATAAATAGTGAAGTTAATTCTGAATCGTCTGGAATAAGTTCAGTAGTTTCAATCTGTAAAACAATTCTTTCTCCATACTGAGAGTCAGTAACTATGTTGAGATTCAGCTGATCAGTGGTGCCTTTAATCCCAGCATGTGGAAGGAAGGCAGAGACAGGCAGATTTCTGAGTTGGAAGCCAGCTTGGTCTACAGAGTAAGTTCCAGGACAGCCAGGGCTATTCAGAGAAACCCTATCTCAAAAAAAAAAAAAATCACATAATACCCTAATAATGGCATACAACTCTGATTTTTTTAAACTAAATTATAAGGGCCTTGAACCACATTATTCATTTTTCCTAACTTATAACCTGCCTGTCCTGATTTATTTGCATCAGAATAGAATGTAGTGGCTGCAGACATTGGTGTCCTTTTTACTACCTGGAGGAGAATCCAATGAGTTCTTTTTATAAACTGAAATCTCTTGCTTTTGGGATATTTGTTGTTAATCTCTCCCCCCAAAAAACAAAAAAAATTATTGCAAGTTTTTTGCTAGTGTTCCTCTTGTGCCCATAATGAGGCAGTTTCAGCATTAATGAAGGGTACCACAACTTCTGCTATATCTATTCCTGGTAGTTGATGAAGTCTCATTTTTCCTTTCAGAATCAATTTAGAATCCTTTTCTACATAGGTCTGTAATTTTTTTTACTCTGCTTGTGTGCTAAAAATATCCATTCTTAGATACTATCCTCTCTCTCATCAGATTTCCTGTGGGAGGATGAGTAGAAGGCAAAAATAACTAAAATATAGTCAGTCTTTGGACTCAAACACTCCAATGCAAGTTCTGTAATCTCAGCTCTATAGGGTCAGTTCTCCCTCAGCCTCCGCTGATGACTTTCTTGGACTATTGAAGTTCTTACCACCCCATAAAATTCGGAACCAATCACTCGGCTCCTGAGCTGTTAGTCCAGTTGTGGGCCTTAGCCAATTAACTTTGAAAACCATTAAGAGTTCTTAATTGGAATAACTGGGACCAGCAGGACCAGGCACACAGGAACTCCACCAGCCCAGTGGCTCTGGTTCCTTCCAGTCTCTCTGGGCTGGTGTCCTGAGCAGACCTTGGGCACAAGCTCCTTAGCCAGTCCCACAACACCCAGAGGAAGCTCCACTACCAGGTGCTCTAACAAGCCCAGGATCACAGGATCCCAGAACCACAGAATCACAGAAACAGCTTGACTCTGAGGAGTTCTGACACAACCAGGATCACAGGAAGGACAGGCTCCAGTCAGATTTAGCTAGGGCAGGTAGCCCTAGAGATAACCAGATGGCGGGGGGCAGGGGGAGCGTAAGAAAACAAACACCACAAACCAAGGCTACTTGGCATCATCAGAACCCAATTCTCCCACCATAGCAAGTCCTGGACACACCATCACACCCGAAAAGCAGGATTCAGATATAAAATCACTTCTCATGATACAAGACTTTAAGAAAGACATAAATAGCACCTCAAAGAAATGCAAGAGAACACAGGTAAACAGCTAGAAGCCCTTCAAGAGGAAACACAAAAATCCTTTAAAGAACTACAGGAAAACACAATCAAACAGGTGAAGAAAATGAGCAAAACCATCCAGAATCTAAAAATGGAAATATAAACAATAAAGAAATCAGAAAGAGAGACAACCCTGGAGATACAAAACCTAGGAAAGAAATGAGAAGTCATAGATGCAAACATCACCAACAGAATACAAGAGATAGAAGAGAGAATCTCAGGGGCAGAAGACACCATAGAAAACATTGACACAACAGTCAAAGAAAATGCAAAAAGCAAAAAGCTCCTAACCCAAAACATCCAGGAAATCCAGGATGCAATGAGAAGACCAAACCTAAGGATAATAAGTATAGAAGAGAGTGAAGACTCCCAATGTAATGGGCCAGTAAATATCTTCAACAAAATTATAGAAGAAAACTTCCCTAACCTAAAGAAAGAGATGCCCACAAACATACAAGAAGCCTACAGAACTCCAAATAGACTGGACCAGAAAAGAAATTCCTCCCACCACATAATAAAAACACCAAATGCACTAAACAAAGAAATAATTTTAAAAACAGTAAGGGAAAATGGTCAAGTAACATATAAAGGCAGGCCTATCAGAATTACACCAGACTTTTCACCAGAGACTATGAAAGCTAGAAGATCCTGGGCAGATGTCATACAGACCCTACAAGAACACAAATGCCAGCCCAGGCTATTATACCCAGCAAAACTCTCAATTACCATAGATGGAGAAAACAAGATATTCCATGACAAAACAAAATTTACACAATATCTTTCCACAAATCCAGCCCTACCTACAAAGGCTAATAGATGGAAAACATCAACATAAGAAGCAAAACTACACCCTAGAAGAAGCAAGAAAGTAATCTTTCAATAAATCTACACAAACCTAATTCCACCTCTTACAACAAAAACAACAGGAAGTGACAATTACTTTTTCTTAATATCTTAATATGAAAATTAATATTACCAACATATCCTAATCGATTGAAATCCAAAAATATGAGGAATTAGAAATTTGTTGATTGTCATCCAATAGTCTCTCCAATTTGGTAATTGGAGAAATATGTCCAATATTGTACAATCTATATACACTTTCAACGTGTTTGTGCATGACAGTGTCTGGCTGTGTACAACACAAGGGTCTTGAAATCTTGCTTCTCCTATCTCAGCCTCTCTATTAGTAGTATTATTTATTTCATGTTCTTACACTATACTATGGTTTTCAGAACAGCTTATATATTTCAAAAGTATTTATATACCCGAAAGAAACATAGACGATTAACTAGGGAAGTGGCTTGTAAGAAAACAACAAAGAGTGAGACTGAATGCTTTGCTTGACATTTGTAACTCTTGTATCAAGTTTGAAGAAGAGGACTTTGTAAGTTACTCTTTCTCTGAGATGAATGCTTTTCCAAATTATCACAGCTAATGAACCAAATTCTTACCCTTACCTCATGTCTGTGTCTGTGTCTTCTTCTCCAAGCAGAACCATTGTTCATTGAAACAGTTGGTGAATGACTTTATGGATAGACCATCTTAATACCTACACCATTTTTTAAATGAATGTAACCTATTCTCTGTGGACTGAGAATGAAGTCACTCACTCAAGTCAAATAGCTTTGACCATAGCAGGAAGTCTGTATCCAAAAATCATGCCTACAATTCATTCCTTGGCACAGCAGAACTGTCAACTCTCATCTTAGATACGATGGAGGTAAAATCTTTCGGTGATGTGAGGGTCATTGAAGTACAGTCTTATTACAATGAAATCCAATGTCTAAAAATTGTTCTTATTTTGGGCTTGTACCACAGTAAGAGCCAAGATTTTAAACTATACTAAATACAAAACGAACAAAAAAACTTTATCTATGTTCATTTAAGAAAATACTGGTAGTGATGTATTATTTTGAAATATACAGTTAATATGTTTGGAGTTATTTAAAATTTATGAGAAAAATGTATTTTCACTATTGCTGTAGACGAGCATCTACATAAGACTGTTAAATTGATTGTTGTTTTATATCAAACAACTTTTATAATACTAAAAAAAAGAGTTTTTAATTGGTCTCTCCCAATTTGTACTTTTTGTGGTCAAATACTTTGCAGACCTACCTTGTATCCTAGATAATTGATAGGATCTCCTCTTATCTGCATCTGAATCAGTCATTAAGATATCATCCACATAGTGATAAATTATAGATTGAGAAAACTGCTTACAAATTATTTCTAATAGCTCTTGTACAAAATATTGGCACATGGTACAGCTGTTTGCCTAACTTGTGGTAGGACTCTCCAATGGTCTCTCTTTGTTGGACAACTATTATTATAAGTAAGTACTCAGAAAGTAAACCTTTCTCTCTCATACTCATGGAAAGGGACTGTGAAAAGCAATGTTTTAGATCAATCAGATACACCCATACAGACTTATCAGTTATCCATTTTAAAGGTAGGATGGTTAGTAACTTTGAAAGATCAACACTTGTCATGTCCTGCTTATGTACGACCTGAACAGTTCTTGATAATAACTTTCAATGTTTTTCTCAGGAGCATTCTTTATTTTATGGTTTGTTTCTGAGACTGGAGGAGTGTTAATTTGTTTTCCATTGCTGCAATAAATCCCCATAAATTCATGGCTATAACAGCAACACACGGCTTTAATTTTTCTTTGTCCTTCGAACCTGATAGATTCGATGTATCTAACCTGATAGATTCGATGTATCTTACACTTCGTTTTATCTGAAAAGTTTCAATCCACGTAGTAGCTGAATATTTACCATCTGGCTAATCTTGGTGCCAAGATTTTGGTGAAATTATTGTCACCTGTGCTCCTGTGTCTACTAAACCTCTCATTTCAATGCCATTTATTTGTAGTTTTAGCTTTGGTCTCTGATAAGTTATAGTTGATAATATATAGAAAACATGCATGTTGTCTGGTCTCTCCTGAATGTTTTGTTTGTTTGATTTACTGCAGCTGTTCTGTCATTGGTTACATCCAGATCAGTATTGTTTTTAATGACAGGCATCAAATCTTTTAATTGCTTTGAGGATGAGTTTCTCAGACCAGGAATGATTGAATCAAGTTAGATATCAGGGCGTTCCGGAGGCCCCTAGAGTGTTTCCCAATAGCAAAGGGTTCCCTTGCATGTCCCTTGTTGATCTGCATTCATTAGTCCAGTGCTGGCTTTGCCACACCTTCTACATACTACAGAAAGCTGGGGCCTTTTTGAATTATCTCTAGGAGGCAGAGGCAGGGAAATCTCTTGAGTTCCAGGCCAGTCTGATCTACAGAACAAGTTCTAAGACAGCCAGGACTACATAGAGAAGTGTAAGACCCCGGAGAGTCTTAGCATAAATGTGCTACCCCACAAATCACAGCTTGACAACAGATCACTGCAAAAAGGCATGAGGTTTATTGATCCAATGTATGTGGGCTTGCAGGCCCCATTTTACACAGGCCTAGGGGAATTTTCCAGAAGGGTTAGGTAACCTCTAATATGATTGGTAGGGCACAAAGCAGTGACATCAGTACATTTTTGATTGACTACTGTTAGTTTCATTATGTTCAGTGAGACCTTGAAGAACTTTGGAAACCAGCTCAGTTCTGACCTTGTTATCTTCTCCAGCTCGGTGTTGTGACTCTGCTCCACACTTAGCTTCCCTAAGTCAGAGCCAACATTGACTAAAGGATCCATAGCGCCTTCTGAGGAGCATGCTTCCTGGGGAATTGAAATTTTTTATTCCCAAGGTTTTTGGGCCTCTCATAGTGCAGGCAATGGCACACTTCTGCCTCAAATGTAAATACCATCTCGGGGGGGGGGGAGGGGCTTCCACCCTCAGCACTTTTTTTTATTTTGTGTGTATGGGTTTATTTATGTGTGTATCTGTGGTCCATGTGAATGCCTAGTGTTGTAGGACAGAAGGCGGCATCGGAACCTTCTGTTGGACAGAAGCAACTGTTGTAACAGAGCAACTGTTAAACACACACACACACACACACACACACACAGAGAGAGAGAGAGGAGAGAGAGAGAGAGAGAGAGAGAGAGTTTAGAATCAAACCCAAGTCTCCTGGGGGAACAGCCAGTGCTTTTAATGTCTTCAGTTCATCAGCACTTTTTTTTTTTTCATTTACTCAGCTCTTTTTCTAACTTGTCCTTAGGAGGACAAAACAAAGGCCACCCCTTTAGTTTTTTGTTTGTTTGTTTTGTTTTGGGAGGACACATTAACAACAGACCATCAGGCATCTCCATGGCCAGGTCCTGATGGTCCTGCTGTTGACAGGTCCCTCAGGCTGGCCTCAGACTCAGAGAGATCTGCCTGCCTCTGCTGGGATAAAAGGTGTGGGCCTCCATTGCCTGGCAAAACATAGGTTTGTTTGGGGTGCTGGGGCTTGAATCCTGGCTTTCACATGTGCTGTGTAAGAGTTCTACCAGCCCCAATCCCTGCAGAAACTTGGAAAGTTGTAGAAAACTTGGCAAAAATACACTGCTCAGTTATAGTATAGACCAAGTCCACCCCACTAACCTTCACATCTGCCCCACTGAGGGCTCCCCAAGCTTTTGTGTGTGTGTGTGTGTGTGTGTGTGTGTGTGTGTGTGTGTGTGTGTGTGGTGTGTGTAATTGATTCATGTGCCACTTTGTCACAGGACATGGGACAAGAATGGGCTCAGCAAACAGCCTCATCCCTTTCCTGTTACTGGGTGCTATCCCGTGGATGTTCAGCTTGCTGAACCAGTCCTCACACCACGACCCCCAACCCCCGCCCCTACTCAAGCCAGAAGTGGGGCTACTCTGTGGATTACAATGTGCAGTCTTTACTATCTGAGGATTTCCGAGTGCTTTCAAGTTTGCAAGGCCTGTCCAGGGCCCAGAAACTTGACCCAAATCCTACTTCCTGCTATTACCTGACCTTCTAGTATTTAATCAATCCTTCTATGGGTCATGAGACCCCTCAGCCTACCTGCACTTCATTCTCATCTCATTTCTTGGCAGTAATACCTCCACCAAAGGTAGGGTAAAATGGAAACTTCTAATTTCTTTGGAAAGTCAATTATGTCAAATGATGCTTTGCTGGGGCACACAGGTGAAAGGATGTCTTGCTATAGCAGATACGTGAAATAACCTGTGATGAAGGAATACAAATATGACCCCACAGACAGTGGGAGCTGGAGCCTTGGTTTGGTTTGCTCTACCTCACTCTTCTTCACTAACAACACCCATGTATTGGTTCACTTTATATTGCATTGTTGAGCTCCATTGGTGGTGATGCCATTGAGAGAAACTTGCCAAAGAGTTGCTCGTGAGGTTCCTGTGACTTCTTGCTGCTTCAGCAGCCTTGGCCCGGTTGGCAAGCCTTGCAGTTTCCTCAGAACTGAACTACAGCTGCTGGTTCATGCCTGGTGTCTGCTTGCCCGCAGGACTGGACTGCAGCTGCTGGTTCATGCCTGGTGTCTGCCTGCCCGCAGGACTGGACTGCAGCTGCTGGTTCTTGCCTGGTGTCTGCTTTGCACTGAACTGCTAACAGAGAAGATTGAGCTTGCCCCAAAGAACTATTGCCGAACAGGTCCACTTCCCCTATATCCTAATAACTTTTTTCTTCCACTACTTCTGATGAGTAGTGGGCAAGAGGAAAGGTTGAATGTTTAACAACTTTGTGGGCTGGAGAGATGGCTCAGTGGTTAAGAGCAGTGACTGCTGTTCCAGAGGTCCTGAGTTCAATTCCTAGCAACCACATGATGAGTCACAACCTTCTGTAATGGGATCTGATGCCCTCTTCTAGTGTGTCAGAAAACAGCAACAGTGTACTCATGTACATAAAATAAATTTTTAAAAAGGTTGCAAAGAATTTATGCCTACTGTAGGGCTCTCTCTTTTTTTTTTTTTTGTCTGTTACTACAGGTCTGAGGCTCAGTTTCAGAGGCAAGTTAAGCCAGGAAGGAGGGTTTCCTCAAAACATTTGTTTTTAGGTCACACACACACACACACACACACACACACATACATATATATATACACATATACACATATATACATATATGTATATATAAAGCAATATATAAACATATATGCATATATAAAACTATACATATATATATATACATATATATACATATATATATATATATATATATATCTTTTCTTTATAACCAAGTTGAAAATAGTCAAGTTGGCATCCACAATGCATCTCCCAAGCAGATCTGCATTTTCTCTTCCTCACACAATTTTAGCAAGCACTCTACCACTATGTTCCCAGTCCCTCTAAATTACTAACAATATCCAGGATAATGTCAAGTTATTACACTATTTTCTGGGGAGTACTGGCAAAGCAAAGTTATGTATAGCACACACAGAAACTATTACCACTCTCCCCAGTGCTGAGGGTTAACCCCAGGACTTTGTGTCAAGCAATCACTCTGATTTTTGAGTTACATTCTCAACCTTTCATTTTATATATATATATATATATATATATATATATATATATATATATATATATATATATATAGAGTTTGGTTAGATAAGTAGGTGCAGAGCCCACAGATGAGAAATTGTGGTATTTTCAAAGTAAGTATTTTCACATCACCTTTTTGAAATGTAGGAAGTTGAACATCTCTTTCCCAGCCACTGGATGTGAGAAACTCATTGAATGGACAGAGCGCTGAAGTTGCTGCTGCTGCTCCAGATAAAGACCAGAAGTTCATGCAGTCGGAACTAGTGGCACAGAAGTAGTTTTCCCATAAAGCAGGGTGTCTTGACCCATGGCTGAATGTGTCTGCTATTGAAGAACATTGTTTTCTAGATTAATAACAGGGGAGTGAATGCAGATCTGCTTGGAGATGCACTGTGGATGCCAACTTGACTGTTCTCAACTTGGCTATGAAGAAAAGGAGAAACAGGAGAAGACAGAAAGAAGAGGAAGAGGAGGAGAGAGAGAGGAGGAGGCAGCTAGGGATGTAGCTCAGTTGATGGAGTCTGCCTCATGCTCATAAGGCTGAGCACGGTGTCCTCTGGAGATTGGGGCAAGAGGATCAGCAGTTCATAGAGAATTCAAGGCCAGTCTGAGTTAAAGACAGTAAGAATAACAAACGACCAATCCTGGACAGACAGATCACTACTGTATCTGGACATCTGAGACCCAAAAGACTTAGCAGAATCTTCAAGTTTGCTGGCTGTGTAAAACCCTTAATTAAGGTGTGCAGGAATGCTACCAAACCTGCCTTAGCAGAAGAGTAGAATAATGACTAGATTAGATGATACTGACAATATGGCTGCTCCGTTAGGGCTAGGGGAAAGTTTTTATTTTATTTTTAATTGTCGACAGGAGAGGGAGAACAGCCAACGTCATCTGGAAGAGTCCAGAGAAAGTAAGCTAAACACAGCCAGCCAACGGGCCAGGGCCAGGATCTCTGTTAGCAGTCCTTCTATGCTCCGCCCAACAGTTACCTAGCAACAGCCAGGTAGGTCTGGCTTGCAAAAAAACGGCCTGTTTGGCCTACCTTCTTCCTCTCTCTGGCTCTCTGACCCATTTCTCTCTCCGACCCCTTCTCACTCTCTCCCTTTCCCCCTAACCCTCTCTCACCCCTCTCTTTCTCTGCCTCTACTTCCTTCTCAATTCCCCTTCCCATGCCCCCAAATAAACTCTATTCTTTTTTTTAATTTTTTTTTGTTTTTTTTTTCTTTTTAGAGATTTATTATATGTAAGTACACTGTAACTGTCTTCAGACACCCCAGAAGAGGGCATCAGATCTCATTATGGATGGTTGTGAGCCACCATGTGGTTGCTGGGATTTGAATTTAGGACCTTTGGAGGAGCGGTCAGTGCCCTTCACCGCTGAGCCATCTCTCCAGCCCAATAAACTCTATACTATACTATGGCTAGTACCTGGGGGACAGGGGTGGAGGGGAGGAACGCCCACTGAGGCACCCCCTTCCACCACACCATACCATGCTCCATAAAACGTGTCTTTGGCTTTATAAGACACATCACTATCTGCAAGAGAAGGGAGAGTAGCAGGGGATTGAGAATAGAGAAAACAATCAGGAACAGAGAAGTTCGGGAGGAAAAGGGGAGGGGAGGGAGAAGGGGAGGGAGAGGATGAGGGGAATAGGAGGGAGGGAGGGGAGTCTGGAACAACTGAGAATGGCAAGGTCATAAGGAGAAAGAGTAGCTGGGGAGTGGGTTGGGAGGAAGCCTGCGAGCTGGAGGGAGTTTAGGATGGGGGACGAGGTGAGAAGGGCTAGATGCTCGCTAGCACGGACTTTGAAGTGTGTAACAGGTACGTGTAATACCAGTGCTTTGCTAAAGCAGATCCGTGCCACAGGTAGTCATATGTCCCTTCTGCTCGAGAAAGGGAATTAACTCCTTTTGGTAAAGGAGAACCAGCTCACAAAGTACCCTGAGGAATTCTGGCTTTTATCTAACTGCCAGAAATCCTCCTATAGTCCACGTTGAGCTCATTTCTGGATATCTGTGCCGCCTTTTGTGGTTTGGGGAATTGGAGCTTCCTTCGGACTTGACACCTTCTTTCCTATGCAAGCCAGACAGGACTGGAGAGTTAGTCTGTAGATGCCATAAAGGGAGAATCCTTTCTGTCGGGTTCCCTTTTGAGTTCCAGTGTCACTCTCCGAACTCTCCAGCATGCTTGCGAGAAAATCCAGAAACGAGGGATTAAATTAAACACATGGAAAGGGGAGAAATTAAAGATCGTCCTATGTTAGCATCTCTGGAGTGGCTCCTCAGCACCTGTAAAACCCGAGAGCAGACCGAAACGAGAAGGGAGGAAAGCGGAGGAGGGTGTCTACCCTAAGAGCCCTAGGCTTCCATTCTTTATAATGCAGGACAAACGGTTCAGGGAAACGTTTTGAAAGCACAGGCCGGGCTCGCGAGGAGACGCCTGGCACCTCCCTCTCTCACTCCCGCCGGCATTTCGGGCAAGCAGGTGAAATGGCCAGAACGCCCCCTGCCCCACACGACCGGGACCCACGGTGACCCGGGGACCAGGGGCGAGCAGGAGTTAAGAAAGTCAGTCCCAACAGCCAATCGTGGACGGAGTAGGCGGTGCCTCGCGGGGCGGAGGCGGAGATGTTTCCCTGGCAACGAGCCCGCGGCGCGGAGGGGGAGGGGAGGAGCGGGAGCTGGAGCGGCTAGTGGGCGCGGGTGTCGCCGTGGTAGATCATCGGGCTAGCCGACTCTCTGGGCTCCAGAGCCTGCATGTGCGGTCAAACGGGCGTCTGTCCGCGTTCCCGGTTCCAGTCCAAGTGACCCCTGAGGCTGAGGCGAGGAGCTAGCCCTAGCTTCCCCCGCTGGCGCCGGGAAGCGTCGCTCCTTCTCGCTGACCTTGGTCTCGCTTGTCGCTTCGCCCTTGGCCACACTCAGTGACCAGCACATGGTCGGAGAAATCCGCAGACAGGTCCCTGGTTAGGCCGAGACTCGCGATACAGACACACCAGCTGCGGTCGTCCTCCCCGCCGGCTCTGGGGCGTCGGGTCGCCCCCACCCCCCCAAGGCCCGGGAGAGCTAGTCCAGGGTTAATGCCAACGAGTTTCCACCTCCAGCCGCTCCTAGAGAGGCCGCGGCGCGAGCCAGCGGGGGGAACTGGCCAGGGACGGACACTTCCTGTGCGGGGGGAGGGGGCAGGGGAGCAGGAGCCCAGCCGGGGCTGGAGACCGGGACTAGGGGGTCTCGGGCCGGGAGCTGTGACTGGGGACGGCCGGAGGAGTCGACTAGCCCCTCACCCCCGGGGCCGCGACGCGCGGGGGCCGGTGAGGGCCACGAGACAATCGAGACCTTGGGAGGGGGGCGGGGCAGCGGACAGGGGCGGGGCCGGAGAGGCCCAGGGTCAAGACGTCCGGCCTTCGCGGCCCAAGCCAGGCCGCCCGGTCTCCTCGGCGGCCCTGAACGGGCGGGTGGCGAGGGCTCGGGGCTCCAGGCACTCGAACGGGGTCGTAGGATCGTCTGCCATCGCCACCGCCACCGCCGCCGCCCTGGGAGCTGGCAGGGATGGAGCGGGAGGCGTCGTCGTGGGGCCTCGAGTCCCGGGATGTGCACGGTCCCGACGCAGTGGGCAGCCCCGAAGGGTCTCTCAAAGGTGAGGGAAGGACCGCGCCTCTTAGGAGTGTACCAGCAAACAGCAGTGGCCCGTGGGAGGAAAATAAGGCCGGAATCTGAAACACTTGGAAGTGGGGTGGAGGGTGGAGACTGAGTGTCCCGGGTCTGTAGAGAGGAGGTGGTACATTTCATCAGCTCGCTTGTAGGGCTAGTGACCCTGTTTGGGGAGTGGGGAGAGAAGTTTGGGACAATTGATGGACCAAATGACCTTCCAGATCCCCATTCAATCTGGATTTTCTGTAATTCTCAGATCCTGCAGGCAACACAAGTGAGAATGAAGAAGGGGGAAATTCTCAGCAAGAAGGCAATGGGGACTATGAAGTTGAAGAAATACCTTTTGGGCTTGAACCCCAAAGCCCAGAGTTTGAGCCACAAAGCCCAGAATTTGAATCCCAGAGCCCCAGGTTTGAGCCTGAAAGTCCAGGGTTTGAATCCCGAAGCCCTCGGTTTGTGCCCCCAAGCCCTGAATTTGCACCCAGAAGTCCTGAATCAGATCCTCAGAGCCCGGAGTTTGAATCCCAGAGTCCTAGGTTTGAGCCCCAAAGCCCTGGCTGTGATCCCAAGAGCCCTGGCTATGAACCTGGGAGTCCTAGGTATGAACCCAAAAGCCCTGGGTATGGTTCGAAGAGCCCCGAATCTCAGAGTCCCGGGTATGAACCGCAGAACTCTGGAGATGGCGTTCAGAATTCTGAGTTCAAAACCCATAGCCCTGAATTTGAAAATCAAAGTTCCAAATTCCAGGAAGGTGCAGAGATGCTTCTGAATCCCGAGGAAAAGAACCCATTGAGCATACCCCTAGGAGTTCACCCCCTGGACTCCTTTACGCAAGGGTTTGGGGAGCAACCCACAGGAGCACTGCCTCTAGGGGCTCCTTTTGACATGCCTTCGGGGGCTCTGCTTGCTACACCCCAGTTTGAGATGCTCCAGAATCCCCTGAATCTGACAGGAACCCTTCGTGGTCCAGGCCGTAGGGGTGGCCGGGCCAGGGGTGGCCAAGGCCCTCGACCTAATATCTGTGGCATCTGCGGGAAGAGCTTTGGGCGAGGCTCTACCCTGATCCAGCACCAGCGCATCCATACCGGTGAGAAGCCTTATAAATGTGAGGTGTGCAGCAAGGCCTTTTCACAGAGCTCTGACCTCATCAAACACCAGCGCACTCATACAGGCGAGCGGCCCTACAAGTGTCCCAGGTGTGGCAAGGCCTTCGCTGATAGCTCTTACCTACTTCGCCACCAGCGTACCCACTCTGGCCAGAAGCCCTACAAGTGTCCACACTGTGGGAAGGCCTTTGGCGACAGCTCCTACCTCCTGCGGCACCAGCGCACCCACAGCCACGAACGGCCCTACAGCTGCCCCGAGTGTGGCAAGTGCTATAGCCAGAACTCATCCCTGCGCAGCCACCAAAGGGTGCACACTGGGCAACGGCCTTTCAGCTGTGGCATCTGTGGCAAAAGCTTCTCCCAACGGTCAGCACTTATCCCCCATGCCCGCAGCCACGCTCGTGAAAAGCCCTTCAAGTGCCCGGAGTGCGGCAAACGCTTTGGCCAGAGCTCAGTTCTGGCCATCCATGCCCGCACCCATCTGCCAGGCCGCACATACAGCTGCCCCGACTGTGGCAAGACCTTCAACCGCTCCTCTACACTCATTCAACACCAGCGCTCCCACACAGGCGAGAGGCCATATCGCTGCGCTGTGTGTGGCAAGGGCTTCTGTCGCTCCTCCACGCTGCTGCAGCACCATCGCGTGCATAGTGGGGAGCGACCTTATAAGTGTGATGACTGTGGAAAGGCCTTTTCACAGAGCTCCGACCTCATCCGCCACCAGCGGACCCACGCAGCTGGCCGCCGCTAACTAGTCACGGGTGGGAAGGTGATGTGTAGAAGAGATGGGGTCAGGGAACTTAAAGAAACCACTTAGCTGGAGGAGAGTGGAAGGATGAAATATTCTAGAAGATGGGTCCGGGTACAGGAAGTCTGAGAATTGGGCTATGAATGGGTTGGAGGGAGGCCAGACAGGCAGCAGGAAGCACCAGGAGAGAGCCATGCTGCTCACAGCAGTGAGCTCTTTATCTGGGAGGTCCTGTTCCGGCAAAGTACTAGATGGGGAGGGGGGAGGGCGAGGGACTGTCAGGTAGAGTAGGGTAGCTTAGACTGGTAGCTGCTGAGACCCTTGTGAAACCAGGAAGAAGGCAAAGGGTAGGTAGGTGGGGGTGAGGCCCAAGGGTGGGGTCTGGACCTCAGCAAACCCCATCCTGCCTTGTCTTCCTCAGGCTTTGGAGCCGTTTGAGTTCAATAAAACTTTTATGTGGTAAGAGACTTGTCCTTAAGATGTGTATGCAGACAGTTTCCTGGGCCACGGGAGACACCAGGCAGAACTGCAGCTGCTGGGGTCTTGCCAGGGTCTTGCCCCGGAAGTGTTTTTATGATCAGTGAGTGCTTCAGTGAGATTCGAAGTCCAGAGAATGGTGTATTTGCCCATGGGCACCGAAGTTCATGTGCTGTTGCTTGCTGCACAGAGTCAAAGGGACTGATTGTAGGAGATATGAAATAGTCTTCAGTGCTTCCTAAACTAAGGGTCTGTACTTATGTCAGAAAAACTCACCTGGGTGCTTATACCTAGGTACGACTGCTCCCTATCAAACCTTGGCTTAACCCCACCCTGTACCTGAGTTGGCACTTCCAGGCACCTCCAGATGATCTTTTCTCTAGGCTCTTGAGACTGGTGCAGGCAGCTACAGGTCAGCTCCACCCAAAGGGGAGGCCAGGTACTTGTTTGACAAAGATTAAGGAACCACTTCTCTAGCCCCTTTACCAGCCAGTGTGACCAGCCGGGCTTGGCTGGTCTGCTTTCTCTGGTACCCTGTATCAGTTGAAGGGACCACCTTGCCCCTACCCTGGTTTCTCATCCAAATTTCAGACTCAGGCTGATGCAGACTTACTATCAGATGGGTGGATGATTCTAAAGTATGGACATTTGTGACCTTAGCAGAGGCGAGCAGGCTACACCATGGGGATCTGTTGGGAACACATTTTAAGACAGTGCCTGTTGGTAAAGCATCTGAAAGTTTTGCTTCTGTTCCACAGAAGAGGAGACAGGCTGCCACAGGGGGCA
Organism: Mastomys coucha; assembly: GCF_008632895.1. Classification (NCBI taxonomy): domain Eukaryota; kingdom Metazoa; phylum Chordata; class Mammalia; order Rodentia; family Muridae; genus Mastomys; species Mastomys coucha. Next base: position 116,417,447 of record NW_022196904.1, on the reverse strand, counting down.
GTGGCTGTTTACTCACTGTGTGTCTCAGGACAGATTTGACATTCACATTCCATTTACCTAGCTCTACCTCTGCCCAGGGCTTGGCCACATGGGCACATTTGAGTGTCTTTGGTCTTTAGATCCTAGTGACATTCCCATCCTTAGGGCCTTCAAACACATAAAAGCAAATAGCTTCTAAGGCCATTTCAATCCAGCAGGTCACAGTCTGCAACTCTGGAAGGAACCACATGGTTCAATTCCATTTGCCTGTTTTTCAAAATTAAAAGTACGTTTGAAAGTAGAACATTATTGTTCAAGTGAAATCTTACAGTAATTGAAGGACCTTTATGATAATGCAAGCAAGCCACTGCTGCAGCTGCCACTGCTTCTTCCTCCTCCCCTTCCTCCTCCTCCTCCTCCCTTTTCCTCCTCTTGCCCTTCCTCCCCTTTCTCCTTGAAATGGTATGTCACTATATAACTCACCCTGGCCTGGAACTCAAGATCTTACTGTTGAGGTCTACTAAGTGTTGAGTACAGGTGTGCAGCACCACACCTGGTTTATATAAGGTTAGGGATTGACCCCAAGGCAGGGGAGTACCGTTAACTAGAGTAGTACCCTGCTTACATGCCTAGACTGGCAGTTACTGACACCTTCAGCACTATACCAATGGGGCTATGTCCAAAGACTTCATATGGGCATTTTATTTTATTTTATTTTTTTATTTTATTTTGAGATAGGGTCTTTCTATGTAGCCCCAGCTGATCTGGTACAGTCTGTATAAACCAGGCTGACCTCAAACTCACAGAGATCTATCTACCTCTGATGCATGCATCATCATGTCTGGCTTCACACTTGGCTTTTAAACATTCAATTCTATCATTTTATATTTGGATTTATTTTATATTTGGATTTATTTTATATTTGGATTTATGGTACTGGAGTTTGAGAGCAGGGTGTGGCATTTGTTAGATGTTCAAGCACTGAGCTACTCAGTTTCAAATAGTTTTGTTTTTCATTTGGTTGGTTGATTTTGGCTTTGGTATTTAAGATATGTAGCCCTGGCTGTTCTGGAGCTCTGTAGACCAGGCTGGCCTCGAATTCAGAAATCTGCCTGCCTCTGCCTCCCAAGTACTAGGATTAAAGGTGTGCACGACCACTGCCTGGCTCAAATATGGTTTGTTTTGGTTTGGTTTTTTTGTTTTTTTGTTTTTCAAGACAGGAGTTTTCTGTGTAGCCTTGGCTGTCCTGGAACTCATTCTGTAGACCAGGCTGGCCTCAAACTCAGAAATCTGCCTGCTTCTGCCTCCTAAGTGCTGGGATTAAAGGTGTGCACCACCACTGCCCTGCCCAAATATGTATTTTTAATTAATTTTTTATATAGTCTCACTATGTAGTTCTATTATTAAATAGAATTCCCAATGTAGACCAGGCAAGTCTCAAATTCACAGAGATTTAACTGCTTTCTGTGTTCTGGTAGAAAATGCATATTTTGCTGGGTAGTAGTGGTACACACCTTTAGCAGATGACTCTGAGTTCCAGAACAGCCAGGGCTACACACAGAAACCATCTCAAAAAAACAAAACAAAACAAAACAAAACCCAAAGCATTTGCTGGATTATTATTGTTGTTTGTTTTGTTTTTGAGACAGGCCTAGGCTAGCCTGGGATTTACTATGTAGCCCACATTAACCTTGAACTCATGGCAGCCCTCTTGCCTCTACTTCTCAAGGGCTGGGGTTTCAGGCAGAGCTCTCTATCTTCCTTGGAGTCAATTTTTGTTTTTATAGATTTTATTTTTTATATGAATGTGTTTTGCCTGCACATGTGTGTGTATAATAAGAATGCTCCTGGTGCAGCAGAGAGAAGAGGGTGTTGGCCCCTCTGGAACTAGAGTTATAGATGGTGCTGAGAACTGAAGCTAGGCACAATGCTTTTGTTTCTCAGCCAGATGTTTCTTCCTAATGAACTGATACAGTAGGAGTTTGTGAACATCAAGACATCTCTTCAGCCCCGAGGTTTTTATCTTTTAACCTATCATTTATATGGATTATATATGTGTCCACAGACCTTACCACAACTAACTCCATGATGGAAGTATCATTCAGGCTGAAAAACTTAGCAGGTAGACAGCATCACCTGCCAAAGCTAAAACAAAGGCCTAATCCATCAAAGGCCATAGTCTAGGAAAGTCTCTGAATGCACTAACTTTGGTTTTTTGCTTCTTTTATTTTTTTTATAAAAATCTATTTATTAATATGAACACACTGTTGCTGTCTTAAGACACACCAGAAGAGGGTATCAGATCCCATTACAGATGGTTGTGAGCTGCCAGGTGGTTGCTGGGAAATGAACTCAAGAAAGAGCAGTTAGTGTTCTTAACCACTGAGCCATCTCTCCAGCCATCTTTTTTTTTGTTTGTTTGTTTTTTGTTTTTTGTTTTTTGTTTTTTGAGACAGGGTTTCTCTGTATAGCCCTGGCTGTCCTGGAACTCACTCTGTAGACCAGGCTGGCTTCAAACTCAGAAATCCACCTGCATCTGCCTCCCAAGTGCTGGAATTAAAGGTGTGCACCACCACCACCTGGCGGTTTTTTGTTTTTTGGGTTTTTTTTTGTTTGTTTTTTTGCCTTCTTAAGTTACACTTCTGGCTAACTGTTCTTGTTAACTCGAGTATGTCAACTCAGAACACAGTTTTTGTGCTTAAAAGCTCACCCTGAGAAAGGCTCGGGCTACACTGGCATCCCAAACTCCAGTGTGGTCACCAATCAGTCAATGAAGACTCTACTAGCTTGAACCCATGCGTGAACAGTCTTTGGTGGATAACCCCTAACAGACATGGCATGGCTTGTGGGTCACTTGTGGAGGTCAGAGAGCTGTTTGCAGGGGTCTGGTCTCTCTCTCCACCCTGTGGATCCCAGGAGTTAACTCAGGTTTTCAGGCTTGGTAGCAGGTGCCTAGAAGTTGTTTATACCCTGAGCCAAACAGACTCTGTCCTAAGAAGTTCAGCTGCACCCACTTTCAAAAGCATCACAGCTGGGCTTCACAGAGGATTGGGAAGAGCAAGGGGACCCTCACCTGGGCATCCAGCTGCTCCACACCACCTGTTGTATGGAACTGTGCCCTAGTTGCATATGTCCTCAGAGAGAGAAACTACAATATATAAGCTGGGAGAGTCTGGAGCTGGCAGCTCTGTATATGTATGTAGGCAAGCTGTACTTTCTGCTAGGTTAAGACTTTCCTGCCGGGCGGTGGTGGCGCACGCCTTTAATCCCAGCACTTGGGAGGCAGAGGCAGGTGGATCTCTGAGTTTGAGGCCAGCCTGGTCTACAGAGTGAGTTCCAGACAGCCAGGGCTACACAGAGAAACCCTGTCTCGAAAAAAGTAAAAATAAAAATAAAGACTTTCCTGTGCAGCCTGTGTTTAGGGGGACCACCCACACTTCTGTAAGCACCCCTCACCTGTGCTCTGTAAATATGTCTGCTAAACTCACTGGTTCTCCAGAGTGAACTCTGGTGAAATAGTGCCTCACTTTGTGGTTGGGACCTTGGGGAGACAGAAGGCTGGATGTTGTTCTCCCATGGGAAGGAATCTTAGCTACATGCCTTTACCTTCTGGGCCATTTTGCTGGCTCCTGGAGCATATTTTTAAATTTATTTTTCTTTTTAAAAATATATATATTAAACAGTATTTTTTTATTTTATGTGTCTGAGATTTTACCTTCATGCACGTGGACCACATGTGTGCCTGGTCCCTGAGGTCTTAAAAGAGGACATTGGATCCTCTGGAACTATTGCAGGTAGTTGTCCTCTGTAAGAATAGCAAGTGCTCTTAACCACTGAGCTGTCTCTCCAGCTCTCACCCCCAGAACAGGTTTGAAATTCAGCTTCTAAACATGTTTGTAGGCCCGTGAAAGCTGGGAAGCATAGGGAAAGTGTATGGGGGGCACTTATTTGAAAAGAAATAGCTCGTGTGCACAGATCCTCCATATTTTGTGTTTCAGTATCTTGGGGTGGGGGTGATCCACTCTATGACACCAAAATCACAGGATGCTCAAGTTCATCACAAAAAATGATATACTACTTGCAGTTGATTTAGGCATACTCTCCCTAACACTGATTGTTGGTGATGTTGGGAATGGAACACAACGCCTTTTGTAAGTTCTGCCACTAAGTCATATCCCAACTCCACCCTTGCTCTTGGGCTTATTTCAAGATTCTTCTAAACGCTACTATAGCACAAGTGCTACATAGCTAACTTACTATATTAGAGAATAATGATAAGGAAAGAAATTTGGTATACATTTAAATGTATTTTTTGGAGGTCCTGAAGATCAAAACCAGGGCCTCAGTGTGCTAGACACTCACCACTAACCTACATCCTCAGGGTCCTGAACATTTGTAACTTGTGATTGGCTGACTTAGCAGATATGAAACCTGAGGACAGAGATCAGACTGTATCTAAAAACAGATCAAACAAATGAGTGTGGGACAGAGCTGTTCAGACTCCACCTCTTTCTTTGATGCAGCTCCTGAGGGACCGCCAGAGTCATTGGGCAACCCTGTCTGGGCACATTTCCCAGAAGTCCACCACAAGGTCATGAGAGAACCCTGAAGAACTCTAGGTCTGCACTGGCTGGTTTTGTGTGTCAACTTGACACAAGCTGAAGTTACCATAGAGAAAAGAGTCTCTCCCTTGAGGAAATGCCTCCATGAGATCCAGCTGTAAGGCGTTTTCTCAATTAGTGATCAAGGCTTCGAGGGTCCATTGTGGGTGGTGCCATCCCTGGGTTCTATAAAAAAGCAAGCTGAGCAAGCCAGGGGAAGCAAGCCAGTAAGGAACATCCCCCCATGGACTCTGCATCAGCTCCTGCTTCCTGACCTGCTTGAGTTCCAGTCCTGACTTCCTTTGATGATGAACAACAGTGTGGACGTGTAAGCTGAATAAACCCTCTCCTCCCCAACTTGCTTCTTGGTCATGATGTTTGTGCAGGAATAGAAACCCTGATTGGGTCTAGGTCTAGCTGTTGAAGGTCCCACATGTTATCTGTGGTACACTGCCCTACACAAGGAAATGGTGGTTGTTTGATATTGTTGACAAGTTCAAACCAGGAACAGTGCTAAGCAGTCTTGTTTAATGTTGACAGCACTATGCACAGCTTTTTTGTTTTTTTGTTTCAGGGTTTCACTGTGCAGTCATGGCTGGCCTGGAACTGACTATGTAAACCAGTTTGACTCCAAACCCATAGAGATCTGCCTGCCTCTGCCTCATGAGTGCTGAGATTAGACAAATGACCCACCATATCCAGTCCAATTTACCAACCCCCAGGGACTTCCTGCACAAAACAAGCAGGACTTGAACTCATTCCCCCAGCCTCCGTCTTCCATATTGTTGGGATTACAGGCACACACTACTGCGCAAAGCTGGTCTTTGACCTCATTGTTCTCCTTTACTAGGGCCCATATGGCACATACTGACATACTGGAATAACGATTCCAATAGCTCACAAAATGAGGGGCTGGGGGTTGTCTTAGTTAGGGTTTCTATTGCTGTGATAAAACACCATGACCAAAAGCAACTTGGGGAGGAAAGGGTTTATCTCATTTTAGTTTGTAGTCCATCATCCAGGAATGTCCAGGCAGGAACTCAAGGCAGGAACTGATGCAGAAGCCAGAGGGGAATACTGCTTACTAACTTGCTCACTCTGGCTGGCTTGGTTTGCTTTCTTATAGCATCCAAGACCACAAGTCCAGGGGTGGCACTGCCCACAGTGACCTAGGCCCTCCCCCACCAATCATCAATCAAGAGAATTCACCAGAGGCTTGCCCACAGGCTAATCTGGTAGGGGCAATTTCTCAATTGAGGTTCCTTCTTCCAAAATAACTCTAGCTTGGGTCAAATTGACACCAAACTAGCCAGCACAGTGGTGTCGTATTACTTTATTTCCCTTTTAACATATAACTTAATAAATATCAGTAGATCTAACCCATGTCAAAAAGGCATTTGGAGGATCCTCAGTATTTTTAAAAGGCTAGGTATATATAAATATAGGTCTCTTGTCTCTGTTTGGGTCATGCCCCTGAGCGTAGGTGCCCTAAAGCCAGCAGTGGTGGGTCCCTTGAAGCTGGGTTTACAAACTGCCTGATGTGGGCCCTAAGACCCTTTGCAGGAGCATTGTACTCTCTTTACTGCTAATCATCTCTTAAGATTTTTTGGGGGGTGGGGGGTGGTTTGGTTTTGTTTTTCAAAACAGGTTTTCTTTGTATAGCCCTGTCCTAGAATTTGATTTGTAGAGCAGGCTGACCTTGAGCTTACAAAGATTCTCCTGCTTCTGCTTCCTGAGTGCTGAGATTAAAAGTGTGCACACCACTACCTGGCTCTCTTCAGCTTTTTTTTTTTTTTTTT
>NW_022196904.1:116408933-116411058 GCF_008632895.1 Mastomys coucha | reverse complement strand
TTTTTTTTTTTTTTTTAATGAAAAAATAGATTTATTGCCCAGGAGTTGTAGAGGCTTCTCCTGAGTGGAAAGGCACCGGGCTCAGGCCCTCCCCAGGCTCTTCTTGATGAAGTGGCCCTCCAGCCGCTGTGGTCTCTGCTGGTATCCCACAAGCATATCATAGGGAATGTTGATCTGGTCCCCTTGAAGACGGCCCAGAAGGGTGACAAACACCACAGCTGCTTTCAGGCCACAGGCACCGCACATGGTGGTAAACAATGAGGATTCCATCTCGATATTTTGGACACCTGCGGCACGGGCTGCACGCAGATAGGCCTATCTTTCTCTGTGTATAAGCACAGGGCACCATCCAGGCAGCCTTGTCCCTCATAGAAGTCCAAGGTGCACATGGTGTTGCCCACAACAGTGGGGAACTCATTCAGGTCTGAGGAGCACTGCACCAACTCCTGTACTAGTTGCACATCCAGGTTGGTGTTGCGAATCACCCGCTTTCCCAAGACAATCTGCTCAAACTCTGGCTGGAAGTACTCATCCACTGCCTGCTGCGTGATGACGACAGAGCCAGGCTCCAGACCTATCCCGCCTGAAGTGCCAATGTGGATGATGGTGATGTTGGAGGACCTGGCATGGTACAGCATCTTGATGAGCTCATGCAACATGATCCCGATGGAAGGAATGTCCATGCCATGGCTCACAGACAGCACGGACCCAGCCTTATACATGGCATAGCAGTCAGTGCCTGCACAGATGTTGGGATATTCTTTCCCTGGATGGTCAAGGCCCAATTCTGCAGCCACATACTTGATGAAGGTCCTCATCCAGGAAGAGCTTCTACCAACACACACAAACTTCACATCTCCAAACACAGCAGGGAAATCGTGTGTGCTGAGCTTGAGATGGTAGAGAACATCTTCCTTCATTGTTGCTGTGTTTGGATTCGAAAGTTGGACGAAGCTGTCATTGTGATGGTTTTCAAGGTCTTTTGCTTTAGTTCCTGTAGCTGCCATGTTCACACTGGAGGAGGACTGCTCAGTCCTCGCTGGCCGCACTGGAGAACTCTCTCTTCAGCTTTTTAAGAGAGTATATAGGGTTTTTGAGATCAAAACATTTGAGGGCCACAGAACTGGACACCTACTGTGTGCCTCCTTTGTATTAATCCTGGGGAGGGCCAGATGCTGGTAACATGTCCGTAAGGCTTTCTCACAAGAAAGGGAAGCCTGCCTAGAAGCAGCACAATGAGCCCCAGATGTGGAAGCAAAGTGCTGGTGGATGGTGGAGCTGAGAATGGCTTCAAAGGGCCTTGAAGGGCTGGGCAGGCGGCACACATCTTTTTTTTTAATTGACTATTGGGAATCTCACATCATGCATCCCAATCACAATTACTCCCAGTCTTCCTGTGTCCTCCATGGCCTCTCCCCTGCCCCCCCCAAAAGCAAGCCCATTTTGTGTTGACCACACTCGTTGGAGCATGGTCAAATTGCTAGTGGCCAGCCTCTGAGGGAGGGAGAGTCTTTCTTCTCCTGCACCTGTACCAGAAGCCATCAACTGAGGTGAGCTGAGCTGCTGCCAGTGCAAGCCAGGGCCAGCTCTCCCTTGAGAGCAGGGACAGCTCTCTGGTGTCCACCACCACCACCACCACCACAGGGCCAGCTCTCCTATGCTCATGGATGACACACATCTTTAATCTCAGCCCTTGGCAGGCAGAGGCAGGTGGATCTCTGTGAGCCAGGTCTACATAGCAAGTTCCAGCATAACCAAAGCTATACAGAGAGATCGTGTCTCAAATATGTGGCCCCACCACCAGCAAAAGAGAAAGAAATGTGCTAAGGGTCTTCAAGTAATGACTTTTGGATAGACAGCTGGAAGCCAGCTGTGCTGGCACAAACCTGTAGCTCCAGCTGACCAAGGCACAGAAGCCTGAGAATCACTTGAACTCAGGATTTGGAGGCCAGCTTGACAAACGTGGCTAGACCATGTCTCATAAACAACAATGGAGCAGGCCAGTGAAAAAGTTCAGTGGATCAAGGTGCTTGCCACCAAGCCTGATGACTGTTCAAATCCCAGAACTCAGAAATTGTCCTTGCTCTCTCTCTCTCTCTCTCTCTCTCTCTCTCTCTCTCTCTCT
>NW_022196904.1:116404181-116408489 GCF_008632895.1 Mastomys coucha | reverse complement strand
TCTTATCTTACTCCTATTTCCAGAGGAACTCTTTAATTCTTTTCATGTTGGTTCTGGATTCCAACAAGCTATCAGCAAACAAGTGAAAGCATACACAGTAGTAGGGAGAGTAGCATGAGCAAAGGCCCAGAGGTAGCTGGGACAGGATGGATTGGCAGAGAGGGGCTGGACAGGTGCAGCCCTTTCATCCTGAAAATAATGTTGCTGTTTTCAGAGTCACAGAATGTGCTGGATGGTTCTGTGTCAGCTTGACTCAAGCTAGTCAGTCATCTGGTAGGCTGCAATCCCAATTAAGAAAGTGCATCAATAAGATCAGACTACTGGCAGGCCTGTAGAGCACTTTTGTTTTGTTTTGTTTTGTTTTTTGTTTTTTGTTTTTTATTTTTCGAGACAGGGTTTCTCTGTGTAGCCCTGGCTCCTGGAACTCACTCTGTAGACCAGACTGGCCTTGAACTCAGAAATCTGCCTGCATCTGCCTCCTAAGTGCTGGGATTAAAGGTATACGCCACCACTGCTCAGCTGTGGGGCACTTTTTAAATTAGTGACTAATGAGGAAGAGCCCACCCACTGTAGGTGGGGCCATCCCTGGGCTGGTGGTCCAGGGTACTATAAGAAAGCAGACTGAGCAAGCCAGTAGGAGCAAACCAGTAAGCAGCATCCCTCTGTGGCCTCTGCATCAGCTCCTGCCCCCAGGTTCCTGCCCTGCTTGAGTTCTTGTCCTTTGATGATGATGAACAGTGCTATGGAAGTGTAAGCCACATGAATCCTTTCTTCCCCAAGTTGCTTTGGTCATGGTGCTTCATCACAGCAATAGTAGCCATAAGACACCCTCTGATCTACCTAAAATAGCCCATCCAGTCACCTGCTAGTCTTTTATCCTGATGTGATTTTTTTTCATGGCCTCTGTCCCCACCTGAAGTAATTTTTCTACTTGTATCCCATTTGCCCACTACAGTGATAGCTTCCTGAACAAGGGACTTATTTCTTTCATTACTCCATCTTCAGTGCCCAGAATAGAGTCCCAACAAAGCAGCCAAACAACAAATGTGCAAGGCATGGTTGTGCCTACTTACAATCCAAGAACTTGTTCAACCAAGGTAGTGATCCTCCAGCTCAAAGCCAGTCGGAGCTACACAGAGGCAGCCTGAGAACTACATAGGAAGACCGTCTCCACAAAAACAAACAAATGAACACACATTAAATCAATGTTTCACACCTCTACATGGTCTCTTGTGCTTTCAGTTGTTCGGTGACATTCCTGGAAAGCTGTGATGGCTGGGTTGAAGGCTCAACCAGTAAAGGCAATTGCTTTGGGCCAACCCTGACAACTTTAGTTAGATTCCCCAGGTCTCATATGGTAGAAAGCAAACTGTCCTCTGACCACTTCCAAGCATGTACTGTGTAGTACACATACATCTAAACACACACACACACACACACACACACACACACACACTAAATAAAATATAATTAAAACAAAACATTATCTCCCCTTTCAGGAAAGTAGTTTCACTTCATTACTAGTGTCTTCTTTTTTTTTTTTAATACACACCAATTCTTTCTCTTTCTTTCTTTCTTTCTTTCTTTCTTTCTTTCTTTCTTTCTTTCTTTTTTTTTTATTTATTGGTTTTTTGAGACAAGGTTTCTCTGTATAGCCCTGGCTGTCCTGGAACTCACTCACTCTGTAGACCAGGCTGGCCTTGAACTCAGAAATCCTCCAGCCTCTGCCTCCCAAGTGCTGGGATTACAGTAGTGTGCCACCACCGCCCGGCTACTAGTGTCTTCTTAATGTGCCCTTCCCATGCTTCCTTGGAGTCACGTCAAGCAAAAGGCTGATGTAGCTGGAGAGGCTGTTAGGTTCTATAATGACAATTAAGCATTGTCAAGACAGCTGGGGCAAAGGAGGGGCATTGGTGGGGACCAGGAGGAATATACTGGGCCAGGGAGAGTAAGAGCCAGAGCACTTCCCAGTTCACCCCAGCCTTCTACACATTAGGCTCAGACAGACTGAATGGTGGTCTTTTGTCTTTTATGCTGGGCTTAGAAATGTTCATATACACCCTTGAGGCAGAAGAGGACCATCAAAGGTCACTGCCTGGGGAATCTCTCACCACTTGCCTTTTCTATATGGGTGAGCAATTTTCTCTTTTCCTAGTTCTGGGGTCCATTCTCTGGGGGTCCTGCTGGCCACAGAAGAGGACTAATAACTGTCTCTTTCTATGGCTTTTAGATCTCAAGGGCTTCTTTATTGCTTTAAATAAAAAAAAATGAGTCCCTTTGCATTCCTTACCTTTATTCTTCAGTATATGAACTGACCCAGGAACTCATGAACACCAGGCAAGCTCTCTACTTCTGAGCTGGTGGCCAGGAATTCCAGATCTTTCTGCCTCAACCTCTGGGGTGGTGTAATTACTAGTGGTACCATCATTCCCAGTACATATTATTCCCATATTTTGAAGGTTTAAGGACGGCAGGAGATCCTAGCGCAACACTCACCATCCCGCTCAGCCTGGACCTGCTGATGGAGAACTGGAGTTAATCATGTGTATGTATGTCTCTGTGTGTACATGAAAGTGCAGATACCCTCAGAAGTCAAAGGTATCACACATCCCTTTGGAGCCAAGCTAGAAGCAAGTTGTTAGTTGCCCAACATGTGTGCTGGGAACTGAACTCAGGTCCTGTGTATACTCAGGTATGTGCTCTTCATTACTGAACCATTTCTCCAGACTACTTATTCCTATTTTCCCTTTGGAAAACTGCTGGGTTGTTCTTAGTATCTTCTTCCATTTAGTCTCTTTCTCTATGCTTTTGTTTGGAATAAACCCACAATGTTAGCTTCAGGTCAAGGTTAGCTGCCTGAGATTCATGATGGCAAAGCGGGAGAGGGATGTTGGCATGTGAATGAGAAATATCATCCATAGGTTCATGTATTTGAACACATGGCCCCCAGATGTTTAGGAAGGATATGGGACCTTCAGAAGGTGGAGCATCATTGAAGGGAGTGGGTGGGGGGTGGGTTTTGAGATTTTATATCCTCCTCCACATCCTGTTTGCTCTCTGCTTCCAGACTGCCCATACAGTGGGACAACACTCATGTTCCGGGCACATGCCTTCTCTACACAATGACTTACAGCCCCACTGAAAGTGTAAGCCAAAATAAACTGTTGGGAAACCCTGTTACTTAACGTCGAAGTCTCCCATGTCCAGATAGCTCCTTTGAGCCTGGTGCAAAATAGAGGACTCCCTTTACCAGCAGGCCTTCCCCTTCTCTGCCTGATCTGATGAGTCCAACTCCACTCTTCTACCCAAGGAAGGTTGAAAAGTACTTGACAAACTTACAAGTTCAATTTCCTCTTTCCTGGTAAGAACCAACCCAGCAAGTAACTGGGATTCCTGGAATGCCTTTCTATGTAAATGAGGCATTCACAATAAATTAAGCTCCAGCCAATGATTTTACATTCACTCTGAAAACTCCTTCCCACTCTCCAAGGTTCACATATAGCTCTTGATCACCCCAAATAAAGTGTATGCACACCAGCTGTCTCACTGGAGATCATCTAATAGAGCTGTTTCATTGAGTATCATCTAACACAGCTGCAACACGAAAATCCTCTGAGAAGGTCTTCTCCTGTCTTGCAGGCTCTACCCATTCCAGACTTCACTTCATCCTTCCAGCCCAGTGTGCAATGGCATCTGGACTCATTGAGAGAGGAAATGGAGGATACAGGACTACAGCTGGACCCCAAGACACACACCATAGCTGGCACCCAGAACATGGGGCCACAGCTGGAGGAAGTGTCCACACAGACCGCAATAAAGTACACACACACCTCAGTAAAGTGCACACACATACCTCAGTAAAGTACACACACACATACCTCAGTAAAGTGCACCCACACACCTCAGTAAAGTGCACACACCCCTCAGTAAAGTGCACACACCCCTCAGTAAAGCACACACACACACCTCAGTAAAGTGCACACACACCTCAGTAAAGTGCACACATACCTCAGTAAAGTGAACACACACACCTCAGTAAAGTGCACACACCCCTCAGTAAAGTGCACACACACCACTCAGTAAAGTGCACACACACCTCAGTAAAGTGCACACACCCCTCAGTAAAGTGCACACACCCCTCAGTAAAGTGCACACACCCCTCAGTAAAGTGCACACACACCTCAGTAAAGTACACACACACCTCAGTAAAGTGCACACACATACCTCAGTAAAGTGCACACACACACACCTCAGTAAAGTGCACACACACCTCAGTAAAGTGCACACACACCCCTCAGTAAAGTGCAC
>NW_022196904.1:116389029-116402799 GCF_008632895.1 Mastomys coucha | reverse complement strand
AAAGTGCACACACACCTCAGTAAAGTGCACACACATACCTCAGTAAAGTGCACACACCCTTCAGTAAAGTGCACACACACCTCAGTAAAGTGCACACACACACCTCAGTAAAGCGCACACACACACCTCAGTAAAGTGCACACACACACCTCAGTAAAGTGCACACACACACCTCAGTAAAGTGCACACACATACCTCAGTAAAGTGCACACACATACCTCAGTAAAGTGCACACACCCCTCAGTAAAGTGCACACACCCCTCAGTAAAGTGCACACACACACCTCAGTAAAGCGCACACACCCTTTAGTAAAGTGCACACACACCTCAGTAAAGCACACACACCCTTCAGTAAAGTGCACACACACACCTCAGTAAAGTGCACACACCCTTCAGTAAAGTGCACACACACACCTCAGTAAAGTGCACACACCCTTCAGTAAAGTGTACACACACACCTCAGTAAAGTGCACACACCCTTCAGTAAAGTGCACACACACCTCAGTAAAGTGCACACACCCCTCAGTAAAGTGCACACACACACCTCAGTAAAGTGCACACACACCTCAGTAAAGTGCACACATACCTCAATAAAGTGCACACACACCTCAGTAAAGTGCACACACATACCTCAGTAAAGTGCACACACCCTTCAGTAAATTGCACACACACCTCAGTAAAGTGCACACACACACCTCAGTAAAGCGCACACACACACCTCAGTAAAGTACACACATACACCTCAGTAACGTGCACACACCCCTCAGTAAAGTGCACACACACCCCTCAGTAAAGTGCACACACACCTCAGTAAAGCGCACACAGACACCTCAGTAAAGCGCACACACACACATCAGTAAAGTGCACACACCCCTCAGTAAAGTGCACACACCCCTCAGTAAAGTGCACACACCCCTCAGTAAAGCGCACACACACACCTTTCCCCATAAGTTGCTTTATTGCAGCAAGAGAAAACAAAACAAAAATCCAACCCTAATACAGGAGAAGAGAAGCAGCGCTGATTGTTTTGGTTCTCTCTGGTACAACATTGAGGGAATATATTCATTTTAATAAGCCAGGCTGGAACACTGCACTAGCACAAAACCATCAGAATTGGACAGAATCCCACACCTACTGGATAAGTAGACACAGGCATGTTGTATTAGTTACTTTTTCTGTTGCTATGATCAACTATCACACTCAAGGACATTTATTTGGGTGTATGGTTCCAGAGAGTTTAAGAGTCTTTGATGGCAGAGACACACAGCAGCCAGCAGCAGGCAAGATAGCAGGAAGCAGAGAGAACAAACACATCACCTGTAGGCATGAAGCTGAGAGTGAACTGACAGTCTTCAAACCCTCACAGCCCTTCCCCATGACATGCTTCTTCAAGCATGGCTGTACCTCCCCATGACCTCTCTGAGCCTCCAACGGGGACCAAGTACTAAGATGCCTGATCTTACATGGGACATTTCTCACTCAAACTACCACACGTGTGCTTTGTATTGGAGCTGGAGAGCTTAACACGAAGTGATGGAGCCTGGAAAGGCAGAACCTTGAAGGCACAATGCCAGGGGGCCATCCAAGCTATTTCTCTACCAGAGCCTCACTTATCTACTCAATGAAACTGTACCTACTATATGGCTCCCTAGCCTATGGTGTCACCAGAGCCCCAAGGTGAACAGGATGCACACCCTAACCTCAAGGAGTTCGGTGACAGGTAGAAATTAAATAGATCATCAAAGAGAGAATAAATACAACCTGGCGGACAGAGGCCAGGGCAGGCTGGTGTAAGGTGCACAGAAACTGACCTAGTCAGGACAGGAGGAGGCAGAAACACTCCAGGGGCTGAGCTCAAATACAGCAATACGGGAAGGAGAAAGACGCTGGGAAAGGCTGGGATGGCTGCAGCCTGGGAAGAGAGGTGGGTCATCTTCTGCAGAGGCTGGGGAGGCCACTGGGGCCTGACTTTATAAGGCCTTCTAAGGCTCATCAAGGAATGTTGTCTCTGACTCAAGAAGGCATCTGCAGTAGACATGCAGTGACACAGATGGGATTTGCTGTCTGGCAACAGAGTCCGGGCTAGACTCAAGGCAGGAGAGAGTGTGGGGCAGATCCTGGAGGTCGGGACAGCTGAGGGCAGTTGGGAGGGCTGGGGCATTACTGGGTCCTGAGATGGCAGTTTCTCTGGGGACAACAAGGTAGGCTAGCAGAAGACAGGCTTCACCGATGGCCCTCTTGGCCGCTCTCAGCCTACTTACCAGGCACCTGTAGATAACAGAAATGAGCTCTATAGCCAGGTGGTGGTAGCACACACCTTTAATCCCAGCACTTGGGAGGCAGAGGTGGGCAGATTTCTGAGTTCGAGGCCAGCCTGGTCTACAGAGTGAGTTCCGGGACAGCCGTGACTATACAGAGAAATCCTGTCTTGAAAAACCGAAAAAAAGAAAAAAAAAGAAAAAAAAAGAAAAAGAAAAGGAAAAGAAAACAAAAGAAAAGAAATGAGCTCTATGCTCAAGATGGGGAAACTGAGGACCAGGAACAGCCAGTGACTAGCCAAGGACAGGATACACAGTGGCATGAGGCTGAAGCTGGTCAGGGCCAGGGCTCTCAAGTCTATTCCTGGGCCGTCAGTGAATCAGACCCAGGCCTTAGTCCTTGTCACTCTCGTGGAGAGGCTCTAGACAGCCCAGATCTTTGGTCTCTTCCCCAGGTGCTGCCAGAGGGTCAGTGTCTTCTGGAGGGCTTCCATTTGGAACACCTCCATCAGCCTCCATCTTCTCCTTCAGGTTCCGTTTGAAGAAGCCAACCTGCCAGAAACACACAGAGAGTGGGCAGGTGTCCAGAGACCAGGTGCCCCAGAAGGACATAGAGAGTGGGCAGGTGTCCAGAGACCAGGTGCCCCAGAAGGACACAGAGAGTGGGCAGGTGTCCAGAGACCAGCTGCCCCTGCAAGATCTAAACACATCCTATTCAGACAAATAGGACACACCGCAGTCAGGTGGCATCTGCTCCACAGGAGGATATCTGTATGGTTGATTCTCAGAAATATTTCTTTTTAAGAAGCAGTGAGGCCAGGTGTGATGGTACACGCCTCTAATCCCAGCACTCGGGAGGCAGAGGCAGGTGGATCTCTGTGAATTCAAGGCCATCCTAGTCTATGGAGCGAGTCCAGGATAGCCAGGGCTCTGTTACACAGAGAAACTCTGTCTCAAAAACAAAACAAACAAAACAAAAACCCAAAACAACAACAGCAGTAGCCATAAGATGGTTCAGTGGGTCAAAGCATTTGCTACACAAGCGTGATTGCTTGAGTGTAGGTCTGAGAGCCGCAGTGGAAGGAGAGGACAGACTCCTCAAAGTTGTCCTCTGACCCCCACCTGTGCACTGTGACAGCCCCCCAGACTCCCCACCAATAACAAGAGTTTTAAGATTTAGATTTGTTTTTATTATTTTGTGTGTATGAGTGTTTTGCATGCATATGCATCTGTGCACCAAATGCATGCCTAACGTGTGAGGAAGTGGTGAGTCTCCATGTGGGTTCTGTGAATCAAACCTTTGTCCTTTGTGAGATCTCAACCACCGAGTCAACTTTCCAACCCACAAAAATAAAATAAAATAAGCATGGGTACGGTGGTACATGCCTTTAAAGTCAGCACTCTGGAGTCAGAGCCAGCCTGACCTACATCAGGAGTTCTAGGCAGTCAGGACTACCCAGTGGGACATTACTCCCCTATGTCCCCCCAAAAAGAATAAAAGTAAAGAAATGTGTTTTTTTTTTTTTTAATCTTGTGAATACTTTAAAAAGCTTTAAGCTTGCTGGGCGTGGTGGCACATGCCTTTAATCCCAGCACTTGGGAAGCAGAGGCAGGGGGATTTCTGAGTTCGAGGCCAGCCTGGTCTACAGAGTGAGTTCCAGGACAGCCAAGGCTACACAGAGAAACCTTGTCTCAAAAAAAAAAAAAAAAAAAAAGTTTTAAGTTTGATAATTTATTCTTTACACTCGTCTGAATGCCATGTTTCAGCCAGGCTTGGTGGTCCAAGCTCATAATCTCAACATTCAGGACAGACAGAAGGATCTTGAGTTTTAGCCATTTGGCCAACATGCTGATATGCTCCTTTAAAAAAAAAAAGTCACATAGAGCTGGGTGGTGGTGGCACACCTGTAAAACCAGCACTCGGAAGGCAGAGGCAGGCAGATCTCTGAGTCCGAGGCCAGCCTGGTCTACAGAGTGAGTTCCAGGACAGCCAGGACTACACATAAAAACTGTGTCTCCAAAAAACAAAACGACAACAACAATAAAAATGTCATGCAAGCTAATGCTATAGCTGAGTTGGCAGAGCATCTGCCTAGCACACAAGCTGATTCCCAGTACTGCATACAGCCAGGTGCAACGGTGCAGGCCTGTGCTCTGAGCACTCGGGAGGTGGAGGCAGGAGGTTCAAGAGTTCAAGATCATTTCCAGCAATTATCAAAGCAACCCTGAGCCTGTCTCAGAAAACAAAACAACAAACAAAACACAAAACCAGTTTGGAGAGACGGAACGGGTGTTTAATGCTTTTGCAGAGCAACTGAGTTCCGTTCCCAGCACCTCCCATAATTCCAGGAGATCTGACTCTCTAACCACCCTCCCTGGGCTCCTTCATATACAAGGTATGCATACATGTCAAGTCTAAATCATTTAAGTAGGTGATAGTTCTTTTCAGCACTAAGAATGGAACCAGCCGGGCATGGTGGCGCACACCTTAATCCCAGCACTTGGGAGGCAGAAGCAGGTGGATTTCTGAGTTCAAGGCCAGCCTGGTCTACAGAGTGAGTTCCAGGACAGCCAGGGCTATACAGAGAAACCCTGTCTTGAAAAACCAAAAAAAAAAAAAAAAAAAAAAAAAAAAAAAAAAAAAAAAAAAAGAACGGAACCCAGGACTTTCTGCAGGCTTGCAATTGTTCTACCACTGACACTTAGATCTCAGGTGGGTAGTTTCTCAGTATCTTCTAAAAGGAAGACTCAAGAGCTGGCAAGATGTCTCAGCAGAGCTGAGTTAAGAGTTAAGAGCACTGACAGCTCTTCCAGAGGTCCTGAGTTCAATTCCCAGCAACCACATGATGGCTCACAACCATCTGTAATGGGATTTGATGCCCTCTTCTGGTGTATCTGAAGACAGCTACAGTATACTCATACACATAAAGTAAGTAAATAAATCTTTTTTAAAAAAATCAATAGGATAGTGTTTAATGTGTGCTGTGCACACTCTCCCGAAAGCTTAAAACTGTGTGTGTGCTTGTGTTCCAGTGTTCCCATCTCTGATAATTAATGCTACATAATACTTGGACAAGTGTGGAGACATGCCACTCACACTTTGCATGAAGGCGGTATCTGAGGCGTAAACTTCAAGGAAAGTCAGTCTCCTGCCTCCGCATTGTCGCCTGGCACCCCAAACTCAGAGGTGGCCCAGATATGTCCTCATACTAGTGTTCTAGGAACTCACCAAGATATCATTTTCTTACAGCTAGCAAGAGAAAATTCAGACATTGCTTTCTGACCTTCACCAATGTTTCCAACTATCCTAGTTTAATGTTTTAAGTACTAGAGAGTAATTGAAAGGTTTCTCTCACTCTAAGACATTAGCTGAAAGTGTTAGGTCGAGATTCCCCTCTGCCTGCCTCCAGCATTAACCAGAGAATTAGCATAAGAATACCTCAACAGAGAGGGCTCCACCCCTCTTCCTCCTGCTTCACACCTAGCTACCAGACCCTGCTGACCTGGGTGTGTGGGGGTCTCTTGCCTAGTGACTTCAGTCTAGCACTAGGACTGGAAGAAGAAGGACTTGGACTCACATACAGGACTAACACTAGAACTTAGATGGGCTAGGACTCAGATTCAATGTATCTCTCGCAGTCCCCCGGGCCCAGAGCACTTGGGCCCGGGGGATGCAGCACCAGTTCAGTGGAGATAGCTGCTGTTTTAGACCCAGTATGTTTTAGATAGCCTCAGAGGTACCTCAACTGTTGAGCTGCCAGATTTTTCATTTTCTCTTTTTTACAATGATTGTAAAAGCCTCATGTCATTTTTAAAAGAAATACACTCAGATTTTACACCACCCGTGTGTAGTCTGTTTGTCAAAGCCGAATCCTGTGCCCACCTGGCCAGAATCCCTTGTCCCACGGAACAGGGACCCCGCGAGAAATCCCGGTCCATGGCAGAGACACACTTTTGTAAAACAGCTGTTTTGTCACAGGGTTTAGGTAGATGCAAATGTGTGGATTCTCCACAGTCCTTAATAGGGATGTTGTTAATAAACGACAGAGCAGTGGGACAGCAGAAAACTAACCAAGTTCAGAAGGAGGAAGCAGAGCCGATGTCAGCCATGGGGAGAAAGACATCGGGACAAGGCATGAAGTGGGAGACACAAGCCCCAGTCGGCTGGGTGGCTCTACCCCACTTTCGTCTCTCCCTGCCTCTCCCTTATCTTTTTAAAAGTTATTTATTTTTGTTTTTATGCACATTGGTATTTTGCCTGCATGAATGTCTGTGCGAGAGTGTTGGATCTCTTGGAGGTTACAGACACTTGTGAGCTGCCATGTGGGTGCTGAAAATTGAACCCAGGTCCTTTGGAAGGGCAGCCAGCGCTCTTAACGGCTGAGCCATCTCTGCAGCCCCTCGCCCTTATCTTTTGAGGCACCCCGTGCTGACCTTGAACTTGCAGACATTCTACCTCTGACCCTGGGTGCTGGGATTGCAGGTGTATATCACCGCACCTGGCTTCTTTTCTGAAACTCTGGAGACTTTTCATGGATCATGGGTCCTCTGCCCCTCTTCACCTCTGTTTTTTACTTGTCTAAACTTCAGTTCAAATGCCACCTCTTCTTGATGGCCCACCAGCCTGAGCTGGCATCTCATTACAGAATCCAGAGTAGACAGACCCTGGTCTAGCCCTCATTAAGCTTGCTCCTGTCCACGTCCTGAAGTTTGACTGTGAACCTCATATGAGTGAGGACCGTGTATATATTACACGTCTCTGTTTCATGGGCCTAGTGCAGTATGTGTTACCAGAAGGTCCTCAGGATATGGGTACCTCCTTTCTCTTTCCTCCTTCAGTCCCAGCTGGGCCAGTGTTAACCTGAGTGATGGGGAAGTCTCTCTCACTTGTACTTAGGGTCTTACAGACCTATCTGTAGAAGGATGGAGTGAACTGAGGCCTGTTTTGGCTCTTAACTTCCTCAGTCAGTATGCTCCTCCTGGTTCATGTCAATGTTTCTTCTTTGCCCCCAGCTTAACCATCTGAAAGCTCCTACCTTGTAGAGCGCTAGGAAAATCAGGAACAGTAGCACCAGCCCCCCAATGCCGCTGAGCACGTACAGGTGAAGCATCTCCTTCTCGTAGATCACATCAACCTTCATGAGGACCTGGGAAGGACAGCTAGCTGAGGGCAGGAAAAGCCCACCTACCCTAAACGCCCCTGTGTGCCTGCTCCACTCCCAGTCTCACCACAGCACTGGGCTCTGGCCACAGACCCTCTCCCACAGATGTGTCACCCTCAGTACTCACAAGTCACTTGGCCATGCATACCACATGCTGCCCTGAGACTTACATAACTTGCCATTGGCCCCAGGAGGAAGTGCCTCAGCTGGGCCTTCAAAGCCCCGAAGAGCCCACTCTCTGTATTTAGATCCATCTCTGGCCACACTGAGTTGCCTGAACCCCGGGCCTCTGAGCTCACTGCTCTCCGCTCACTGATGCTGGTGGCTCTCTGCTAAGGTGCCACTGTTCTGATCTTTAGGCCTGAGTCTCAGACAAGCTCAGACATGACTGGAGCGGCTTGCTTCTCAGTGAGGTGGGACCTCCCGCTTCACAAGAATTTGGATTAAATTAAGGTCTGACTGGGACAAGCTCCCCTTCTCCCTCTCTATGAGCTGCACATGGGGTTCCTGAACCTCTCTGCTGCCTGGTCTTGGCTTCTGAGGTACATACCTGGGCCTCCGAGGCTTTACTGCCATACAAATGGAAATGCTTGGTGCTGTTTAAGGACACGGAGAGTGAGCTGCAAAGGCCGAGTGTGGAGGAGGCCTGTGGAGGGAGCAGAGTGTCAGTCAGAACCGGTCTGAGACCCTGGACTTGGGCCCGTTTGCACAGGGAAGGAGGGGAACAGATCCTGGTGAGGGGATCCCATTCTCTGCCTCATCTTATTTCTCTACTGTGGTGGTCTAACGTGTCACTCACTCCTCAGTGTCAGAAGGGAATTTCTTAGACAGAACATGTAACTACCCTTGGTACGCAGGTGTGGTGGTACCTGGCTCTGACCCCAGTTCTTGGAAGGCTAAGGTTGAAAGATCGTGAGTTGCAAGCTAGTCTGGCTACCCAGTGAGACCCTAACTTAAAAGCAAAGCTAAGCTGGGTGGTGGTGGCGCATGCCTTTAATCCCAGCACTTGGGAGGCAGAGGCAGGCAGATTTCTGAGTTCGAGGCCAGCTTGGTCTACAGAGTGAGTTCCAGGACAGCCAGGGCTATACAGAAAAACTCTGTCTTGAAAAACCAAAAAAAAAAAAAAAAAAAAGCGAAGCTAAGTGTGGTAGTTTACCTAGTCTTTAATCCCAGCCCTCAGGAGGCAGAGACAGGTCAATCTCTGTGAGTTCTAGGCCAGCCTAGTCTATTTAGAGACTTCCAGGGTGGCATAGAAATAGTTTTCCAAAACCAAAACCAAAAGGGGGGGGGAATAAATAAACCTTCACTACAAAAACAACCCTATAAACGTCAAACAAATCCTTTGCTTTTGTTTTTGCTTTTTTTTTTTTTAAGATTTATTTGTTTATTTTATGTGTATGAGGACACTGTAGCTGTACAGATGGCCGTGAGCCATCAAGTGGCTGCTGGGAATTGAACTCAGGACTCTCACTCAGGCCCCTCTAGCTCTGGTGTAATACACTGTAGCTGTCTTCAGCCACACCAGAAGAGAGCGTCAGATCTCATTATGTGTGGTTGTGAGCCACCACGTGGTTGCTGGGATCCGAACTCAGGACCTTCGGAAAAACAGTCAGTGCTCTTACCCACTGAGCCATCTCACAAGCCCCTGTTTTTGCTTTTTGTTGTTGTTGTTGTTGTTTTGGCTTTGCTGCTGTTGGTTTGCAGCTGTGCAAACCCGGGTGTTTACTTAAGAAGAGAAAAATGGAGGGAGCCCAGGTAGGAAGCCCATCCCCACCACTTCTAAGGCAAATGGATCCTCACTAGCAACTACAGGCATGTGCTACCTTAATTTCCTCGGAGAGTTCTACCGTCCCGGTCACGTGGATGAGGGTCTCCTGCCTGGAGACAATTGGACAGCGGAACTGGACTCCGGGCAGACAAGGCTGCTGTGGTCAAGAACATCAGTCAGCCAGGCACCCTCCCCGGCTGACTGCCCACCTCCAGCCTGATTCCTCAGCTCACACACCCATCCATACCTCAGCTTCGCCTGATGGCCTCTTCAGGTCCTCTCGGTGGCAAGTGGCAAGGGGATCCTAGGAATTGGAAGTGAGGTCTCCAGTGGGTCTGAGGCCACTTCCTACCCCACAGGCATCCTTGTTTTCCTCCCCAGGATAACCCTTGTCTAATCCAGACATCCACGTTGCCTTCCTACACAGTTCAATGCAGTTGTTTCCCACCGTGGACCAGCCCACTTTGCCCTCTTCTATGTGGTACTCACCGTCTGTACACTCCATGTGTATGTGATGGGGCCCTCACTGTGAGGCTGCGGCAACCCAACCAAGGCCTCCAGTGTGGGCATGTCATGCTCATAGGGAGACGGCTGAACCCTCACCTGGGAAAGGGCAGAGACCACAGCGCTTGAGTGGAGCTACCAACCTCCCCGTGTGCCCTGAGGCACTCACTGCCTGGGTGAGTTCTAGGGCCTGTTGTTTGCTAAGCAGTGTATCATGACAGACCATATCTGGCCCTGTCCTAATGCTTCCTTGCAAGTATGGTTAAGAGCACTGGCTGCTCTTCTAAAGGACTCAGATTCAGTTCCAATGACCTACATGGCAGTTTGCATTCATCTATAACTCCAGTTCCAGGGGACCCAACACCCTCTTCTGGCCTCTGAAGGCACCAAGCAGGCAAGTGGTACGTAGAGATACATATAGTCAAAATACCCATACATATAAAATAAATAAATAAAATTTAAAAAATAAAAGAAAGTGTGTGGCTTTGAGGACCCTTCCTTATGGAAGCTTATACCTTGTAGATATGCTGGACTTGTTGGGTCTTCGGACCTTTAGGAGTGAAACTGATATAGAGTGTGGAGTTCTCCTGGCTGTGGAGAGAGACATGCAGAGATGGAAGGTTGAAGGCATGCAGTCCAGACCGCAAGAATCCTCTGGGCCTCCAGCACCGTGCTGGGCCCTCAGAGGTACCTCCTCATGTAGACCTTTGAACTAAGGCCAGTACAGGACAGGTCTGCAGGTCTGGAGTTAGGGCTACACCTTGGGAGCTGTGTCCTCACTACTACATGCCACCCTCATTAGTGTGTCAACTCAGCTCATTGTCTAAATGATGATCTTCCCACCTGCACTATTGTAGGGGGAGGTGCTGGTACTAAAGTCTGGCTTCCTAATTGGTTCTTGATTTGAACAACAAAGGAGATCAATAAAGGTCAATAAAGGAAGCTACTTGCTGGGCAGAGGGGACAGGTGGGACTTCTGGGTCCCAGGAGGAAAAAGAGGCGCAGAGAAAGGGAAGAGCTTTTCAGCCAGACTTTGGAAGGAGAAATGCAAAACAATCATGTAAGATCTTGGGGAAACTAGATCCAGCGGCTTCCACCACTGGCGGATAGCCAAGGAGGTTGGTGGAGGCTGGCTGATACAGGTTAGATGATAAGTTTAGGACAGAAGATTCTTTGCTTAGCAATTGTGCTAGCAGGCAAATCCTAAAGCAATAAAGCTGTCTTGAGTGTTTTTCATCCACGGAGCAAAGGTGGGCAGAGAGAGAGAGAGAAGCTTAACTTCGCCACTTGGCTGTGTGGTGAAGTTAAGCCAGGAGGAACAAAAGAGAACCTGAGAGTGAGCCAGTGGAGCACATCAGCCCCCTGGCAAGCCTGGAGCGGGGCTGGCAGCAGCCAATCTCAGAGCTAAGCCGGGAGGGGCCAGAGTGTAGGCCATGGTCCGCAGGCAAAGGCAGGAGCATGTTTTTAAAATTACACGCAACACACTATCCTCTGACTTCCACTAGTTCCAGGTGCCTGCAGCTCACCTGATCACACCAACTCTTCCCACTGTCCTTTTGCACAGACTGCCAGTGTTGGAGGCTGCCCGCTGGCTTCCCCACTCTCAAGTCCCGCCTCCTGGCCTTTGCTTATTATGTTCTGCCTGCTGTCTCCCTCCCAGCCTCATCCCAGTGCCTCGAGATGGAAGTCCAAGGTCAACTTTCTCCATGAGCCTTCCATCTCTCCAACAGCCCTGATATTTCATATCAATGCCATCCTGCCTAACAATGTTCAGAAGCCCTGGAGACTTGAGCTCAGACATAGGCTCTGTCCTCACCACATAGAGCCAGCTTCAAAGGCCACTGTGCTCTATGTAGTAACCAGAACACCCAACTAGAACCCCTTGATACCCCTGAGTCCCACTGTGCCCATTGCATGCCGACAGCACTGACTCCATCGGTATGAGTCTGCTCAGACTAGATGCTAAGGGGCTGGAGGGCAAAGTCACTCTAGAAATGTTCCTTCCTTCTTTTCCAGCACTTTGAGTCCATGGAACTTAGCATACCTGCACACGGCCAAGTGTTTTGGAATGAGACAAACCTGAGTTACTCCATCTTAATTGCACAGCCCTAGGCAAAAGACAACTTTCTCTGAACCTATCTTCATCATTAGCACCATGCAAAGTGATGAAGCTTATTATAGGAATAAGGGAAGCTTCAGAAAGAGCCTGCGACCAAGCAGCCAACAGCCTGCTTCTCCATGGGTGACCGCTGACCCGATTGATTCAGACAGCTCTTAAAAGGGTCTCCGACTTTGGAACTCTAAAGCCTGTTGTAATGCTGGGATGTGTTCTGATCAAACCTGAGATGTCCAAGAAGGAAGAGGGATGGCGGTGGTCGGGGAGCCTGGGTGGCAAAGACACCCAGATGGAAGGCACTGGTGGAAGGGTTGCGGAATTGCGCTCAGTGGCACTTACTCCTCAGTAAGGATGTTGACAGGGTACAGGACAGGAATGCGGGTGGTGGCTGAGTTGTCCTCCTGGAGGCTTGCATTCTCATTCTCACTGCACGGGACAAGGTGGAGAGACACTTAACAGAGCCTGGCCAGGCTTCCCAGCAGTGTAACCCCAGCACAGGCATGTGGATGGGTCTGCTCACCAGTGCACAGTGCCATTCAGCTCAACAAAATCTCCCCAGGAGCTGTTGAGTAGAGTGTTAAACATCACCTGGAGGCTCACCTGGCAGGGAAGGAAGCAGAGGCGAGAGAAGATGGAGGTGTCTCAGGGGTGGCCTGAGTAGTACCAAGCTAGGTCACTAGCCCCACGGTGACCACGGAGTAAATGCTTCCTAGGTCTCTGGCACTGAAGCTGTGCAAAGTCATAAAATGCATAACCCAGTCTCAAGTTTGTCTCATCCCCAATCCAGGCTCAGATATGCAAAGCAGCTCTGTACACTGTCCTCCTTGGCCAACCACCTGCTCCTTCCCCAGAAGCAGGGTCTTCTCCCTGTTTGCCAGCTCGGGCCCTTGTGAGGGAGCTCCCCAACACTCACCTGTTGGCCTGCTTTGAAGATGGGAGAGCTTACATTGCATTTCAGTGTCTTAGTCAGGAGACTTGACTCCTCTGTGAGCTCCTCGCAGCTCACGGGTATTGGGCTGTGTGGCTGAGAGTGAAGAAACTTGTTGGGGAAAAGGTCTAGGGTCCCCAGAGGTCACTAACTCTCAGGACTTGTAGCTCCCAGAACTCTGTTCTGCCATGACACATGCTCAGAGAGGCAAAGCCAGAGCTGCTTTGCAAAGGCAAAGAGGAGGGCATGGCTGAACCTAACAGTGCATGTCTCTAGTCCCTGTTACTCAAGAGGCTGAAGCAGGTGGATTGTCTGAATCCAGAAGTTTGAGTCCAATTTGGGCAATACTGAGGTACAATATTTTAAAAATCCAAACAAAACAAAATAAATCATGTAGAGTAAAAAAAAAAAAAAAGGTATGCAGGACACATGTTGTGAGTCCATTGCTATGTGCAGTCTAATATGTAAAGTTTCAGAGCAGTGTATGAGAAGTTAGCAAGAGACAAAGAACAGAGAAGGGCACCTATTGCTTAAGAGGACATAAAAGTTCTGGAAAGAGAGAGTCATATGACTACACACTCAGCCCAATGCCAGTGAGTCACCATGTGGTTGCTGGGATTTGAACTCAGGACCTTTGGCAGAACAGTCAGTGCTCTTAACCATTGAGCCATCTCTCCAGCCCCTAGGAACTGTTAGAATGCTAAATTTACAGACATTCACCACAAGAAATAAAATAAAATAAAAAAGCTAAAAGTCTCAACCGGAGTCTAATCCCTGGGAATCACAGGATAGGAGGAAACAATTGCTCCAGGTTGTCCTCTGACCTTCACATACATGCTATAACTTGTGTTCTGACACATGTGACACCTTCATATATATGCACACATACATATGCACTCGAAATAAATATAAAGACTTCAAAAATTAAAAACATCTGGGTGGTGGTGGTGCAAACCTTTAATCCCAGCAGTCAGGAGGCAGAGGCAGGCAGATTTCTGAGTTTGAGGACAGCCTGGTCTACAGAGTGAGTTCCAG
>NW_022196904.1:116370140-116389019 GCF_008632895.1 Mastomys coucha | reverse complement strand
AAAAAAAAAAAACCCTGTCTCAAAAAAACCAAGCAAACAAACAAAAGGAACAGAAATTGCTTGTTCAAAGCCCTATATTCAATTGTCGGTGTTGCAAAATACATACACGCATACAGAAAGACAGACAGACAAACATGTAGTAATTGCTGAGCTGTCCATACAAACTCTTTGAATGTCTCTGTAATTTCTGTGTTTCCATGGTGACCGCTTATGATTTTTAACACAGTATTTGAAAGTAAAAGTTCTGTCTTTTTGGCAATAGGGTCTCAGGATTCCAGACCAGTCTTTAACTCTGTAGTGAAGGAGAGCTTGCCCTTCTACCCTGCCAGCCTCCACTCCCCCAACCCCTGCACCCTCCATCCCTCATCCACATATCCATCTCCTCAGTGCAGAGGTTACAGGCAGGCACCACCCTTCCCTGCTGGATTCAGTGCTGGAAGAAACAGAGGGCTCCATTCATGCTAGGCAAGCACTCTGAGAGCTGCAGCCCCTCAAAGGTCTACTCAAAACAATGCACAGTGCTACTCCACAGCATGTCAGCCATCAGAAGAATGGAACTGCACGTTTCCAAGACACCACCCTAGAGTCACGTTCTGGCCCTCTGCTCTCTGTCTTTCCTTCTTATTTATTCATTACTTTAGCTGAGCATAATGGTTCACACCTTTAACCCCAGCAATCAGGTGGATCTCTTATGAGTTCCAAGTCAGGGTTACATAATGAGACCCTATCTCCAAACTCAGGTCTCCATGCGTGCAACTAAACTGTTTACCTACTCTGACCGTGCCATTTCCCCAGCCCTATTCCAACAACATCCAGCTCCCCCCCTCCGGCTTAACTGCAATCAGAATTTGATGAGCACCACCAGGCTGGGAATGCAGATGTGACACATTAGCCCACCCACTCAGGCAATCCTGGGGCTCACTTGAAGCATCTCCACTTTTCGGAAGGAGAGTCCCCGAGGGAAGTCCAGGTCCAGTCGCACCCAGTATGCGTCTTCCCCTGAGTTCTTCAGGGTCCACTCCACAGCAAGGCTGGCAGAGGCCATCAGACGCAGGGATTCGGATCTGGGGATTGGGAGGTGGAGGTGATCAGAATCATGGGACCATGACAGTAGGAAACAGCATCAAGGTGAGGACTTCAGAGATGAGGGAGCAGGCCAGCCACAAACACCAGCTCCGATGCTCAGCTCAGTGTCCTAACATGATCTACCCCAACGCAAGCTCTGCTAATGATGGCCTTTCTCAGAGAAGGAAGTGCCCCTCCTAGTGGACACAGCCCACGGGTGAAGGGCCTTTTGACACTGTCTCAGTATATTTTGCAGCTATCAAGGGAAGATGGAATTAAACTGGAGAAGGCGTCAAGGGACAAAGGCTCACAGACCTGGCAGGGGAAGACAGGGCCAGGTCTGCCTCACACTTCTTGTCTTCACCACAGTTCTTCTCAAAAGGGATCTGAAAGGTCAAGAAGGGACCAGGAAGGAGGCTCAGGCCCCAGACCCAGCAGAGCCAGACAAAGTCCGCAAGCCCACCACCTGTCTGCCACTCTCTCCTCTTACCTCCTTTGTCACTGTGTGGATGGAAGGTCTCAGGATGGGTTGCATGTCCCTGCCCTGTTGGACATGGAGGAGTGAAGACAGGGTGCCCAGGTAAGTGAGGAGTTCTTGTGCTGGATGGCACAAGAGAGACTCTGGGCTCAGCTGGAAGGACTGTGGGCTTTCCACAGCCTTACCCATACGCGGCCAGGTACATGGTCCTTCTCTAGTGACAGCTACACAATGGGCATCTGGACTGGGACAGAGCAGCCTACAGTTCCACCCTTGGCAAGAGTTCTTGGATGCTCAACATTGGCCTTCCCTGCCTGCTCTTTTTCTGTAGTTTGCCTCTGCCAATCCCCTCATCCTCCTAGGCCTGCTCTCCAGCTCCTAGAAATTCAATGCCATTTTTTTTTCCCAGCATTTCTCGAGTTTTCCCTCCAGACTAGCCTCCACCCTACCCTCATTTCTGGGCACTTGGTAACACGTCAGCCTGTAAAATAGGCACGGAGGGAGAAATGACCCTCCACAGTGGGTGAGGCGTTATGATGAGACAGTACAGGAAAGTTTCAGAGCATGGAAGAAGGACTCCTAACCCAGAAAAGGAAGTGTCCTGAAGCAAGGGCATCCCCACTAATTGCTGTCCTTGGATCTAGATTGCCCACCTCTGCATGTGTTAAGGGCCTGGTCCCAGACTATGTTGTAATTGGAAGGTGGCAGAGCCTCTACGAGCTAGCTTGTAGTTGGAGAATGTTATGCCATTGGAGGTGTGTCCTTGAAGTTGGCACTGGCACCCCAACTCTTCCCTCCTTTCTCTTTACTTCCCAGCCACTGCGATGAGGGACAGTAGCTTTACAGTGCACTCCCCACCATAACATGCACCCGTCATAGGTCCAAAGCAACAGAACTGATGATTTCGGACTGTAATGGCTGAGATCATGAGTCCAAATGAACCTTTCTTCTTTATAACTTGATTATCTCTCTGAGTATTCGTTACCATCACAGAACGCTGACTAGGGCACCACAAAAGTAAGAGGATGCCAGGTGAAGAAAATGGAGAAGGAAGTCGAGAGGATACATAGGCCCTGAGGCATGACAGACTGCGCCTCCTGCCATCCCTCACCCCCCCCCCACTACCCCCAGGGAACAGTTCTAACTTCAGCACAGTCCATCAGAAGGATCAAAAAGGCAGAACACAGTTCAGGTTCCATTAAGCCTGTGGGTAATTCTGGGGCACTGAGATTATATTCTAAAGACAGTGAAACCTTAGAAGGTCTTCACAGGTTATCATAGCTAGATCTTCTAGAAGACTCCAGCCTCCAGACTCTTCTCTGAATGGAGAAAGTCTTAGTGCTCTCTGCTGGTGATGGCTCTCCATCCACCTCATCATTCACATGGTTGCTCACTACCCAGGCAACCATGAGCCACATGGCGTCCAAAGCCTTGACCACCTCAGCTGGTTTTTCTGAAAGAAGTAAGGTCTGTCTCCCATCTCCCTTGACCCTGTCAGTACCCCCAACACACACACAACTTGGCCATATCAGTACCCCCAACACACACACAGCTAATCCATTCATTTTATAAGACCCAGAACTAATGACATTTCCCAGGAAGGCGTTCTTGATATTGACTGTGACATCAGGTGCTGGGTCCTGATGTGCTGCGTTTCCATGAGAGGCTGAGGCAGAGACTACTGGCAGCCCTAACACAGGGGTCCTCACCTCTTGCTTCTAAAACAGTCTCCATTTCAAAGCAAAACAAAAAACATCCTCAGTTTTGTTTTTTGTTTTTTTTTGTTTTTTTTTTTTTTTCGAGACAGGGTTTCTCTGTGTAGCCCTGGCTGTCCTGGAACTCACTCTGTAGACCAGGCTAGCCTTGAACTCAGAAATCCACCTGTCTCTGCCTCCCAAGTGCTGGGATTGAAGGCATGTGCCACCACTGCCCGGCTACATCTTCAGTTTTTAGACTGCTTTTCTTAGCCTTTCTTGCAGCTGAGTGTGATAATGTTGACTGTCTTTTAATCCCTGGGATATCGGTAAAAGTGCTATGTAGCTTTTTAAGGAAATATTCCTCAAGGGGAAGCTGTGTGTGCTGCTCAGTCTGCCCTGGCCAGGTGCACAGATGTGAGAGCTACACCCCAAGCATCTTCGAGCACAAGATGTAGCCACCACAGAAGCCACACAACCCTAGAAGCAAAAAGCACGTGCTCTTTGGTTTGTTGACTCCTGATTTAGAATCTCAGGAGCCACACCAGTCTCCTCCTGCCTCATACAGGAAAAAGACTTCCTACACAGTGGAAGGAGGGAGCTGACTCTCACAAGTTATCCTCTGACAGACAGACAGACAGACAGACACACACACACATACACACACACACACACACACACACACTCAATATTTGTAATACAATAATTTTTTTTTGATGTATGTTACTCTTGGCTGGGTGTGGTGGCTCATACCTGTAATCCCAGTAATTGAGAAACAGGCAGGATTATCAAGCATTCCAGACAACCTTCCCCCCAAACAAACAACAAAGGAACAACAACAACAACAAACACTCAGATAATAGCTAGGGTTACTGTAAACCTCTTGTTTGAAGTTGAGCAGGCCCAGCAGGTATCGTGGCCCTGCTAGAACAGCTCTAGCTCCCTCTGTGTGATTCAGAGCCCAGATCCCACATATTCTAAGGCTGAATTCTCTAGTCCCCTTTCCTGACACAGTTGTGCTCCCTCTAGTGCTCCCTGCAGGGGAGAACCATCACCCACCCAGAAGCCATTGCCTTTTGCATCTCTGCACATCTCAAGTTCCCAGCAACTCTGCCTCTAGAGAGTTCCCTTAAGGCATCCCCCTTCCCCACTCCCACAGAGTGCCTTGCTGCAAGCCTGACTCTTGCCTAGTCCTTCCTCCCTCCAGGTTCCTGTTGTTGCAGGGCAGCCCACATCATTGCAGGAACAAGCTGCTTAAATGTCTACGTGACAGCAGCAATGTCTCCTCCCACCCCCTAAATATCTAATCCCACCCCACAGGGCTTTGGTTGCCCCATACATAGGGGCATGCATTTGACCAAGGCCTGGCCCCTGGCACTGGGTGAGCGGTATGACTATGACTAGATCACAACAAAGGGAAGGTGTCAGAGGTCGGACAAAGGTACCGATGCAAGGACAATGGGCTACATGAACCATGGAGTAGACTTCCTGAGCTTGGCACAGGCCCCATGTCTGTAATCAGGATTCAGGGGTGGAGGCATATAAGCCAGGAGTTCAAAGGCAACCTAAGCTTCACAGAAAGTTCCACAGCAGTCTGGGATATATAAAGGAGGTAGAGAGAAAGATTCGTGATGTCTTTTGCCCAGGTATCTGGATACAAAACATATAAAGCTAGGCCTCAGGCTGGATTGGTCAATGGCTTTTCTTACTTACGTTGGGTTTTAGTTGAGTTTCTGCCACTGGCACTAAAAACACCCAAGAGAAGCTGAAGAGAGGGATGACCACTCTTCCAAATGACCTGGATTCAATTTCCAGTGCCCACATACACAGTAACTCAAAACTCCAGGTTCAAGGGCTCTGATATCTGCTTCTGACCTCCATATGCACATTGTTGGTATCAGGAACTGACGTGGTAGATTATCTCCGAACCCAGTGACGTCACGCAAGCACACACACACACACACACACACACACACACACACACACACTGCCATGGCAACTGCCATACATTCCCAGAATCCACTTGGCTCACCTCCCATCTTTACCTGTGAGCAGTTATATCACAACGCAAATAAAAGGCAGATTCCTTCTGAACTCTGCACTCGCTCTTGATCCCTCTCTCTCTCTCTCTCTCTCTCTCTCTCTCCCCCCCTTCCTTTTCTTCTCCCTCTCCCTCTCCCTCTCCCCCCACCCCCATTTCTCCTTCATCTTCATTGCCACCTTTGTCCTCTTCCCCTACAATAAACCTCCCACATGGAACTGTGTTGGCCTGGTGTGGTCTGTCCAGACACAAGCTGTGATTCTAATTCCACACACGTATGTAGTGCAAATACAAACATGCAGGCAAAACACTCACACATTTAAAATTAAAATAATAAATATGAAAAATTTAAGCTCATGAAAATATAACATTTCCTTTTCCTACATGAAGAGCCCCTGATGTTTCCACAATCTCTAATAGCTAGGACCTAAGCCTTCTGACCTCATCACCCCAAGGTCTCCAACATCTTTTTGCCTATCCCTCATTATGGTCTTTCTCAACCCTTGCCTGTCCTTCTCTTGTGGACTTCTGGGTCACCCCCATAGGCAGCCTTGTCTTACCCCCTCAGATCTCTGGCATACATTACTGTAGCCTGGTCCCCAATTTAGCAGCAGCACCATTGAAGAGGACTGTGACCATAGCTTCTCTGGCAGCAGGCAGTGAGCTCCTCCAGAGCAGGGTCACATGTATGAGCCGCAACAGAGCAAGTACTCAGAGGTGGCACGGCACAGAGTGGGCCCCAGTCAACTTTGCTCAAATGTATATGTAGCAGCCAGAACATTGTGCTTGCTTCTCGTAAGTCCAATGCCCTTATCGCCAAATCCCAGGATTGTGGGTGGGGTGGGGTGGCAGGATGTCCCCATCATATGATGCCAAAGGCACAAAATAGGCTTGACGACCACCATAGAGGGATCCTCTAGTTCTGCAAGAGTCTCACAATGGATGGAAATCAAACCCACTGAGGCTTTCCCAGGAAAGTCCACAATCAGGTTCCCAGGCCACCTTCCTTCCTCCAGACCCCGTTTCCTCTCACCAGCCCAACCACCTTCTACTGTCAAGAATTTCAAAAGAGAACACCATGTTTCTGGCACTGCATAGGGAGTCTGATCCATGGAATTAGGATAGATATTCCCCCACTTGTTTTATAGCATCCCAATTTGGCATTGAGTACACAAGAGAGAGGAAGGTAATTAAGGTGCTCTGTGTTAGCAACAAGGAACAGCCCTTGGCTCAAAGCTAGGCCTTCAGGTTCTCTCCCTGGAATGTAGGTGTTGCGCAGTGCTGGGATGTAACAGGGTTAGAGCCGATGCCCAGCTGGGACCTGGATCAGGCTCGCTGAAGGGACCCTCCAGACTCCACCCATTATCTCTTCTTCCTCAGAGCCTTTAGAGCCACCCAGGTTCCCTTCTTTCCAAAGCTGCTTTTAATACAAACTCCTATGAATTCCCTTCCTGCTTAAGTAACGCATAATAGCTTTACTATTGCTAAGCAGATTTTCCAGTCTTAAACACCCATCCCTCCATCGTCTTACCACCTTTTGGTCCCTTGGTGTTCCTTCTTCCTCCAAAAGAGAGAAATTAAGAGTGACATTGATAGGGGAGATGAGGTCTTGAATGCAGATCTGAGGGCAAAAACACACTGTCATGATGAATCTGAGAGCAAGCCTCATCCAAGAGCGTGCGCATCATCACTGTGCTTCACCAGTGGTGAGAGTCTAGTAGTTATACGTTAAGACCTTATCACTTTCCACTGCATACACTTAAATACACTAAGCAAATTTACTGTGTCCAGTGTTTATAATGGGCTTCCCAGCACATGCCAGACATCACTAATCAATCCCACAGTTTCCCATAGGCTTGTAGTGGAAGCACTTGTACCATTTGTTCGTTTGAATGAGAATGACCCCTATAGGCTCATATGTTTGGATACTTAGTCTCCTGTTGGTAGAACTGTTTGGGAAGGGTTAAGAGGTGTGGCTTTGTTGGAGGAGGTGTGTCACTGGGCTGGGCTTTGAGGTTTCAAAAGCCCATGTAATTCTCACTTGGCTCTCTCTGTCCCTTGTTTGTAGAACAGATGTAGGCTATCAGCTACTTCAGTGCCTGCCTACCTACCTACTGCCACACTCCCTGCCATGACAAACATGGACTCATTCTCTGAAACTGTAAGCAAGCCCCCAACAAATTCTTCTAAGTAGTCTTGGCCATGGTGTCTCTTCGCAGCAATGGAAAACTAACTAAGACACCATTATTAAGTTGATCCAGTCATGGTGATTCGTGCTTGTAACACAAGGACTTAGGAAACTGAGGCAAGAGGGCCACCAAGGGCTTCAGGCCAGCCTGGGAAACAGAGCAAGATATTTTTCAAATGATTTTTTAGAAATTGCCCTAGGGAGCTGGAAAGATGGGATATTTGTTAAGAGTACTGGCTGTTCTTCCAGAGGACCTAGGTTTGGTTCTTAGCACCCACATGATGGATCACAACTATCAGTAACTACAGAACTAGGGCATCCAATGCCTTCTGGCTTTCTTAGGCAGCAGGGATGCAAGTGGTACAAAGATGTACATGCAAGCAAAACATCCATATACATAATATATGTACATATAATACATATTATGTATATCTCTGTTCTAGGCACCCATTATCAAACTTTATGCAAGAATATTCCAGAACAATTAGGGCTATAAGTCCTTGACAACAGAGTTGGCCATAAGAGCACAGATAGACTTCCACTTTGATCTTTGCCTAAGGAGCCTAAAACCTGAGCCAATTGTCTTCAGACAATTAGTGGAACAGAACTAGGAACCCACACACCCAGACCCAAGGCTCAGGCCCCCCCAAGCCATGTCTTCTCTGGCAAATTTGTATTCTAAGTTTCCAGAATGAGAAGGATAGAGTGTGAGGAGCAGAGAGACACAGAATGTAACTAGGAACAAACTGAGACTGTGAGTGGCTGACTGTTCAATGTGGGTACCAACTACCGGGGTAACGCTTCCAGCTCTGTGTGTCACATCCCAAGGAAGAAACCTTGTGGAAGAAATGACTAACAAGCAAACCCCATTGGGACATTTTGGAAACTGCCCAAAATAATATTTTTAAAAAATTGGGCCACCAGGCAGTGGTGGTGCATGCCTTTGATCCCAGCACTTGGGAGACAGAGGCAGGCGGATTTCTGAGTTCGAGGCCAGCCTGGTCTACAGAGTGAGTTCCAGGACAGCCAGGGCTACTCAGAGAAACCCCATCTCAAAAAAACAAAAACAAAAATAAAAAAAAAAAATTGGACCAGGAGCTGGAGAGATGGGTTAGGGATTAAGAGCATCAACTGCTTTCCTCTTCCAGAGGTCCTGGGGTCAACTTCCAGCATGATGTAAGTGGCTCACAACCATAATGGGATCTGATGCCCTCTTCTGGTATACTGTCATACATGCTATACATGCGGATAGAGCACTCAAAATACATATACAAATAAACCTTTGGGGGAAGAATGGAATCTGGATGGTGGTACATGCCTTTAGTCCCAGCACTTGGGAGGCAGAGGTACACAGATCTCTGGATTTGAAGCTAGCCTGGTCTTCAGAGCTAGTTCCAGGACAGTTAGGGACACACAGAGAAAAGCCTTTAATCCCAGATCTTAATGAATTTTAGGCCAGCCTGGCCTACATACGTGGGTTCCAGGCTACAGTAGTGGGATTCTGTCTCAAATAAGAATCACACTTCCTGATAGGAGTGCTAGTAAATAAATATTTCCATATGTATCAGGTAAGTAAAGACACTGTTATAACCGGGGAAGCTGAGTGCAGCATTAATACAGGAGGGAGAGGAGGGGAGGGAAGGGAAGAGAAGAAAATGCCAAGTGATCATAATTCTCACCACATCAGAAAGCCCAGGCTGACCATAGTGCCACATGCTTTTAAACCCAACACTCAGAAGGCAGAGGTATGAGGATCTCTATGTCTGAAGCTAGCCATGCTTACATAATGAGTTCCAGAACAGTCAGGGATATAGAAAGACCCTGTCTCAAACAACAACAACCCAAACAAACAAACGAAGCTATTGTAGGCACAGTAGTACATACTTCGAACCCTAGTACTCAGGGCTGAGGCAGGAGGAAGACATGAGTACAAGGGCAGCTTGTACTCATAAACCAGACAGGGTCACACAGCAAGACCCTGTCTCCAACAAACCAAAAGTGCATTCAGATATAACGAAGACTAGAGAGGACACCCCTAAAGAGTGTTACATCAACTACTGAACAGCGGAGGAAATGGCAGGACAAAGAAATCAATGTCACTTGTCACAGCTGTATGGTGATAGAGCTAAGCCTATACACCCTCACTGCTTCTCACTGCAGTCAGCCCCTCCCAGGTCCCCAGCACGGGCTCCCTTACCGGGAAGTGGAAGTAGAAGTCCAGGCAGGACTTATCTGGGGTGACTGATGTGTTCCCATTCAGCTCGTGGCTTCCTCCTGGGAACAGACCTCGACTCCTCGTCCGATGGCCATCCAACTGTAGGGTGTAACTGAGATTGGCAAGCAAGCGACCTGGGCAGGGAGGAAGGCAAGAGATGAATGATGGGAGATCCTCCCCATGCTGGGTTTGTGGGCAGCTCTTCTGGAAGTGCGATGGAACTGACCTTGAAATTGAGCCGTGAGGGGGTGGATCTGGAAGCACACCTTGAGCTTGACGCCTTCCTTCTGCTCCTGACTGGCTGAGTAGGAGCACTCCACCTCATGCACTGGGATTTCCTCTGGGGAGAAGGACAGCTCAGTGACAACATCCACCACCGGCCTCGAGCTGTAGAGCAGAAAACCACTAAGTCTCTCCCGTGGGCACATCCCACTAGGCTTGTGACACACATTTGGGAGCTCTGTCCCACAGATGACAGAGGATTCTCCTTCCATGTCATAGTCAGAAGTCTCTCAGTAGCAGCAGTGACAATTAGGCCTTCCCTAGTTCACTACAGCCTTATGATCCATTTTTTCCATTTTTTTTTTAAATGACCTTTGAAATCAGAGAAATCAAGGCCAGTGAGATGGCTCAGTAGGGTAAAGGCCACACACCATGCCTAATGACCTGAGTTTGGTCCCCAAGAACCATATAGTAGAAAGAGAGCTCATACAGCTACACATTTGAACCATGACACACACATATATATGCACACACACACACACACACACACACACACACACACACACACACACACACAGTACATAAATAAACAAGCATAACTCCTGGGTTTTGAGACAAGGTTTCACTATACATTCAGAGCAGGCCTGGAACCTGCTCTGTAGACTGGACTGAACTAGAACTCTCAAAGACCCACCTTCCTCTCTGCCTCTCAAGTGTTAGGATTAAAGGAGTGAGCCACCACACACAGCCCAATAAACATACTCTTTCAAAAACCATGCCTGTGATGTGGTTATACAGGTGAAGGCACCTTCTACCGAGTCTGAGAATCTGTAGCTGGCCTTTGCTACTTATGGGTCCCTCTTTCTTCCACATTTCTCCACCCTATTTCCACACTTTCAACTCCCTAACATTAGATAGGAGAGAAAGAAGGACAGAGGGGAGAAAAAGAGAGAAAGAAAGAGATCCCTGAATCTAACTCTATTCCCTTCCTCAACTAACCAACAAACAGCAACCCCACCTCTTGGGGCCCAGCATTTATATACCCTCTGAAAAGATCCCAGAATTCCAACCATCACGTAATAGCAGAAACTAGCTGTAGCTGGCAAAAACCACGCCCCTGCTGGAGCATGAGGCAAATCATAGCTGCTGTGGACAATCTGAAGCAGCCCCATATCCCACACCTAGGATTAAAATGAAAACATATTTTTATAATATTTCTGTATTTATAAAGAAACCAAAATTAGAAAATTATCAGTACAAGAGCCTATATGGTAGAAAGAGAAAGTGGACATTCATCTGATGTCCTCTGACACCCTCTGTGAGAATATCCATGGGCACACACTAAGCAGATAGATAGATAGATAGATAGATAGATAGATAGATAGATAGATAGACAGACAGACAGATAGATGATAGACAGATAGATAGATGTTTTCTTGATGAGAGAGTGAACAAGAGAAACCAGAGTGGGCACACACCTACAATCCCAGTACTGGTAAGCCTAAGACTGGAGACCACAGAGCCTGGGAAAATGAGGCCCTAAGAGGGAGCAAGAGACCTAGTTATGCCACATGATACAGGGGATGAGGGGCTTCTATGCTGTGTTTTGTGGTATTGGAAATATGCTTAAAGACATACATACATTGCCATGTGATATATTTCTTTCTTGAGACAAGGTCTCACTCTGTCACCCCTGGCTGACCTGAAAATCAGTATGTAGACCAGATCATGCCATATAATAATCAGAATAAACTTCAAGCTTTTTATTACCCACAATGCACTGCCTGTCTCAATCCTACCCCACTATCCTGGGGCAATCACATTCCGGCCACACTTGCCCTCTTTCCTGTCAGCCTTCCACCTTTCTTACGGCCTTGGCACATGCTGGGCTTTCTGTAAAGCTCTTAACCTAGGCTGCTGCCAGCCTGACACACTCCCATCTTTCAGTTCTCAGCTCCACCCCCAGCCCTTCATGGGCTCCCTCTGCTGCTATCTCACAGGAGCCGGCTCACCTCCTTGTAGCACTCAGTGGTCTAACTGCCACTCTAAGTTTTCATCATCCGTATCCTCACACACACTCAGGGCCCAGTGTTTGATCCTACACAGTAGGTGCAGGTATGGTAGTACATCCCTACTTTAATCCAGGTGAGTTCGTGGAGGCAGGAAGACCTTGGCCTCAAGACCAGTCTGGGCTACCATACTGAACTCTAGGCTAGCCTGCACTGAATTGTGACCCTGTCTGGAAAAGACAAAACAAAATCTCCCAAATAAAATAAACAAACAAACCACATAGTAGGTGACAGGGCTGAGGGTGGCGTGCAGTGACAGACAGCCTTCTTAGACTGCGCAAGGTTCTGGGTTCCATCCCCAGAACTGGCACCAAAACTAAAAGGGACCAGCAAAATGGCTCAAAGGGTAAATAGAGGAGCTTGCCTCCAAGCCTGGCAATTTGAGTTTGATCCCTGAGACCCACAGGGTGGAAGGAGAACTGACTCTCAAGAGTTGTGCTTCCCACATGTAGTGTGGGATGTGCATGAAAGTAAACACACACACACACACACAAGTAAACGTAATTTTTAAAGGCATACTATATAATAATTAGTTTCCTATATCATGCCAGTAACAAAGCAGGAAATGTCACTGCCACTTCAAAAAATGGAGAAACTCGGGTCCCAAGAACCCAAGCCAGCAGATTGTAACATCATACAGAGACTTGGGTGCAGATGCCATCTGGGCCTCTGAGCCTGGGATAAGACATGGAGCCCCAGAAGGAAGGCCGGCCCCAGGGGCTCCTTGAAGGAAGAGACTTGTGATGTCAGGGTGATTCAGGAAACCCACCTTACCTTAGAACAATCACCTGGCCTTCAGCTCCTACAACCACATCTGCCAGCCTGTCCCCTCCAAGGTCCTTCACCCCATGGATGGAGCGGCCAAACCACTGGATTCCTGGGGACACCTGGGTTCCTTGTATTCGCTGAGTGCAAGAGAGAAACGGATGCTAAGCCAGGAGAGGCCAGGTACAGGAAAGGAAGTCGGGCTCAGGTTAACCTTGGATGCTTCAAGGCACATAGGATTCCAGTTTGATGGGCAGGCAGGGTACCTTACCTGGCTTGGCTGGGGATTGAGCCCACCAGGCTTTCCATTGAAGATATACACAGCCCCCTGCTCCTCCAGAGGGGCTCCCACGGCCACATCAGTCAGCCCATCCCCATTGATGTCTGTCAGGGCAGTTATGGCAGCTCCAAACCGACCAAGCGGGTAGCCAGAGTCACCCTGTAGCTCTGAGACCATTTCGAACAGCGACTGGGAAGGAGACTCATATTAACCTCTCAACTGCAGCAAACTTTCTCAGAATGTGGCATTGTGGTAAGTACACTGAAGAGCACCAAAGAACTGTGTGGCCAGGTCCCTCAAGGCATGAGAATGCCCCTGCCAGGCTGACCTGGGCTAGGTACAGCATAGTTTGTTTCCTCCTGCTTGCCCTGGTGGCTCTGAAGAACAATGGAGTCTCCTTAGCCTTGTGCTCGCATTTGTAACGTTAGGGATTGTAGGTGCTTAGGAGATGATCAAACAACAGAAAGCTGCTTGGCACCCAGTCTTGCATGGTATACCACAACTACCAGCTGCTATTTGTTGTTTTGAAAGTGTGGTTGACATAGTGGAGGAGAAGAGCCCTCCAGAGGAGCCCAGATCTGAGCAGGGCTTCACACCTTCACCCTGCTCTGCCTCACTGTTGGGGTCCTGGCTCTTACCTGTCTTCTCTGGTAAATGAGCACTCGGCCTCCTCTTTGCTCCCCGTAGAACAGGGGTGCTCCAATCAGCAGCAGCTCTGTCTCGCCATCTTGGTCCAGGTCAACACTACATAGCTCCCCACCAAAGTAAGATCCAATCTGTGAGGACAGCAAGGCATCTGAGGAAGAGTCAACAGGGCCAGCGAGAGGTGCAGGTCCTCTCCAACCTCTCTGCTGGACCACGTCCACCTTCCCCCCACCTCAAATGCAGGATCAAGTCTTGACCTCGTGTGAATTAAGACAAATCGGGCTCCTGGAGCCTCAGTGTCTTATGGCAGAGAGTTGGGAAATGACATTTACCTCCGAGGCTCTTCTAAGCAACAAGCATGACTCATCCTACATATGTACAGTGTTTGCAAGACACAGCAATCCACTTGTGTCACTCTCACCTGAGTTCCTTCTATCTTCTGGGTCTGGTTCCAATGTCCTCTAGCCTCTGGGGCTTGGAAAAGCAGCACTTGTCCCACATGCTGGTACCGTGGGGCTCCTGCTGCCAGCAGGGGTCGGGAGCTCCGGGAGGCCAGCCAGGCCACAGTATAACCTGATAAAACAGGTGAAGCATCTGGAGTTAGAAGCACAAAGGCTGCTGGGAGAATGAGAGCCCAAGACACTGAGCTCATAACCAAGATGGATGGAAATGGCCAAAAGACCTTTTACCTGACAGGAGCAGCCTTAAGTACTGCCACCCCAGCACTGTTCAACTGACAACAAAACGCTTGCCCAGGGAGCAGCCAGCCATCTGCTTCGGACACAGTATATCTGCTGAGATGTGACTGATTTTGTTTCATGTACATGAGTGCTTTTCCTGCATATGTGTCCCCTGTGCGTCCTCAGCATGGAGACCAGAAGAGGGTCTCAGATCCCTTGAAATTGGTGTTACAGATGGCTGTGGGCCACCGTGTGGATGCTGGGAATCAAACCCCAGTCCTCTGCAAGAGTAGCCAGTGTTCTAAATCACCAAGCCATTTCTCCAACCTTTTAGTTAAACAACCAAAGAGGGGAAACACACCGAGTGTGGGCAGTATCATTTCATGCTGAGCTCCTAGATGGAATAAATATAGTAATCGAGCCGGGCGGTGGTGGTGCATGCCTTTAATCCCAGCACTTGGGAGAGGCACTTGCAGAGGCAGGTGGATTTCTGGGTTCGAGGCCAGCCTGGACTGCAGAGTGAGTTCCAGGACAGCAAGGGCTACACGGAGAAACCCTGTCTCGGAAAAAAAAGAAAAATAGTAATCGAGCTGAGTTGACTACAGATGAATGGAGACCTCAAACTCCTGCCAGCATAGCTCTCCACCACCGTGTGTTGTACCTCCTGCCACCATGCCTCCACCAGGGTGAGCTGTACCCCTTCCTAAACTCTGAGATAAAATCAAGCCCTTCCTTCTTTTTGCTACTTTTTTCAGATCTATTGTCTTAGCAACAAGATAAGAAATTTATACAATATGCTCAGAAGAAGAGGGCAAAGAGCTGGGCGTGGTGGCACACACCTTTAATCCCAGCACTTGGGAGGCAGAGGCAGGCAGATTTCTGAGTTTGAGGCCAGCCTGGTCTACAGAGTGAGTTCCAGGACAGCCAGGGCTATACAGAGAAACCCCTGCAGAGTTGATGTGCACACTGAAAACAAACAGCTGATGTGCTGGCACACGTCTGTACTCTTAACACTCTAGGGCCAAAGCAGGGAATCTGGCATTCCCACAGAGGCTACTCACATGAAAAGAATGAGAAGGGAAGGACACTTGAGAAACTTCCATTTTATTTATTTATTTATTTATTTATTTATTTATTTATTTATTTATTTATTTATTTATTGAGACAATGTTTCTCTGTATAGCCCTGGCTGTCCTGGAACTCACTCTGTTGACCAGGCTGGCCTCAAACTCGGAAATCCGCCTGCCTCTGCCTCCCAAGTGCTGGGATTAAAGGCATGCACCACCACTGCCCTGCAAAACTTCCATTTTTAAACATGTTAGTTCAAAACCCTTTTAGGGCTGAAGAACTTGCTCAGCAGTTAAGAACACTGGCTGATTGCACCCTGCCAGAAAACCCAGATTCTAGGCCCAGTACCTACAGCGACTCACAATTCCAGGGTATATGACTCCCTCTTCTGGTTTTCAAGGGTACTGCATGCATGTGGTACGCAGGAATACATGCAGACAAAACTATACACATACAATAAAATATATGTAAATCTCTCTTAGAAACAAAAATCTTTCCACCAAGATGGCACCAAAT
Source organism: Mastomys coucha (assembly GCF_008632895.1). Classification (NCBI taxonomy): domain Eukaryota; kingdom Metazoa; phylum Chordata; class Mammalia; order Rodentia; family Muridae; genus Mastomys; species Mastomys coucha. The sequence continues at coordinate 116,373,093 of NW_022196904.1, read as the reverse complement.
ATTAAAAAAAAAAAAGAAGTCCTCAACCTTCTCAAAACTGAAACCAAGCCCAAGGCTTTGAAAATTACGCAAGCAATGCACATGACATCCACAACCACCCAAAGATGATTCTCATGTCACACACTTTCTGGTGGCCCAAGCTACTGTGGTTCTGGAGGCAGAAGAGCCCCCCAGGAGAAACAAGCCTGGCCCCTGACCACTGTGCATAGGCAGGGGCACCTGTAGGTGACCAGACCAGAACAAGCAGGCTGTGGAGACCTCTAAGCCACTGCTGTGGCCAAGGTCACAAGGCTTGGCAGGAAGAAGGCACATGCCCCCAGCTGTTGCTCTGGGTGTTGCCACAATAAATAACTAAAAGTAAATGTGGTGCCAAGCACTCTAACTCCAGCACTTGGGAGGCAGAAGCAGGTATATCGTTGAGTTTAAGGCCAGCCTGGTCTACATAGTGAGTTCAGGTTGGGAATTTTTGTCACCGCCCCTACCCCCACCCCAACACATACACACACACACACACACACACACACCAGTAAATATGGTTCGAAGATTCTGATTTTTTTTGCAGAGCAACTGAAAACAAGCAAATCACAGGCAAGGAGCGGGGAGAGACGGCACCTCATCCCTGTTCAGTTCATATACCCATGAAGTACACCTGAGGAACGCCCTTGGGAGTCTGAGACATGGCTTAGACCTCAGTGTCCTGACTTTCTAGATGTATGACCTAGAGAAAATCATCCAGTGCCTCCTCTGAGCCTGTGTATATAATCTAAACAACAGACAGACAGACAGACAGACAGACACAGAGTCAGAGACAGGGACAGAGACAGAGACAGGGACAGAGACAGGGACAGGGACAGAGTTGGGGACAGAGACAGAGACAGGGACAGGGACAGGGACAGAGACAGGGACAGGGACAGGGACAGGGACAGAGGCAGAGACAGGGACAGAGACAGGGACAGGGACAGAGACAGGGACAGGGACAGGGACAGGGACAGAGACAGGGACAGGGACAGGGACAGAGACAGGGACAGGGACAGAGACAGGGACAGGGACAGGGACAGAGGCAGAGACAGGGACAGAGACAGGGACAGGGACAGAGACAGGGACAGGGACAGGGACAGAGACAGGGTCAGGGACAGGGTCAGGGACAGGGACAGAGGGAACAGCACCAGCTGCATGCAAATGCTTCTGAGAATCAGAGAAAACCACAGACATTGGCCTTTGCTTCCCGCTGGTGAAAGCTAAGGTCAGCAAGAGAATACGAAAGGCGGACTGCAGCGAGTGAACTGAAGGAGCCTCAGGGTGAGGCCCCATGGCAGCCTGGGAAGAGCAACTCAGGAGCCTAGCAGCCTGGAGCAGTGCAGGGTGAGACCTCGCCAGGGCATGAGCAGACAGACACGCTTCTTTTTCTCTGTGCCTAGCATGACTTTTGTTTGGTTGGTTTTGGTTTTTCAAGTCAGGTTTTCTCTGTGTAGCCCTGGCTGTCCTGGAACTCACTCTGTAGACCAGGCTGGCCTCGTACTCAGAGATCCACCTGCCTTTGTCTCCCAAGTGCTGGGATTAAAGGTGTGCTTCCTTCACCTGGCTGGGTTTTTTTTTTTTACTTTGTGTGTGTGTGTGTGTGTGTGTGTGTGTGTGTGTGTGTGTGTGTGTGCTAAAAGGCCAGAAGAGGATATCAGAGTCCCTGGAGCTGGAGTTACAGGTGGTTGTGAGCTGCCCAGTGTGAATGCTGGGACCTGAACTCAGGTCCTGGACACAAGCAACAAACTGTTAAACTCTGACCTCTCATCCCAATCCCCCACCTTCCCCTTTCTTTTAAGACAGAGTCTCTCTATTTAGGCCATGATGTCCTCTGAATTCACAATCTTCCTGCCTCAGCCTCCCAAATGCTGAGATTATAGGCCTGAGCCGTCATCGTCATGCCTAGATGAAAAGAATTCTTGAAATTAAATAAAACTGGGCTGGTGAGAAGGCTCAGCACGTAAAGGCTATTGCTGCCAGAGTAGATGGTCTGAGTTTGACCCCTGGATCACACATGGTAGGAAGAAGAACAAAGGCTTGCAAGCTGACCTCTGACCTCCACACAGTCCCTGTGGCATGCTCATACAAGCTGGTCTAGAATACAAAACAGCTTGTCTCACAAAAATAAAAAACGTTCACACCTGTAATCTAGGGCTTGGGAGGCTATGATAACAGGCTTGCAGTGAGTTCTGGCCAGCCTGCAGATGGGAAGACTCAACCCTTCCTCTCCTAAGGAGAAGAGAGGGGTAAGGGGGGAGAACAAGAGTCCACTATTATTTTGAAAATGGGTCTGAGCTACTCTCTGGCCTCTCCAACCAGAAATACAAACAAACAAACAAACAAACAAACAACAACAAAATCCCAGCAGAAAAGCAAAGTGCTCACCCAGATAACCTCCTCTCACATCTGAGGTCAGCGGTTCATGCCCAACAAATGTGGCACCCTGCAGGTCTTCATTCAGATCCAGAAAGCCCCCGGCCCAATCCTTAGCCCCAACGGCTCCCACAACTGCATGGCCCTGCTCGGGGAAGGAGAGGAGCTGGGTGAGTGTCTTCCTGAGCCAGCTGAATCAGAGAGAGCCCTAGGCAGCCCTCCGCTCATCTCTGTGCACCTTGCTGAGGTCCGCACTGATCCCACTAGACGAGAGTTCCATGTTAAAGGATGTCAGGTCCTGTTTGCTTGTGCCTGAGGGACAAAGGAGACCCAAGGAACAATAAGAAAGGAGATATTTGGGTGAACAGTGAGCAAGAGGCACCACATTGAGCTTCAGACAAGGGAGAAAGCATAAACCTGAGTGTCACAGTCATTGTATTTCAGGGGTCTGACTCCAGAGGATGGCCCTACACCTGTGTAAATACAGGCATTGATAATTGGACTTAGAATATTTATTGTTAAGCCGGGCGTGGTGGCGCACGCCTTTAATCCCAGCACTTAG
>NW_022196904.1:116367326-116370130 GCF_008632895.1 Mastomys coucha | reverse complement strand
CTGGAGGGAGCTAGAGGGCGAGAGTGGGGAAATGATTAAAACACACTATAGACTGAGTCTGAGTGGTATCGCACACCTTTACTCCAACTACTTGGGAGGCAGAGGCAGACAGATCTCTGTGAGTTTGAGGTCAGCCTGGTCTACAAAGTGAGTTCTAGGACAGCCAGAGCTAAAATAAAATAGAATTTTATGCCAGGCAGTGGTGGTACACGCCTTTACTCCCAGCACTTGGGAGGCAGAGGCAGGCAGATTTCTGAGTTCAAGGCCAGCCTGGTCTACAGAGTGAGTTCCAGAACAGCCAGGGCTATACAAAGAAACCCTGTCTCGAAAAACCAAAAAAAAAAAAAAAAGAATTTTACATGTGTATAATCTTCTCAAAGATTAAATAAAATAGTATGTATTTTTCAAGAGTTCTACAGCTGAGGGAAGTGATAGATTCTGCCCTCTGTAACCAAAGACCAAATAAACCTTCAACCTGGAAGCAGCCTTGACCATGGGGTTATATCTTGGCAACAGAAATATCTAAGACAAGGTTATTTTAAGACAACCAGTCTTTGGTGCTTTGTTACAAAGGCCACAGAGACTAACACAGCAGCTAAGCTTTACATCCATGAATAGCTGGTATTGTCTTTTATCTTTTCCTGGGGGTGACAGGGTCTCTCTATGATGTCCTGTCTGTTCTGAACTCACTCTGTAAATCAGGCTGATCTTGAACTCACAGAGATTCTCCTGCCTCTGTTTCCTGAGTGCTGGGACTAAAGACGTACCACCATGACAGGTCCTTATTGTTCTCATTTAACAGAAAAGAGTAAAGTGACAGACCTCAGAGGTCTGTCTGAGGTCACATTGCAGGTGAGAGGCAGTAAGGGTCCTTGACCCCGTCTACCTAGTGCCACTCTGTGCACCAGAATGTATCTCCCACAGAGTTGGGCACCGAGGCTATGTCGGGACACAGGGGACTTCCCTATGGATCCTGACTCCTACAAGCACACTTGGCTGCCTAGGGAAATGTCCCCCTCCCTTATCAGTCCTCTGTCTGCTGACTTTGTCCAAAACCTCTTTGTATTCTAGGTCAGGAAAGAGTGCCTGTGGGCACTCCTCAGACCTAGCTCCTGCCCTGTTGCCTATCTTCTGTAATGTGAAGCCTACAATCAGTGAAGGAGGGGTGAGCCTTCTATCCAGACCCCCACCCCACCCCACCAGCTGCCAGGGTCTGGGACTTACCCTCAATAGCATAAATCTTCCTCTGCAGGTCAGTAAATAGATCTTTCAGCTTCTCAAATGTGTCCAGAATCTTGACAAATTCCTCTACAGGTTTTGAGGCAAATATGTGGAGCGTCTCCTGCTTTTGTACGGTCGCAAAATGCTTGCCAATCTGTGGGGCAGGGAGGGAAGAGCTGCAGCACCCCAAAATCTCTGACCAGTTTTCTATCAGTCAGAAGACCTTAGCACGGTGAGGGGGGAGCTTAGGCCTCAGAAGAAAAGGTGAGACCACACGGGTCTGGGAACCATACCCCGATGATATAGCGGGTTATGCCTTGGGCTGCATCGATGTTGCCGGTGTCACTTGCCTCCCCATCTGTAATGATGACGAGCACCTTGGTAGCATCTGGCCTGGCACCAGACTCTTCTTTGAACACATGTGCCCTGTGTCCAAGGAAAGGGAATGTGAGGCTCCTCCCACAGCAGAGCCCAAGGCCCCGCCCCACTGTTCACTGACTGCCCAGCCAATCACTCAAAAGCCCCTCTCCAATCTACCAGGCAGGCGTTCCAAGTCTTCTGATCTTCTCCTAGCCCACCCCCACCTCACCCTTTGACCACCCTTTCCCTCTGGCCTGGTGGGCTTCACTCTGTTCTGGGTAGCCCAGAGCTGTGTCTCAGAATCCACTTGTAGCAATGGGGAAGTTTGAGGTAGGGTGACTCTGGGTTTCACATTCCCTCCATTCTAATCACATGACAACTACAATTTAGTCAGCTACAGGTGTTTGTCTATATGAAATTCCAATGGGGAAAAGGACTTCGTGGCCAAAGAAATTTGGAGTTACTCTTCCCAAGCAAGCCATTGAGCAACAGCAGCAGTTCCTTTCCCCACCATGTCTTCTGCTACAGCAGAAGAATCTTTTTCTTTCTTTTTTATTTATCTGTTTTTGAAGCAGGGTCTCACTATGTAGCCCTGGCTGGTCTGGAACTCGTTATATAAACTAGATTGGCCTTGAACTCCCAAAGATCCACCTGCCTCCACCTTCAGAGTGCTGGCATGTGCCATGACACTCAACCCAAGAGGAATCTTTTTAAAAACATAAGTCAGATTTGGGCAAAAGGTATAATATGCCTTTGATCCCAGGACTTGGAAAGTTAAGGCAAGAGGATTGTAAGTTAGGGGCTAGCCTGAGCTAAAAGAATAAGACTATATCTCAAAAAATAAGGCAAAACACAAATAAACATAAGTCAGACCATTGTTTCTCTGCTCAGAACTCCCTATGACTTATTCTGGGGAAGCCAAGGCGTCACTATAGGCCCTCAGTCCTCACTCATCTTATCTCTACTACCATGCCTCTCACCACATCTGCTGTGTGCCCTCCGTCCTCACTCATCTGATCTCTACCACCATGCTTCTCACCACATCTGCTGTGTTCCCTCTGTCCTCACTCATCTGATCTCTACCACCATGCTTCTCACCACATCTGCTGTGTGCCCTCCATCCTCACTCATCTGATCTCCTACCACCATGCCTCCCACCACACCTTCTGCTGTGTTCCCTCTCCGTTATTTTCCCCAGCCACAGAATTGGCCTGGTTCCCTTT
>NW_022196904.1:116341124-116366717 GCF_008632895.1 Mastomys coucha | reverse complement strand
CCTCTGCCTCTGCCTCTGCCTCTGCCTCTGCCTCTGCCTCTGCCTCTGCCTCTGCCTCCTGAATGCTGATATTAGACTCATGTGCCACCTCATCTGGCTCTTCTTGAACATTCCAAATTTGCTAGCGTTAGCTCATAAGTGTCCTCCAAGGCTTGGCCTGTCAACAGCTGGTGGGACTTCCAGGAACTGGAACTTAGTGAGAGATTTTGAAGTCATTGAAGGGGGCCCTGCCTCCTTCCTCCTTTTCTCCTTGACTTCTGGGTCACTTCTGCCATACCCTCCTGCCATGATGGACCACAACGGTCCATAGCAGTAGAGCCTGGATGACCATGGACTGATGTTTCCAATACTGAGTCAAGGGTGGGAGCTTGGTGGTAGCATGCTTGTCTAGCACCACAGGGCCCCAGGCTCCAATCTCACCAGTACACTTATGATGCCCAAACTATATGCCCAAGCAACCTGTCTCTTTATAGATTGATGGTCTACAATGTTTTTGATCGAAAGCTTCCTCGGATCCTCCCACCTAAGGTTTATCAGCAGGATCCCTCTCTAGCGGAATATAGTGGTGCACGCCTTCAATCCCAGCACTTGGGAGATCGAGGCAGGAAGATTAGGAGGACGCACCCTCATACCTGGCTCAAAGTAGGTTTGTGGAATTTTTCTAAAGATTTATGTGTATGTGCATGTGTGTACACACCCCTGCCCACTCCAGTGCAGGCCATGAGGAGACACACTGTGTCTTCTGCTATGGCTCTCTGTAGATTTCACAACAGGATCTCTCCTTGATCCCAGGGCTCATGTGTTCTTACCTAAACTGGAAACCAGCAAGTCTCAGTGATCCCCCTGTCTCTATCTTCTTCAAAACTGGGGTTCCAAGTGTGTCCTGGATACTTGGCCCGTTACATGAGTGTGGGTCCTTTTAACTGCTAAGCCATCATTCCATTCCCCTGAATTTGGGGGTGACGGTTGGGGGGACAGGGTCTTACTATGTAGCCCAGGCTGGCCTTAACCTATAAAACTCAAAATTCTCCTTCAGAAGCCTCCCCAAGCTGCAATTAAGGTGTGGGCCAACCACATGCTGCTCTCCACTCGAACTTATACAATCAACTGCCACACTCTGCTCCTGCCCATTGACCTCCTGTCTCCCATCGCTGGAAGAGCTAGCTCACATAGAACAAATGCCTAGACACGGGCATGTCTTTCCTCAAAAGGGAACTTACACCACATAGTTGATGGCATGAAAGGTATTGGTCAGCAAGAACATGGGTTGCACGCTGCCTAGCAGAACATCGGGGTTCTTGTTCTGCTTAATGTAGTCCAAGAAGGTAAATTCTGTTCTGCACTCTGTAGAAAACTGAACAGCAGCAAACTAGGAAAGAAAGACATGGTATAGGGTTACAGGTCCCTTCTCACTGTCCGCTCCAGTCTCCGCTTCCCCAACAGATGTGGAACCCAGGGCCTTGTGATTGCTGGGCAAGCACTGCCCATTCAGATAACTTCCCAACCCCAGTCTCTGCTTCTTATGCACACTCCAGTAACCCAACTTCACTTCTCTGCCTCAATTCATTCTTCAGAAAAATTAAGATAAATATAAACAGGTGTAGAAACGAGATGGAAGAAACCTCTGCTTTCTTACCTAGAGATGTGTGCTGGGCCTTGGGCTCTAGGCCCACTTAACTCACTCCCAGTCACTATGTCTGTGAAGAAAACCCCTTAAACTGGATAGGGTTAGGTCGACCAGACAGTCAACCAACTGATGCTGGGCTAGCCAGAATCTCTTTAGAACTGGGGCTTTGTAGAAGGAGGTAGTTGAAACGCCCTTTTGGAACTTTATCATGCAAATTTAGTTTTCCACCCATGAAATCTAAAGAGAAATGGGAGCTCATCTACAAAGAAAGCAGAGACAGAAGATAGAGAGAAACAGCTCCAGAGAACTGGGCCGATTTTAACTGCTGACTCTTAATGCTGCCAGAGTTATAGGTGCAACCACGCCCATGCTTTCTGAAGACACACCTCACAATATACGTAATGGCTCAAGCCTGCTCAGGTGGGCATCTTGGGTCTGTGACTAAGGGTCCTAGTGTCTGGGTGCACATGGGTACCTGGTAAGAAGTGTTGCTGAGTTTCCTCATCACATCCTTCATGAATTCCAGGATCTTTCCAAAGTCCTTTCTATTCAAGCTCTGTGAGCCATCGAACAGAAACACCAGGTCGACTTTGCCCTTCATACATTCTGCAGAGACCACATGCAAACCGATCCAACTGATAGAAGTTTCTCCTCCTGTGCTGGCTCCTGTGGAGGCCAGCTTCTCAAAGGCATTTTTACCCACTGGGTCTCCAATTCCTCACCTTGATAGGCAGGACGGTTTTGTAACATAGGTCCCTCCAGACTCTGGGGGAAGAGATAGCACAGGCCACTGAGGTAGGTGTTCTGATCGCACGTCCGAGACAGTCCAGGATCGCAGGCCTGCAGGGAGCAAAGGTGGAAAAGTAAGGCTTCCTTATGTTTTGTGTCTTTCAGGCATTATCAGCAGAGAATAGGAGCTTCCTGGGTTTTCAAAGCAAAGCATTTTTGCCTCTAAGGCAGCCAGCATTCTGTAACAATGGATGCTCACATTTTCGGAATGGTATCTAACCTCCGTAGTTCATCATGTGTTCTGTGTACAGCTGGGTATTGCCCCACATTTCCAGGACTTGCCCCTCCCAACCACACATCCTGCATTCACCAAATCAAACCTCACTTTTCCAGAACAGACAGTACTGCCCCTTGCATTTATGACTACTCTGTTCTGCCCGACAGCAGCAGTTTATAGACAGGGCTTTTGTCCTTTGTGCATCTTTGTATCTTACAGCCTTACCCCCATGGAATCTAGCACAATGCCTGATCTGTGACAGTAGTTAAGTAAACAAGTTACAATTGAGCACTGCATCCCATGAGGCCTAGAGGCAAATACAGGCCTCTAGGCATGTGATCCCAGCCCTGGGGAGGCTGAAGCAAGAGAATGACAAGTTCCAGGGCAACCTGGGCTACATAACAAGACCCTGCTTTAGTTAAAAACAAACAAACAAACAAAAAAACCAACCAACCAGGCAGTGGTGGCACATGTCTTTAATCCCAGCACTTGGGAGGCAGAGGCAGATGAATCTGAGTTCAAGGCTAGCCTGGTCTACAGAGTGAGTTCCTGGACAGCCAGGGCTATACAGAGGAACCCTGTCTTGAAAAAACAAAAAATAAAAAACAATAAAATAAAAAAAAAACAAATAAAGAAGCAGAGGTATCAATAGCCCAAGGTCAACCTCAGCTACGCACCAGCTATGTACATCCAGACTATGTGAGAAAAGTCTCTAGCTCCTTGTCCATTCTCAGTAAGCAGCAGTTCAGTCAACTCTCGAACGCTACTAACAGTTTGTCAGATTTTTTTTTCTTTCTGAGACAGGGTCTTATTATACAGCCCAGGCTGGTTTGTAACTATGCAGTCCAGGCTGTCTCAGCCACCCCTGGGGCTGCAGGTCTACACCCCAACATCTGGCTCATCCTTCCACCCCCTTTCAACATCTGTACATAGTGTAGTAGTGTGTAGTTCATCTGCGTAGTTCAGCTCCACGGGCTCAGATGCCATCTTACCAGGAGGCTTCCCTTGGCGGCATCTGTTGCCAGCGTCATTCCCAAGTACTTGGAGGTATGGTTAGAACCTGTAGACACAGGAAAGGCCAGATGGAAGGACTCAGGTAGTCAAGCGTGATGGGATCAGCCTAGGGTTTCCTGGGAGCCCGCTCCTCCTCGCCTTCCCTACTGACTCACCATGTAGGCTGACCGGCTGGCAGGCACCACTCCTCGGATGGCAGCGATAGAGGCCTCCTGTGCTGTCCGCCTCACCTGGGGCTCCCACCACAACCCTGATGAAAAATCTCACTTGAGACGAAGTTGCCCAGGCCTTTCCCCACTCAGTCCTTCTTTTCTTATTTCCTACCCATTCCTTCTTTCCTTTCTTTTCCTTCTTCGAGACAGGATCTCACTATATAGGTAGCCTTGGCTCTCCTAGAACTTGCTAAGTAAACCAGGCTGGCCTTGAACTAACAGAAAGATCCAACTTTCATCTCTTTTCCAAGTGCTGGGATTAAAATTGTGCACCAAAATCCATTAGTTTCCCACTCCCCACCCCCACCCCCCAGAACTGGGTTTCTCTGTGTAGCTCTGGCTGCCCTGAAACTCACTCTGTAGACCAGGCTGGCTTCAAACTCAGAGATCTGCTTGCCTCTGCCTCCCAAGTGCTGGAATTAAAGGTGTGCAACACCACCACCTAGCTATGTATTTTTTTAAAGATTTATTTATTTATTTTATGTATATGAGTACACTATAGCTGTACAGATGGTTGTGAACCTTCATGTGGTTGTTGGGAATTGAATTTAGGACCTCTGCTCACTCTAGTCGGCCCTGCTTGCTCCAGTCCCTGCTCACTCCAGCCCAAAGATCAGAAGAGTAGTCAGTACTCTTACCTGCTGAGCCATCTCGCCAGCCCTCTTTTTTTTTTTATTCACTTTATATCACAATTTCGCTCCCCTCCCCCCTCTCCTCTCCTCCCAGTCTCACCCTTCCTTACAAGTCCCTCTCCCTTTCTCTTCAGAGAAGGGGAAAACCCCCTTGGGTACCACCCATCCTGGGATATCCAGCTGTTGTAGGTCTAAGTGCATCTTCTCCCATTGAGGTCCAAAACCATACAATGGGTGGAAGAAAGCATCTTCAACAAATGGTGCTGGTCTAATTGGATGTCTGCTTGTAGAAAAATACAAATAGACCCATATCTATCACCCTGCTCTGTATCTTGACCAGCACTTCAAAGTGATGCAAGGCTTCTTGTGGATAGCTTAGGGGGCAAAAGTGCTTAAGGAGCTTGAGAACCTGAGTCTGATTTGCTCTCCTAAGCGGTAGAAGGAGAGAACTGACTCCAACAAGTTGTCCTAACTTCCACGTGTGCACGATAGCATTCACGTACACACTCAGCTCAAGCACTACAGCGTTCACGTACACACTCAGCCCAACAACAATAACAACTGTATGCTAAAAACTCGTTGCCAAGGCAATGCAGCTCTTACTCTTCAGGGGAGCTCCTGAGTACCCCCTACCTCCTAATAGCCAAATAACATAATTCTAGAAGTGAGGGTTTCTTTTCATTTGCATTCTAGAAAATTTAAGGCCCAAAGAGTGTCTTTCAGGTGGGCACCTTAGAACCTCCTTCACTTAGTCATCAATTCAAAAGCTATTTGTGACTAGGTATGGTGACATAGGCCTGTCACCTCTGCTACTCAGAGACAGACTGAGGTAGGAGGACAGTAGCCCCAAGCTAGCTGTGGGAATTTAATAAGACCCTGCCTTGAAAATAAAATAAAAAAGAAACCAGGTTTAGTGTCATCTGCCTGTGATCCCAGTACCCCAGAGGTAGAGGATAGGGGGTCAGAAGTTCAAGGCTGCGCTCAGCTACAGCAAGTGTGGAAGCAAACTGATCTACAGAGGCCCTGTCTCGAAATGAAGAGAGCAAAACTTGATGCAGCTCAGTGGAGAGCTTGCCTGACACACATAGACCTGGTATTCAAACAGCAGCACCACCAACAACAACAACAAAGCCATTGATGCCCAAGCCTGCCCTACTGTGTGCTTAGCTGGGCTTTGAATTGGGAAGCAGAGAGGAGATGGTCCTCAGACACTGGTGTGGCTTATTACCCATCACCCTCACTCTATGGTACTAGGGAGCCTTGCTCCTGTTTCAAAGATTCCACCTAGCAGATGCTCGCAGAAGGGAAGCCAACCCCTGACATGGGACAATCCTCACACCAACTCAGGGGCTGCATGCCTCTGGGCAGATGTATGTGGGACCCGACATACTCTGCTGCTGGAGGATAGTTGAAAGAATAATAGCTCACCCATCTCCGACCTGCAAGACCTGGTACCCAAAATGTCTTCCAGCTTGTGCCAAGAAGCTTTGAGCATGCCGCGTGTCCAGGTTGTAGCTCCAGGCCCTGGCTGTGGAGAGTAAACTGATCAGCTGCTCCCTATCTGGACCCGCACAGACCAGTGCTGCCCTTGAGGCCTGTTCCTCCAAACCCACCCAGGCTCTGAGGCTGCCTACAGCCAAGCAGAGATGGATGGTGCCAGGACTTTCCTTCTGGGGCCTGGACTGGAGGCTAGGAGACCACACAGTCTGTCTCCCAGGGCAACTCCTCCCAGACCCAGAGGACTCAACTTCCCCCTTGGACCTATTGGGAAAGAAGGAAGGGTAAGAAGGTGGGGACCCATGGGAAAGAAGCCATGGAAGGGGCCTCCTGGCAGAGAATGACCAAGTTCCCAGGCAGGGACCAAACGAGTCTGCCCTGAGGCCCCATGGCTGCACTTCCCACTGTGCTTCTCTGGGGACCTTGCATCCCAGCACCTGAGAACCCCAATGATCAGCCTGGAGGAATCACCGTACCCCGAACCCAGCAGGTGACTGATCTTAAGTCTCCCAACTCTACCCACTTAGACACAGGCATCTCCTGACCTTTTAAAATCTTCCACCATCCCCTTCCCCATCTCAGGCAGCTAGAGTGTCCCCTGCAGCCTCTAAACTGTCTTTTTCTGGCCCGACTTTCCTTGTAGAAAGACTTAGCGCCTTGTGTCCTGGATGTCAGAGATGACAGTACCCTTTTCACCTCCCTTCAGGTGAAGGGAGGGGAGGCCTCCAATGAGGAAAAGCCTTACCTAGAACTCCCAAGGAGATGTACTACAAAGGAGGCCGAGTAGTAACCTGACCCAGGTTTCTCCTCCCATCCTGGGTCTCTCCAACCATCTACTTAAACCCTTAAAGGCCCACTCCTACCCACCCTCTCTTCCTTCCATGCCCTTTGCTATCATGCTTCAAGTATGTGTGGGTTCCCACTTTTCTCTCCGGGATTCCTGAGTCCCACATCACCCCCACGGGTGGCTCCTCATCCTCTTCAGCTCTACCGAGCTTTCTAGTTTCCCCTGTCACAGACAACATCCCTTTCCCATCCCTCCTGGATTTCCTACCAAACAGCTGGAGTAGCAAAAGTCTGAGGCCAGCGATCCAGAAACTCATCTGCGCCTAGGAGGGACCTGTGGGTCCGGACTGGATCTCAGAGAGCTCTTGAGATTTGCTGGCGACCTAGACCGGGAGGAAGAGGGAAATGGTGGTGTCTCTCTCATGGGGCCCCTTCCAGTGGAACTTTCTCAGGGCCACCAGGCTGATGACACGGGGTGGGGGTGGAGGGAGGGGTGTGCTCCTGTCCGCGTTGTGAAACCTCTCTATTCAGAGAGGAAGTATAAGCAGGTTAGATACATTTCCTGTGCCTACTTGCATTTTCACATCATCCAAGAGCAGACAGCAAGGCGGTTAAATTACCGCCACTTAGCTAGGCAACCTCCACCCTCACACCAGGCCCCGGAAGAGTCTTCAAAGCCTGATAGAGGGGGGAGGAGGAAGCAGAGGGGGAGAAAAAGGGGGGTAATGAGAGTGGAGAGGGGAGAAATATTGTAATTATATTATCTAAAACAAACAAACAAGCAAACAAACAAAGCAGACAGAGGGTTGATCAGGAAACATCCCTAAAGCATCGCTGCTTGAATCACACGGGAAGATTATGGGTGATAAAAGGTTGCAGGAAAAACACAGCCTGGAGTGCACTACAGAGCCACGAGCTTCAGAGCTAACTTTCTTTCTCTCTTTCTTTCTTTCTTTCTTTCTTTCTTTCTTTCTTTCTTTCTCTCTCTCTCTCTCTCTCTCTCTCTCTCTCTCTCTCTCTCTCTCTCTCTGTGTCTCTCTCTCTCTCTGTCTGTCTCTCTCTCTCTCTCTCTCTCTTTCTTTTTTCTTTTTGGTTTTTCAAGACAGGGTTTCTCTGTGTAGCCTTGGCTGTCCTGGAACTCACTCTGTAGACCAGGCTGACCTCGAACTCAGAAATCCATCTGCCTCTGCCTCCCAAGTGCTGGGACTAAAGGCGTGTGCCACCACTGTCCGGTTTCTTTTCTTTTTTCTTCTCTTTTCTCTTTTGTTTTCTTTTCTCTTCCTTCCTTCTTGTCTTCACCTCTCTCTCCCTCTCTCTCCCTCTCCCTCCTTCTCTCTCTCTCTCTCTCTCTCTCTCTCTCTCTCTCTCTCTCTCATTTCTTTCTTCTCCTCCTCCTTGTCCTCATCTTTCTTCTTTTCTTTTTTTGATTTTTTTTTTCCAAGCCAAGGTTTCTCTCTGTGAAGCCCTGGCTGCCCTGGAACTCACTTTGTAGACCAGGCTAGTCTCAAACTCAGAGATCTGAGATCTTCTTGCCTCTGGGATTACAGGTGTGCATGCACCACCACCAATTGGCTAATTTTGTTTCTAAAAAATAAAAATAAAAATAAATAAATATAAATAAAATCCTTAGACTAGGAGAACATATTTGTAAATGACATAGTTGATGATACAGGTACACTCAAGAATATCTATAAAGAATTCAGGACACAAAGACAACTCTTGACAACAACAACTTTAAAAAGGCAACTTTTAGGGGCTTCTTTTTATATTTCTTTTCTTTAAAAAAAAAAATCACTCAGCCCATGAGATGGCTCAGTGAATAAAAGGATTTGAGGTGTTAGCCTTAGCCTGACACTCCGAGCTCCACCCATAGGCCCCACATAAAGGACAAAGGGCAAAGTTGTCTTCTGATTTCCAGGTGTGCTCCTCCCTCCAGGTGTGCTCCTCCCTCCAGGTGTGCTCCTCCCACCGTACACATAGCAATTTTTAAACAAAGTTTTATAAATAAATATATTTTTCAAAATTAATAATAACAATATTTTTCACAGTGCAAGAATTAATCTAATGAGTCACTGCTCTAGTGCTGAGCTTTGCTCCTCAGTTCATATTATTTTGGGGTTTTTTGGCTTTTGTTTTTGTTGTTGGTTTTGTTGGTTTTGTTTTGTTTTGTTTTGTTTTTCGTTTTGTTTTGAGACAAAGTTTCTCTATGTAGCCCTGGCTGTCCTGGAACTCACTCTGTAGACCAGGCTGGCCTCGAACTCATGGAGATCTGTCTGCCTCTGCCTCCAGAGTTCTGGGATTAAAGGCATGTGGCATCATGCCCAGCCATTTAATTTATGTTTCAAACAAGCACTCCCCTGCTAAGCTACATCCCCAGCCCAGGCAGACAGTTCTTTAACTATGAAATATAAATGGCTGACAAACACATGAAGGAATGCTCTACAACATTAGTTATTATAGAAAGAGCAGAGCAGCCTGTCAGGCCTGCAACTGGGAATGGAGACAGGCATGAGGTACCACTAAGGCATGCTACAGCACGGACAGACCCTGAAAACAGATGCAGGGAAAGCAGCAGGCGCAAAGGCTCATATGTGGAATTTCATTTGAGTGGCATGTCCAGAATAAGAAAATTTTTGTATGTGTGATGTTGGAACTCAGATGTAGTGTCTCCGGCTTCTTTTCAGTTGTCTATCATTGAACTGCATCCCCAGCCCCCCAGATGGGTAACTGTCAAGGAGCAGGAGGAGAGAGCAGCTGCTGATGGGTTTAAGTTCTTTAAGTAACGTTTAATGTTCTGGGTTGAGACAGTAGAGATGATTGCACAACTTCATGAACATATAGATGAAAAAAGCTTTTAAATGAGTGTGTGTGTGTGTGTGCAAGAGTGTGTGTGTGTGTGTGAGTGTGTGTGTGTGTGTGTGCAAGAGTGTGTGTGTGTGTGAGTGTGTGTGTATGTGTGTGTATGTGTGTATGTGTATGTGTGTGCGAGAGTGTGTATGTGTGTGTATGTGTGTGCATGTGTGTGTGTGTATTGTGTGTGTATGTGTGTGTGCGCGAGAGTGTGTGAGAGTGTGTGTGTGTGCAAGAGTGTGTATGTGTGTGTGTATGTGTGTGTGTGTGTGTGTGTATGCGAGAGTGCATGTGCAAACACACATATGTTTGGTTTTTGTTTAAGATAGGCTCTTGATTGGCCTGGGCTGGCCTTATACAGCAATCTTCTATATTGGTCTCGCAGACACAACAAACTAAGTCTAAATATATTAACAGTGATTGAATTGTCCACTTACTTTTTGACATAAGTGTCAAAAACGTGCAGTGGAAAGAACAGTTAGCATGTTGTGTTCGCAAGGCTGGGTGTCCAACTGCAGAAAGGTAAAATGAGCGATGTCTCTAACCTGGAAGAAAAACCAACTCAAAGTGGATCAAAGTCTTAAATACTCAAACTGTTACAGGAAAACATGGGAAATACACTTCACCATACAAGTCTAGGCCAGCTGTGATGGCACATGCCTTTAAGCCCAGAACTTGGGAGGCAGAGGCAGGGGGATCTCTGAGTTTGAGACCAGCCTGGTCTACAGAGTGAGTTCCAGGCAAGACAGGACTACATTTATCAGAAAGCGAAAGAGGAAAAACATGAAATAGATATTTCTCAGAAGAAGAAACACAACAAATGGTCAATAAGTATTCAATATCCCCAAAAAGTGTTCAATATCCCCAAAAAGTGTTCAATATCCCCAGTCCTCAGAGAGATGTAAATTAAAACTACTTCTACATCATGCCTCATCCTGGTCAAAATGGCTGTCATGAAGGAATCCAACAACAAATACAGATGAGAATGTGAGGAAAGAGGATCCCTTATTTACTCCTGGTGGCAGTACAAACTAATACAGAATTATGGAAATCAATATGAGATTTCTCAAAAAATTAAAACTGTAACTACCCTATGAGCGAGCTTCACTACTCCTGGCCATTCAACCCTGGGCAGGATAAATACCCTATTACAGAGCCATTTGTTCACCAGAACTTAGTAGTCTGCACTCACAGTACCAGGGAAACTGAGGCAACTTAGATGTCCATCACCTGATGATGGATAATAAACATATGATATAGTACATTCTGGAATGTCATTAAGATGTAAAGAAAATAAAGCTGTGGGACGGTGGTGGCACATGCCTTTAATCCCAGTACTTGGGAGGCAGAGGCAGGTGGATCTCTGAGTTCAAGGCCAACCTGGTCTACAGAGTGAGTTCCAGGACAGCCAGGGCTATACAGAGAAACCCTGTCTCAAAAAATCAAAAACAACAACAAAAAAACTAATCAATAAAGCTGTGAAATTTGTAGAAATATGGATGGATCTGGAAAGTATAATATTAGATGAAGTACCCAAACTCAGAAAGACAAATACATGACATTCTTTATCATCTACGGGTCTTAGTTTTTAAAGTATAAATACATTTGTATAAACAAGTATATGTATGGATAAAGCCTAAAGAACTAAGAATGGAACTGGGCAGTGGTGGCACATGCCTTTAGTCCCAGCACTTGAGAGGCAGAGGCAAGGAAATCTCTGAGTTTAAGGCCAGCCTGGTCTACAGAGTGAGTTCCAGGACCACCAGGGCTACACAGAGAAACATTGTCTCGACAAAGAAAAAAAAAAATTGACACAGTAAGATGGATCAAGAGTTCAAGATAGCAGGGCAGTGGTGTCCCACACCTTTAATCCCAGCACTTGGGAGGCAGAGGCAGGCGGATTTCTGAGTTCGAGGGCAACCTAGTCTACAGAGTGAGTCCCAGGACAGCCAGGGCTACACAGAGAAACCCTGTCTCGAAAGAAAACAAAAAGACAAACAACAACAAAAAAAAAGAGTTCAAGATCATCCTCAGCTACTTTGTGAATTCAAGGCCAACCTAGAGTATATGAAACCCCATCTCAAAGACAAAACAAAATAATATTTGAATGTGTGTATTTTGAAAATCTCGAGGATTAAACTGATGAAATAATTCAGTGTGTTAAAGCACTTGCTGTAAGCCTGGTAACTCAACTTCAATCCTTGGGACCCATATAGTAAAAATCAAGAATTAACTCCCCCAAATTGTCCTCTGGCCCACACATGCATGCCCTCCTACAATAAAAATAAATAAATAAATAAATAAACAAATAAGTAAATGTATTAAAAATAAAAACCTTTCCAGGCATGGTGGTGCACATCCAGAGTCTCAACACTCTAGAAACAAACAGATCTCTGAGTTCAAAGTCAGCATGGTCTATACAGCAAGTTCCAGGACAGAGGAGCTACACAGAGGAGCTCTGCCTCAAATACACACACACACACACACACACACATACACACACACACACACACTGAGCTGCTAGACAGCTGAGGGTGACTTTGGATCTCCCTGCCCCAGCACCACTGTGCCGAGATCATTGCCTTGTGCCACTGTACCTGTTTTACAGAGTCTAGAATGACCGGGGCCTTTATGCCTCCTAGGTAAGCAACAGAGCAACGTCCCTCCACAACCTGACTCCAAATAGTGACTATTTTGGTAGAATGAGCCTTAAACATTTCTTTATTAACTGTTTTTTTTAAACAACATGAATATGTAATTTTACTATTTATTTTTAAAAAGCATAGAAACAGGGCATTCTATCACATAAACTTGCAATCCCAGCTACTTGAGAGGCTGAAACAGGAGAATGGCAAGTTTGAGCCTTGGTAATTTAGGAAGACTCTGTCTCAAAAGCAAAGGGAGGATGAAGCTGGGGCAGTAGGTCAAGGGCACAGTGTATGCGAGGCTCCAGGTTTCACCCATGCTGACAACAGATGGAATAGGGCCACAGAGGTGCTATATTACATTTAATTCTCTTTGTACTGAGCAATCTTTTCAGCTTGCAAGGTCCTTGCTGGTGTCCTCCGCCCGTGTGTGTGTGTGTGTGTGTGTGTGTGTGTGTGTGTGTGTGTCTGTCCGTCCGTCCGTCCGTCCGTCCGTCTGTCTGTCTGTCTGTCTGCGTCTTTCTCCAAGGTTTCTCTGTGTAGCCCTGTCCGGCCTGGAACTCAGAGGTCTGCCATTCTCTGCCTCCCAGACAATGGGCACACCACTGCACCCAGCTCCTAAACTGTCATCTAGTTGGTTTCAGGTGGTGTGGATTGCTGTTGATACCCAGGTGAGGGCAGGTAAAAGATAAGGCTCGAGCCTGTGGTTGGGCAGTGGAAAAGGAAGGCGGGCTGAGAGTTTTAGAGATGGACAGAGAGGGACAGAGAGACAGGGAAAGGACAGAGAAAGATGGAGTAAGAGGATGAACCAGATCCACGACGTGCCCTGAAATAGCCACAGGTAGTATGGATACCGTAGAAGATATATAGATCTGACTGATAATTTACAAGCCTCTGGAGTTTTGATTTTACTGGGTTACAGGGATTTGTGACAGCTAGCCGTAGGGGGCGGATGACAAGGAATGTGAGCTATTTGGCAGCAAGCAAACTGAGGGAATTTTGGAGGACAGCTGCATGGGGATAGCCATGGGGGCAGGGAGACCTCTGTGGTCAGAGTAGCCAGCGATAGCGTGGATTGTTTTATAATAATTACACGAAAGTGTAACTTAATTTATGGTCCATCCTGAGGCTGAAGGGAACCAGACCTTCCTCTAGTCACATTGAGCAAGTTCTGAGCTTCCAGACTTCAGTTGGGGAACAGAAGTAGAATGAGTAGGCTCATTACAAAAGGAGAAGTGGGAAGTTAGACACCCAGTGGAGTGTGAGGGGCAGGGAGATGGGAAGGAAACCCTCACAGCTGGGTAATCCCAGCAGAAGCAGGGGGATTTTGTGGCATTTGAGGTCAACCTGAGCTATATAGTGAGATGAATTAGCAGATAAAGGTGGCTCTGACACTCCTGACTACTCCAGCTCCAAGGATCCGACGCCTACATCTGGCCATCCTGGACTCCCCACATGCATAAATTAAATAAAGGCTTTTTTAAAAAGAGAAAGGGACAGACTATGTTGAGACTGTTATGGGGCACTAACATAGCCTAAGGGCAGAGCCCTCATAGCTGCCATGCTAAGAGGAAGGGACAGAAGGGGGTAAGCATGACAAGTGGGCATGGTGACACACACCTTTTATTCTGAGAATCGAGCCCAGGGCCTCAGCCTAAGTTCTACTGAAATACACCTCAGCGCGGCTCTCACTTATTACTATCACCTTGGAGTCTGAGTTTCAATGTATTCATGGAGAGACACATGTATATCTAGACCACAGCAAATACTTTGTTTATTGTTTGTTTGGTTTTCCTTCTGTTTAAGAACATGAGACTGGGGCTGGAGAGACGGCTCAGACGTTATGAGCACTGGCTGCTCTTCCAGAGAACCAGGTTCAATTCCCAGCAACCACAGCTCACAACTGTTTGCAGCTCCTATTCCAGGGGATCTGACACCTTCAAAGACATACAAGCAGGTTATGCATGGGAGGAAAGGAACAACTACTGCATAAACTAACAATAAAGAAATCTTTTTTAAAGAACAAAAAAAAAAAAAAAACTATGAGGTTGAGGAAGATGTGAGGCTCAAGAATTACAGGAAATCAGTGGTCAAGCCAGGAGAGTGATTCCCCTGAGGAACTTGGCCACAAAGATCTCTGCCACGGATCACATCGGGGAAGTCCTGGGGCAGCATGTGTGTCTCTGTCTCTTTTCTGTCTGATCCACTAACACACACACTCTCACTCTCTCTCTCTCTCTCTCTCTCTCTCTCTCTCTCTCTCTCTCTCTCTCACACACACACACACACACACACACACCCCTTCCTGGCCAGTTATCATGTCCTATCACTTCTCATCCTCATTCCTTCTCTTCAGACTTTTCTTTGATCTTCCCTGGAACTAGTGGTCATAACTCGGTTCTTCTCCCTCAGTCTTCTCCTTCAGTGAGACCAGCTATATTAACTTCGGACACCTGAGTGTGGCCCTCTTTAGCTTTGTAAACTTCTGACAGCTGGGCATGATGGCACACAAGTAATCCCAACATTTGAGTGTTTGAGTCAGGAAGAATTCAAGTTCCTGCCTCTAAGGTAAGGCCAACCTAAGCTACATTGCAAGACCCTTTCTTTCTCAGAGAGAGAGGTGGGGGGAGGGGAGGGGAGGGGAGAGAAGGAAAAGGGAAGGAAAGGGAAGGGAAGGGGAGGGAAGGGAGGGAAGGATGTAGGTGTAGTGACATACACCTATAATCTTAGCATTTTGGAAGAGGTAGAGACAGGAGGACCAGGAGTTCAAGATCATACCAAGACTGAAGCTATTTGAACTAAATGAGACTGTCTCAGAAAACCAAAACCAAAGGGGAGGGCTGGCGAGATGGCTCAGCGGGTAAGAGCACTGAGTGCTCTTCCAAAGGTCCTGAGTTCAAATCCCAGCAACCACATGGTGGCTCACAACCACCCGTAATGAGATCTGATGCCCTCTTCTGGACAGCTACAGTGTAATTGTATATAATAAATAAATCTTTGGGCCAGAGCAAGCAGGGACTGAGTGAGCAGAGTTGACCAGAGAGAGCAGGGCTGACTAGAGTGAGCAGAGGTCCTAAAAAATTCAATTCCCAACAACCACATGAAGGCTCAAAACCATAAATCTTTAAAAATTAAAAAAACAAAGGGGGGGAAATGGACCAAATTGCCAGGCGCGGTGAGGTATGCCTTTAATCCCAGCACTCCAGAGGTGGAGGCAGGTGGGATCTCTGTGTTTGAGGCCAGCCTGGTGTACAGAACAAGTTCCAGGACACAAGAGATCCCAGGTGAATTTCCGCACGGTTGCTTCAATGAAATGCCTGCTGCCACATGCTGTGTCTAAGACCTTCACAGTCCAATATCAAAAGCAAACGCAAGAATAGGAAGACTAAAGGCTGATACTCTCCCCATGTGCAAAATCCTACAAAAGGAGAAACCAAATCCACTCACTTTTCTCCAAAGGAAAGCCCCTGCCTGGGGAGGATGCTCAGGGATGAGTTAGAGCTCCGTGTTGACAGGGGACAGCTGGAAACCCATTTCTAGAGCTACATTCTTCCTGTTTTATACTGGTGAGGTAATGACAGCTCCGAGAAGCCCTGCTTCAAAGGTGACCTCAATGCTCAGACAGAAGTCAACAATGTAATAAGGAAATAGCAACATGATTTGCAAAATTTGTCACCACCAGGATTGTTCCGCTTGCCTTTATTATCAGTCAAAGACAGCACAGATCTACAATTCTCCGTGAAGCGTGGTACCACCCACCTGTAATACTAGCACTTGGGACTGTGAGTTTAAAGCCAGCATGACCCCACAGTGACATTCTGTGTTAGGGTTCTATTGCTGTGAAGAGACGTCATGAAGACATCTTATAAAGGAAAACATTTCATCGGGGCTGGCTTAGAGTTTCAGACGTTTAGTCCATTATCATCATGGAGGGAAGCATGGTGGCACACAGACAGAGACAGTGCTGGGAGGTAGCTGAGAATTCTGCATCTGGATCAACAGGTAGCAAGAAGAGGCCGAGAGACACTGGCCTGGCTTCAGCTTCTGAGACGTCAAAGCCCACCCTGTAGTGAGGCACTTCCTCCAACAGGGCCACACTTCCTAACGGCGCCACTTCCTCTTTGCCTATGAGGGCCAACTTTTAAACCACCACGCGTTCTGAATCAAAACAAAACAAAGCAAAGGCTGGGTCTACACCTCAGTGAAAGAGCATTTACCTTGTGTGATGGCTGTTCTTGGTTATCAACTTGCCTATATCTGAAATTAACTAAAACCTAAATGGCTGGGTTCATCTGGGAAGGATTTCCCCCCAACTGGATTGTTTGAACTGGGAAGATCCACCTAAAGCCAGATCTTTGGAGATGCTGTGATCCACCTTGAATCTGGACCACACCTTCTCCTGGCAGCCTACACAAAGGACACGGAAAAGGAAGCCATTGCTCTTTACCCATTTGCCCTCCATCTTGCTGGAAGTCCATTCCTTCACTGGCACTGGAGCCTACTTCTTTATGATTCTGGGTTATTCTGAAGACCAGCTGAGACAGCCAGCCTCATAAACTGAGCAACTCCTGGATTCTCGAACTTTCTGTAGGGAGACAGCCAGTGCTGAACTAGCTGGACCACAGCCTGTAAGGCACGCTAATAAATCCCATACATATGATAAATCACACACACACACACACACACACACACACACACACATTCATTATATCAGTTCTGTTCCTCAGAGAAGCTTGACTAATACAGCTGCACGCATGTGAGGCCCTGGGTTTTATCTCTAGCTGTGCATAACTAGAAGAAAAGAGAGCCAGTAAGATAGCTCAGCGGGTAAAGGCAGCCATAGTCAAGCCTGGTCACTAAAATTTGATCCCAGGGACCTACATGGTAAAAGAAGAGAGCTGTCTCCCAGTAGTTGTTCTCTGGCTCCCATGTGAGAACATACGTGCATACACACAGACATAGAAAATAAAAAATGTAATAACTTAAAAAAAAAAGTAGAGGAGGAGGGCAGGTGAAGTGGCGCACATCTTAATCTTAGCACTTGGGAGGCAGAGGCAAGTGCATCTCTATGAATTCAAGATCAGCCTGGTCTACATAGTGAGTTTTCAGGGCAGCCAAAGATACATAGTCGACACTCTATCTCAAAATAAAATAAAATAAAATAAAGAAAAAGAGAAGGAAGGAAGGAAGGAAGAAGTCGGGGGCTGGAGGGGGTGCTTTTTCTCACGGGCACAGCTCTGAGCCAACACCAGGCAGTTGTGGCTTGGCTCAAACACAGTGGAACATCTGGCCGAGCGTTGGCCACATTCAGTGAGCCTGTGAGTTGAGATGACCTGAAAGGGTTCTGCCTAATAAAGGGTGGTGGAGACAGGTCAGCCAATGAGCTGACTCCTTCTAGAACTTTAATTGGAGAGTACAGAGAGGGTTGCCCAGTTAAACGTGAGAGGAGGGCTGAGGATATGGCTATGATGAAAAACTTACCTAGCCTGCATGAGGCCCTAGGTTCAAACACCAGCACGACCAAAAAAGAGAACGTTCTCCAAATAAATACATGAAATTTTCAAATCAGGGCTGGAGAGATGGCTCAGCAGTTAAGAGCACTGGCTGCTTTCCAGGTCTTTCCAGAAGACCTGGGGTCAGTTGCCAGAACCCACACAGCAGCACAAACTGGTCTGTAACTCACACCCTCACCCAGCCATAGACAGGCAAAACACCAGTGCACATGAAATAAAAATTTTAAAAAACGTCTTTTCAAATGAAGTAGGCATGAAAGGAGGTTCTGGTGAATGCTAGCCTAGCATGCCTAGAGGCTTGGAAGGCCTGGGGGCAGATCCCCAACACCGCAAGTAAGACTAATTAATAAACTGAGGCTGGAGAGTGGAGACAGTGAAGACATGTATTGTATTGCAATTAAAACCGAACTAAAATCTTTTTTAAAAAAGAAAGTGCATGCATACAGAGAAACGGTTGCCAATGTCTTATACTCTGGCCCAGGGGATCTACAAAGACCACTAGCAGTAATGCGGGCTCACTGGTATAGAGCACTTGTCTCTCTCACAGAGGACTTGAGTTCAGTTCCTAGCACCCACAGCATGGTTCACAACCATTCCTAACTGTAGTTTAAGAAGACTGGATGCCCTCTTCTGACCTCCACTGGCACCAGGCACCCACACACAGTTCACATGCATACATGTATAGAAAACACGCATACAAGTAAAAATAAATAAATAAAAAATAAGAAAAGGCTAACAGGAGTAACTACTGAGCAGCCTCCACACCTACTGGCCACCCTAGTCAGTTGATATGCTGGTGTATTGCTTGTATGGCTCTTAAGCCTTGCAGGAGCACAAGTGTGGCAGATAGCCTCTGGCCATGCTTGGAGCCTACGAACCTCTGACAAGAAACTCTGGCCCGCTAGCCAGCTGGGGCCTACTTGCTTTCTTCCAGTCCCACCAGGCTGATCACTCACAGGCCATGGACAAACCCGTGAAATGTCTCTGCAGAAGCACGTTACTTAGGGTGGGCATGCAGGCTGAAGTCAGTGGGTGTCTCCTGGCTTCTGCTCCCCACCTACCACTTCCTCTCCAGTGTGGTAACACGGGAGCTTTGGTCATCTGACAGTAGTGTAGAGGTTACCACAGTGCTCCAAGAGATAAGCAGACTCTCCCTGGGAGAAAGGTCGTCTCTACAAGTCCACCACTATATTCCAAGAGACTCTGTGTCGCAGATCTCATGGTAGGGGAGCATGGACATTCTAAAGTTCTAGGGAGTTGTATCTTTGACTTCCTGAGGGTGGGCTAAGCTGAATATGCCACAGGGAAGGGTTGTGTCAGGATAGTGCCTCTTGGGGATTGTACTCACACAGAGCAGGCAAGGGTCACTGACTCATGACAGGGTTTTCTTTCCAACCTCTGGACTGTGGTTCATTTTGTGAATGATCAAAATGTGATTGGTTTTGTGTATGAGCAAAAGAGCATGCGGTTTACAGCCAGCAACCTGGAAGCCAGTGACTGGCTCTGCCTTGGCTGTGCTGTCGATCATTTTCCTCTGTTAGCCTGGGACTTCTGCCCCCTACAGCTCTGATCCTACAAAACATGCCATCTCTGCATCCATATGGGGATAGAGATCCCCATCACTGCCTTACCAGCACCACCTCTTAAACAGAGTGACAGGAGCTGCCTCTTAGTGGCAGCCTCAGCTCCCAGGTTCACATGCACTGAACTGAGCAGCCTTCAAAGGCGTGGTGTGTGTGTGTGTATGTGTGTGTGTATGTGTATGTGTATTGTGTGTGTATGTGTGTGTATTGCAAGTGTGTGTATGTGTGTGTATGTATGTGTGTGTATGTGTGTGTATGTGTGTGTATGTGTGTATGTGTGTGTATGTATGTGTATGTGTGTGTGTATGTGTGTGTGTGTGTGTGTGTTTTCAGTTTCCTGTCTAAGTAGGAATAGGAAATGTACAGGTCTAGAAGAAGGCAAATGTGGGGCTGGAGAGATAGCTCATTGGTTAAGAGTGCCGACTGCTCTTCCAGAGGTCCTGAGTTCAATTCCCAGCAATCACATGATGGCTCACAACCATCTGTAATGGAATCTGATGCCCTCTTCTAGTGTGTCTGAAGACAGCTACAGTGTACTCATACACACAAAATAAATAAATAGTTCTTTAAAAAAAAGGAAGACAAACATCTACCTTATAGTCATATGCCATGATCAAAGGAAGTCCAGAACCTTCTCTTATTCTATACCAAACAAAGGCAAAAGGTGAATAACAGGCAGACAGCAGACATCATCAGATCAGGGCTCACAGCAAGGCTGAGACTGACTGGGAAGTTGAAGCAATAAACTGAAGTTCCCACTTGAGCTTTCTCTCCAAGGATGAGCTTCCCATCTCTTTCCCACCGTAAACATCTTTTATATGGTAAACTCTTTTGGGAATGATTTACCCACAAACTGTTCTCAAGAACCCATTTTTATGTGGGTTTGGAATAGGGTTTTGTTTCATTTTCTTTTTTTGAGACAGGGTCTCACTATGAATCCTTGGCTGGCCTGAAACTCAGAGATCTGCTTGCCTCAGCCCCCCAGGTACTGGGGTTCAAGGTGTGTGCCTCCATTTCCAGCAAGGATCTCAAGTTGTTTTTTTGTTTTGTTTTTGTTTTTGAAGACATGGTTTCTCTGTGTAGCCCTGGCTGTCCTGGAACTCACTCTGTAGACCAGGCTGGCCTCGAACTCAGAAATCCGCCTGCCTCTGCCTCCCACGTGCTGGGATTAAAGGCGTGAGCCACCACTGCCCAGTGGATATCAGGTTTTTAATACCCATATCTGCTTGTTATTTTTTCCTGCTCTAGAACTTGTGGTGCAGGCTGACCCAGGACCAAGGGTTTGGAGGGGACAAACATAGACCTTCTTGCTCTTGGGACCTGTTTTCAACAAACTGAAACAGCATATGACAGTTAACCAATATAATTTACACTGCAATAACAAATCTTTGTATTCATGTGTCTCTTTTCCTCCTAGAGCTCTAACCCAGCACGCTCAAGGCCATCACGCTACACTGAGCGACAGGCCAGCCCTATTCTCCCTCCTTAGTGCGCTATCACAGGGATTTTGCCCTGCAATGAAAAGCTAACTAAAGACTGAATAAGCAGGCCCAGGCTTTCTCCTGTGTGTCCTGCTGTCTTTCTCTTTAGCCATGTGTCCTTCTGTCCTTCTGTCCTTCCTCCATCTTACTGGCCTATCCTATTTTCCCAGAGTGTGCACCTTCCCCATCACCACCTGCCAAAAGCCTCCCTGGCTTCTAGGCATTATTCAATTTGGCTTTGCTGTATTTCAAGATGTCTTTGCCTAAGGGAATTTTCCAGCTGGATGGGCTTTAAACGGCCATCTAATTCTAGCCTTCCCTGCTGTGCCCAAGTCCCTTCTATGTCCCCACTATGTGTTCCTCCAGCTTCTATGTCTGTGCCTCCAGAGACTCTCCAAGCAGCTCTCCTGCAGCTCTGCTATGGAATAATGGCCTGTAAAAATCTACTTGCTTACAGGGTGGGCAGTGGTGATGTACACCTTTAATCCCAGCACTCAGGAGGAGAAGCGGCAGATCTCTTGAGTTGGAGACTATCCTGGTCTACAGACTGAGTTCCAGGACAGCCAAGGCTACACAGAGAAACCCTGTCTCCAAAACAAAACAAACAAAAACCAAACAAAAACAAAAAAACAAAAAAAAGAGAGAAAAGAAAAAAGAAAAAGAAAAAATAAAAACCAACAAACATTAAAAAAAAAAAAAAAGTGCCCCAGGAAAACTTAGATAGGGCCTCTGCTACCTGTCAGCCTTCTCTCTTCCACGCAGAATATTAGCAGTTAGTCAAACATTTCCCATAAGGCAACTCTGAAATCCTCTTTTGGTCATACCAAGAAGAAAGAACACCTATTTGAACTTCACTCCTAAATTCTGCTACTTCAAAGTCAGTGCAATAAGGATGTTTCAGGCAGGGTCTCTCTGTGTAGCCCTGGCTGTCCTGGAACTCACTACGTAGACCAGGCTGGTTTCAAACTCAGAGAGATCCTCCTGTCTTTGCCTTCTGAGTGCTGGGAGTATAGGTATGAGCCATTATTTCTGTCTTCCAGAAAAATCTTTCAATAAAAATAGGAAGGTGAACTAGGGAGACGTCTCAGTAAAGCGCTTGCTGAGGGTATGGATTTGGATCCTAAGTGTCCTTTTAAAAACCAAGTACAAGGACTCACATCTGTAACCCCAGGGATAGGAAAGGCCTAGGAGGTCACTGGCCGGCCAGTCTAGAGGAAATAACAAGCTCTAGGCTTGTCTCAAAAACAGAGTGGAGAACAACACTATGCATGTACGTGTACAGGGCACATGCCTGCACATATGTAGTGTACAGGGCACATGCCTGCACATATGTATACATCACACACACACACACACACACACACACACACACACACACACACACACACAATACTATATCCTTTAAAAGATAAAAGAAAAAGGAAGGTGAGGGCTGATGGGGAAAACTTCACAGTTGAGTGAATCTCTCACACACCCCAGACCCTGAATTTGATCTTCAGCATCACACATCACAAGGACGACAAAGAAATAAGTATCCAGCAATGATGAACTGGTTGAAAATATCCAGTTTAAGCCAGGCAGTAGTGCTTCCTGCCTTTAATCCCAGAGTCTGGGAAACAGAGGCAGGGGGAATCTCTTGAGTTCTAGCCCAGCCTGGTCTACAGAGTGAGTTCCAGGACAGCTAGAGCTACACAGAGAAACCCTGACTGGAAAAAACAAAAACCAAAACAAAGCGTTTTAGCCAGGAAATGATGATTCCTGACCCTAATTCCAGTACTCAGAAGGCGGATTCTGGGGATCCTGAGTTCATACTTCTTCCACTGCACATCAAGACTCAAGTCTTTATACTCACATATGCACATGGCTTCATGTGTGTGTGTGTGCGTGTGTGAGAGAGAGAGAGACAGAGAGACAGAAAGACAGAGAGACAGAGACAGGGTAGGGGGAGAACATGAAAATGTGTGGATGTATGTGTGTGTGATAGGCACTATTTGATACTTAACAGTAGAGAATTAGCTAGCATAGGTGGTCACAATGATGTAAGCAGGATGAACAAGCTACAGAACAGATGTGCTAGCTTGCTTATCTTTTAGACAGGAAGTCTTTCTTTCCTGCCACTTCTCTACCCCCCTTTTTTTAACCTTGGAGAGTGAACCCCGTTGTGCATGCTAGGAAAGTGCTTGCACCCTCCTTGTCTTAAACATTCCTTAATAAATGCATTCAAAAATGGATATTTTTAAAGGTGGCATTGTTATTATTTCTAAATCATAGAGATGTTTTGAGGTGTATCTAGAGACAGAAGGTGAAGTTTTAAGAAATGTATAGGGGCTGGAGACCTGGCTCAGACTCTTCTGCCGGAGAACTGGATACATAGCACAAAGGTGGTGTACACAGATATACATGCAGGCAAACCTACAATTCACTTTAGATAAAAATAAATTAAGAATTTGAAAAAGCCTCTTTATAAAACAAAAATGAAACTTCTGTGTGCTACTAGATATGCACATATGTAAATACATATATAATTTTTAAATTAAAAGTACTTTCCCCCTGTGTTGGGAACTGAACCTAGAGCCTTACATTGGAAAGGCAAGCACTCTACCACTGTACTAAATTCAAAACCCATTCTTTATCTTTGTTTTGTTTTGTTTTGAGACAAGGTCTCCTGTGGTTCAGGATGTCCTCAAGCTGACTCTGTGATCAAGGATAACATTGAACATCTGGTTCTGCCTCCAGTTCCCAAGTGCTGAGAGCTCAGATGTGTCCCACCACACCTGTGTGCTGGGTTTGTTCCTGTTGAAAACAAGCAAAAGAAACTTACCCTAAGTACTACCATTTTGTTTTCAGACTCCATTTAGTCATAGGGAGAAACTAAATTCAAGGCCCCAGGCCCCAGGGAGCTGGGGACTTCCCTGTAGCTGAGCAGTGTCTGTTGTGAACAGTTGTCTGAGTCCAGACAGCTCAGGGACACCTGCAAGGAGACTGTTGTCCAAGTTCAGACATTTCAAAGACAGCTTCCCCGGCTTACTGAAAGGGTCAAACAAAGTTCATGTTCCCAGGCCCAGGAACCCACTCCTAACCTGACTGATGGAAACTCCCTTGCTCAACCTCATGTCAAAAATGATTGGACAGTGCTACAGTCCACCCCTCCCTTTGTGGTCTCATCCTAACAATGTCCCTTCAGGGTCGTAACTCAGCTCCTGAGTAGTGGATTGATTATAATAAATTTCTGTCATCTGCATTGATAGATGGTATTTGAATTATGTTGGATTTATGTTGGATTTAAGTGTACTACACAACAGGGACCCAGCATGATAGGCAAGCTTTTATAATTATTAGTTTTATAATTAGAAATAATAATGATGATGATGATGATGATGATGATGATGATAATAATAATAATAATAATAATAATAATAATAATAATAAATAATAATAGTAATAATAATAATAATAATAAATAGTAATAAAGATTTCCAGTGTTTGGTAAACTCCACCAGTGGCGGTATTGGCATCTTCTATATTCCCGTACAGAAAATACATCTAACAAACACTTGAAGGGGTCTCCAGCCTTTTCACGGTATAAGGTGGTATTGTTATCTACGGGTGGGTAGATATCCAGGGATGCAAGGCTTTCTTTGAGCTCCGGGATCACAGAACCTAGGGATGCACGCTTAGGACAGCCCAAGGTTCCCTGGCATCCCGCAGTGTGAACTTCTGTGTGAAGACAGCAGGGCATTCTGAGCAGAGAAAAAAAAACATTGGCAAAGGGCTTTGGAGTGGTTGTGCCAAGATGCAGAGGCAGATGAGCACTGCCCACCCCCTCCCCACACCCATTGTTCAAGTCGCCTGTCCTCACTGGGCATCAGCTGTCTACTGCTCCTGCAGTCTGTGCTCACCCTGAAGCCTGAACAGCCGTCCAAAAGACACAGCCCAGCCATGTCGTCCCCAGCTAAAAAAAAAAAAAAATCCCCCCCCTGCTCTTTTCTCATGGGAAAGCCTTTAATCCTTGACAGGACTGTGTGTGTATTGGGGGAATTCTGGGGGTTTGTTTTGTTTTGTTTTTGAGGCAGGCTGTTATGTGGCTGAGACTGGTCTTCATTCAACTTGCTTTGTAGCTAAGGATAATCTTGAACTCCTAAACCTCCTGCTTCTACCTCCTAAGTGCTAGGAGTTCTAGTACGTGCCAGCATGACAAGACCCATGAAAGCTTGCATACAGGAAGTTCTGTTGGTTTTACCTTGAAAATCTTTCCAGAATCTGGCCTCTGGGCATGTGTGGAGTGCCCAGTGCAGGGCATACCGCTGTTGCTCCCTGGGTTCCTGGAGAGCATTTGTAGCCATTACTCTGCTTCAGCCTCCCACCCCACCTCCCCTCACTGATGCAGATGCGCGGAAGCCCTCTTTTCAAAAAGCCCAGCACATCCTCTCCCTCTCTGGTATCCCTGACAGGCCTGCTCTTCTCCCTCACCCCTAGCTTCCAGCCACACTTGCCTCCTTGCTGTTTCTCTCACACACCAGGTTTGCTCTACTGCGGTCTTAGGATCTGTGCTGCCTCTCCTCTAAAGGCCTCTCCCCAGATTGTCACTTTCCTCTTTCAAATCCATCCTGCTCCTGCCATCTCTAAGCTCTCCCTGTGTAATTAATTCCCTCTCTGTTTCTTTTTCTCCCTGCCCACCCCAACC
This sequence comes from Mastomys coucha, assembly GCF_008632895.1. NCBI lineage: Eukaryota > Metazoa > Chordata > Mammalia > Rodentia > Muridae > Mastomys > Mastomys coucha. The sequence goes on along the minus strand of NW_022196904.1, from coordinate 116,341,187 downwards.
CCTTCACCCCAACCCCCGCCCCCATCTGATCCCTCCACTCCTACCTTACCCCCACCCCTCCCT
>NW_022196904.1:116313915-116341058 GCF_008632895.1 Mastomys coucha | reverse complement strand
GCACACCCCTCCCTTCCCCTACATCATCCCTCCCTTCCCCCACCCCTCCACTCCCCACCCCCACTCCCCACAGGAGATGACTCGAATTTGCCCAACTCTGTCACTCAAGCTCTTCCTCTGTGTGACAGTGGATGGTGGACAGGGTGTGAGGGCTGTGGTTCTGGGTGTCAATCTCAAGTCTTCCCTGGCAGATGCTGTTGCTAGGAGCCCCCATAGAGCAAGTTCCAGGAAGGTGGGGGCTGGAAATAAGGCTGAACTGGGCCTAGAAACACCAGCAGAGACATAGTTCAGGGAGAGAAGACATCGTCGACAAGAGGCTGTGGGCCTCCAGGTTTAGCTGCAGGGTTTTGCCTGCTTGTATGTCTGTTTGTGTACCATGTGTGCTCGAGGTGCCCAAGGAGGCCAGAAGAGGGCACTGGATTTCCTGGAACTGGAGTTATAGACTGTTGTGAATGTGATGTGGGAGCTGGATTGAACCTGGATCCTCTGGCAGAACAGTCAGTGCTTTTAACCCTGAGCCAGCTCCCCAGGCTCCCAGAGTAATTTAACAAAGAAGCCTGAGAGTGTAGCCCAACGTTGAAGTGCTTGTCTTAGAATATACAGACTCCTGCAACAAAGTGAAATTGTTAGTCATACAACAATCGGTGAGCCTGGGAGGCCATGGGCCCTGCTGCTTTCCTGTAGGGCTCCTGTAGAGTTGCCTGAATTCTTCCCTCAGCTCTGCTTTCCCACTCACCAGGCAAAAGTCCCACACCTTTGCTCCTCAGACAGCTGCACACTCATTTCATGCAAGCCTTACTTCTCAGAAAGGCCCTCCTTGGCCACCATCAGGACCTCATAAACCACATCTCTCCTTCTGATCTCTCCTTAGCCTTCATCTCTAGTGGATGCTGTCTTGTCTCACTAGTATGAGGACAGCAGGCTTTCATTTCTTGCGTGTGTGTCTGCTAATGTGTGTGTGTGTGTGTGTGTGTGTACACGTTTGGGTATGCATGTGAGCCACTGCACACATGTGGAAGTTAGAGGGACAACATGTAGGAAACAGCTCTCTCTTTCTACCATGTAGGTTCCAGGTATTGAACTCAGAAACGCAGGTTGGCAGCAAGCATTATTACCCGATCATTTACCTTGTCAGCTGGACAATGGTCTTTGTCTGTCGTGCTCATTGCTGTGTCTGATGTCTAGTGAAATGCCTGGCACAGAAGAGGTCACACATACATTTTTTTAATTTCAGTTTTTGAAATAGGGCGTCTTATAGCCCAGGGTGGTCTGGTACTTGCTGTGTAGCCAAGCATGACTTGGCCTCCTGATTAACCTCGCTTCCACCTCCTAAGAGCCTGGATTAGGTAAGTGCTACCTCTCCTGGTTCCCAAGCTGCTTTTGTTTGCTTTTAACTAAGGCATAAAAACCTAGAAGTTATGTCTGCTAGTGGGGCATCTTGGTTCTAAGCATTCTGGACAGCTGATGCTTAATCTGCCAGTAGGATTATCTCAAGGGAAGAAGGCTATCTTTTGTCTTGTGATTTTGGTCCCAGTGGCTGGCCCCATTGTTGTGGGCCTGCAGAGAGGCAGAGAGTATCACCACAAAAGAGTGTGGCAGAGCTGCAAGCTGATGGCAGTCAGGAAGGAACCCAAGCAACTAGAAAGAGCAGAGAGAAGACACACCCTTCGAGACCTCTGGTGACCTACTTCTTCTGACCTAGTCCCTGTCCTCTAGTTTATAAGCCCCTCCAATACTGTCAAGCTACAAATTCATTCACGGATCAGTCTATTGATTAGATCAGAGCCCTCAAGGTCCAATAACCTCAAAACAACCAGATCCATCAGCTGGGGTCCATGTGTTCAGCACATGAGCCTTTGGGGGATATTTCATACCCAGACTGTAACACGAGCCTACATGACTGTCATCAAATGAGAGAAATTTTAATTTCGAGGGGAAAATCCAAAGTACAAGAGAGAAAGTAAACAATAGGCCTCCAGGACTAGTCACTGTTTAACTTGCCAGCTGATGACAGACTTTCTTTTTCCCTGAGACAGGAGGCTCCTTCAAGTGTGCCATATGCCGAGAAGCTGCATAGGCCTTTATGCTTCACTTTGATCATGCTCACTCCTAAACAGGAATTCCGAACCCCAGTTTACTGAAGGGCATAGAAGGGCAGGATGGTCTATTATTCTGTCAAGGACACAGCTTGACTGCATTGGGTGTAAAGGCTAGGCCAAAGATCAAAGGTCAGGGGGTGGGGTGGGATGGGGTGGGAGATCCTGCAGCTCATTGGTAGTCTGGCACCTCACCCCCTAAAAACCAAGGCAGGAGGATGGAGGAGGATAATCCTGGAAAAGAGGGAGGTCAGCAGAGTGGAGAGGGATGGAAAGAGCTCCAGGGCTAAATATGAAACAGTATATATTCAAGAACTGTCATTTGAAATAAATTGTTCTATATAACTAATGTCTTTAAAAAACCTTAAAATATAAAGCTCCAAAGGTCTTATGCTTCCACATCTATTGCATTTATCACTGCACCATGTTTTGCTTTTATAATTTCTAAAATATGGGGGCTGAAGAGATGGCTCAGCGGTTAAGAGCACTGACTGCTTGCTCTTCTGAAGGTCCTGAGTTCAGTTCCCAGCAACCAACCACATGGTGGCTCACAACCATCTATTATGAGACCTGATGCCTTCTTCTGGTGTGTCTGAAGACAGACAGCTACAATATACTCACATACATAAGATAAATAAATAAATCTTAATAAAATTTAAAAATTAAAATTAAAATTCTAAAATATATACTTTACTTTTCCTAAATTATATTTTATTTAGTGTATGCATGTGTGTGTGTGTGTTTATATGTGTGTATGAGGATATCTGCATGTGTATGTATATGAGCAGTGTATGTGTGCATGCATGTATGGGGCCCTGTGGGAGTCAGTTGTCTCCTGGGGACTCAAGTATTCAGGTCCTTAGTCTTGATGGACAGCAGCTTTACCCTTGAGCTTTCTTTTTTCTTCCTTTATTTTCTATTTTCCTCTTTTTAAAAAATTGAGGGAATAGAGATATGGCTCAGAGACTTAACAATGCTGTGTGCTCTTCCAGAGGACCCAGGTTCAGATCCAGTACCCATATGGCATCTACTTCCACTTATACACATGTGGGCAAAACACTCACACACAAAATAAAAAGCAATCAGTGTATTTCTTTAAAAGTTAAAAACAGGATGTAGCGGTCCACACCTTTAACCCAGGAGACAAAAGTAGATAGATTTCTGTGAGTCCAAGGCCAGCTTGGGCTACACAGTAAGACCATGTCTCAAAAATAAAAAAATAAAATAAAATAAAATCATGTCCTCAAATCCTACATGTTGTCAATGTGTCCTTCTGTCCTTCTGAAGTATTCCAGGCAGCCTCAGTGAGTGGTCTCTGGAGCAAACTACTAGATTCTCATTCTGGTCTGCTCTGATACGGTGGGGACCTTGAACAGGATCACCTGGACCTCAAAAGACTTGTTTACTGTAGTTATGTGAGTGCACTGTAGCTGTCTTCAGACACCCCAGAAGAGGGCATCAGATCCCATCACAGATGGTTGTGAGCCACCATGTGGGAGTGAACTCAGTACCCCTGGATGAACTGTCAGTGCTCTTAACCACTAAGTCATCTCTCCAGCCTCCATAGTCTTCCTTTTAAATAAATGTTTTAATTTTAAGCCAGGCAGTGGTAGCTCGCCCCTTTAATCCTAGCACTTGGAAGGCAGAGGCAGGGAGATCTCTGTGGGTTTAAGGCCATCCTGGTCTACAGAGTGAGTTCCAGGATGGCCAGGGCTACTCAGAGAAACTCTGTCTCTGTGACACATATGTTTGAGGAGGCCAGAAGAGGGTCTTAGATACCTTGGAGCTGGAGTTATAGGGATGTGTGAGCCACCAAGTAGGAGATGACAAACATATTTGTGTCTTCTAGAAGAGCAGCAAACACTCTTTTAACAACTGAGCCATCTATCTTATACAGTGAAAATAGAAGTCTCACTCATAACATTATAATGAAAATTAAAATAGCTAATACATAAAAAACTACTTAGGGTCTAGAATTATAGCAACTAATGCTATAATTCTTATTGTAAACATTATAATCTGGGACTAGTGAGTAACAGCATTTACTGTGAAAAATCTTTGGTTTGGTTTTTGTTTTCTGAGACAGGGTTTCTCTGTGTAGCCCTGGCTGTCCTGCAACTAGCTGCAGAGGTCCTCTTGCCTTTGTCTCCCAAGTATTGGGGCTAAAGTCATGCACCACATTGCACACCCAGATGCTGTGAAAATGTTGACAACTTCAGTTGGATTCCATGAATCCATGTAAAGGTGAAAGGAGAGATCCACACGCATGATCAAAGACAACAATAAAAAGATTGATTTTTATTTTGTATGTGTAGGAGTGTTTTGGCTGTATGTTTGACTGTGTACTATGTGTTCTTGGTGCTCTCAGAAGCCAGAGTAGGACATCAGATCCCCTGGAAACTGGAATTACGGATGTGAGCCATCATGTAGGTGCCAGGAACTGAACCCAGGTCCTCTGCAAGAACAGCAGGTGCTCTTAGCCACTGACCCATCTCTCCAGCACCTATTCTAGGCTTTTTGAGGCAAGATCTATCTCACTGTGTAGCCCAGGCTAGGATGAACATCATTGTCTTCTTACCTCAGTCTTCCAAATGCTGGGATCACACAGTGGAAAAAATCTATTCATTTATTTGGTTTAGAGTTTCAGGCTGTAGTTCAAGCTGGTCTGGAACTCACTATGTAGTCCAGGCTAGTGTGGAATTCACAGTGATCCTATCTCAGTCTCCTAAATGGTGGGACTGTAGGCATGAAACCACTACTCTGGGTTTAGCATTTATAACTTTAATAGACAATGGCAAACCTCCCTGCCTGGGTCTGAATTCTCACATATATTAACTTCAAGAAATAGAGACATCTTAGCATAGAGTAGCCAGGTAAACTATTCTGTTGCACTAATAAATTAACTTGGACTGGAGCCTACAACTCACCACTGACAGTTAATGGCCAAAACAGTACCCAAACTTGTGCAGAATTTTTAAGTCCATGTGAAATTTCACAACATCGATTCTGCAATTTGCTTACATAATGATAGTATTTACTTTGTAATGTCCCTTTTCTTCCCCTAAACCTCCCCTTAAAGTATTTTCGTGGCCTAGATTGGCTTTTTGTCCTGTCAAATGACCCTAGGGCTGTTCTAACCCTTATGGGGTTAGCCCAGCGCCAGAGCTTCCTTCTATAAGCTACTTATTCTTCGGTAAAGTGATTCCAAAACAGCAGACTTCCTCCAGCCAACTCCAAGACCAGGTTTACGGGAGGGAGGGGTCAAGGGGAAACGACACGCAGGGGTAACGTGGCTCCCACCTGTAATACCAGCACTTGGGAAGCTGAGACAGACAGATGGATACGAGTTCGAGTCCATCCTGATCTACATAAAGATCTGCCTTCCAGGCCAGTTACAAGGGATTCACGTGACGATCTCGCGGGAACCGGTTGTGCAAGCAGACGGTTAATTTGTTATACACCTTTTTTTGAGTAAAGGAAGCCCGCCTCTCGGTACGGGAATCGTCATTGGATGGAGCGGCTGTCAATCACGCCGCATATAAATACAGGCCGCGCGGCGCTCGGACAGGCAGCGTGGCTTGAGTCCTCCGGTCGGGCTTGCGTGGTTGATCATCTCCTGGCGTAACCTTTGCCCACTGTGGCAGGTAGACTCATTTGCAGGTACCAGGGCCTTTTGGTCCGCACGGCCTCCTGGGCGGGCGGCGCGATGGCGGAAGCGGCGGCGGGCGCCAGCGGAGAAACCATGGCGGCGCTAGTGGCCGCAGAAGGTTCCATGGGCCCGGCGGGCTGGTCCGCTGGCCGGAGTTTCTCCAACTACCGGCCGTTCGAGCCCCAGACACTGGGCTTCAGCCCGAGCTGGCGGCTGACGAGCTTCTCCGGCATGAAGGGCTGAGGCTGCAAGGTCCCCCAGGAGACCCTGCTCAAACTCCTGGAGGGACTGACGCGGCCCGCGCTGCAGCCCCCGCTTCCCTCGGGTCTGGTCGGGGGCCAGGAAGAGACGGTGCAGGAAGGGGGCCTGTCCACCAGGCCCGGCCCCGGCTCAGCCTTCCCCTCGCTGAGCATTGGGATGGACTCCTGCGTCATCCCCCTGAGGCACGGAGGCCTGTCGCTGGTGCAGACCACCGACTTCTTTTACCCCTTGGTGGAAGATCCCTACATGATGGGGCGCATAGCCTGTGCCAATGTGCTCAGTGACCTCTACGCCATGGGCATTACTGAGTGTGACAACATGTTGATGTTACTCAGTGTGAGCCAGAGCATGAGTGAAAAGGAACGAGAGAAGGTGACACCGCTCATGATCAAAGGCTTTCGTGACGCTGCGGAGGAGGGAGGCACGGCAGTGACCGGTGGACAGACAGTGGTCAACCCGTGGATTATCATCGGTGGGGTTGCCACTGTGGTGTGTCAGCAAAATGAATTCATAATGCCTGATAGTGCTGTGGTAGGAGATGTGCTGGTATTAACCAAACCTTTAGGAACCCAGGTTGCTGCCAATGCCCACCAGTGGCTGGATAATCCTGAGAAATGGAATAAAATCAAGATGGTGGTTTCCAGAGAGGAAGTAGAGTTAGCCTATCAGGAAGCTATGTTCAATATGGCTACTCTCAACAGGACTGCTGCTGGCTTGATGCATACTTTTAATGCTCACGCAGCCACGGATATCACAGGCTTTGGCATATTAGGACACTCTCAGAACCTTGCAAAACAGCAAAAAAATGAAGTGTCCTTTGTCATTCATAATCTGCCCATCATTGCCAAGATGGCTGCAATCAGCAAAGCCAGTGGGCGCTTCGGCCTTCTCCAAGGAACATCAGCTGAAACCTCTGGGGGATTACTGATTTGTTTGCCAAGAGAACAGGCGGCCCGCTTCTGTTCAGAAATCAAATCTTCCAAGTATGGAGAGGGTCACCAAGCTTGGATTGTTGGCATCGTGGAGAAGGGAAACCGGACAGCCCGGATCATTGACAAGCCTCGCGTTATTGAAGTTCTACCTCGGGGAGCCGCCGCTGCCGCCGCTGCTGCTCCTGATAATTCCAACGCAGCCTCTGAGCCTAGTTCTTGAAATGGAATAGCAGTTGTTGGGAACTCGGAGCCATTCTACACGCTCACAGACTGTTGGCCAGGGTTGATTTTAAGACCTTTCCAAAGACTGCCTGCATAGTGCCTCCAGGTACTTTGCCTAGTTCCGTCAAAGGTTTCCTGTATGTACATCCAGGCCCAGAAGGAACACTGCTGCGGATGTGTGTTCATCTTCTGAGAGCATGAGGAGCAAAAACCCTTTTCCCAAAGCAAGATGAGGCTATTCCAGTTTTAGGGATTATTTTTTTGCACTGAGTTGATTTATTTCTGCACAGGGAGTACAGATTACTAAGATAACATATGAAAAAAGTAAACCTGCAACATGAAATTATTTGGACCAATATATTGATAAATCTAAATTGTTAGGAAAACTCTTACTGATTGTCAAATTTGTTATTAATTTTTTTTCTGAGAAACTGCCTCTTTTCCTGCTCTGGACAAGAGTTGAGCAACTTGTCCAGCCAGGAGAGGAAGACCGGAGCCACCTGCCTTGGTCTCTGATAATGATGCCTCTCCCTCTAACTCCCAATAAGGACTGGGAGAGGCTGAACAACCTCAGAGCCCATGTTGGCGGCCACTGAATTACACTGAAAATTCCTGGAGATTTAATTAATAAAGAAAATTTCTTACAGCTAACTAAATAAAAGGGACTTGGTTGGAAAACTCTTGTGGCTAATGTTTGGTTCTGTGGATCGCTTTGTCTTGTTTCAGACAGGTTCTTGGGCACCTTGATTTGCTTCTGCCTCCAGCGTGCTGCCAAGACCGGCTGGAACTCTGACTCTTTTTATCTCTTGACATTACATCTAGAACCAGCAAAATAGAAAGTAGATGTTGTCCTTGCCCCTGAGCCAAGGGATTTGGGTTTGCACTGTCCCCTGAGATGACAAAAGAGGGCTTGGAATGGATATAAACTCTGGGGATTTTAAGGTAAACAGAAAATAGGGGGGGAAAAAGTCTTGAAAGATGGCTTAGCAGAATAGAAGAGGCTGTCTGAAGGTGGGGATGCTAACAAGAAAGAGCTCTGGAAGGATTCAGAGAAGTGAAGGGAAGAGTTGGTGTGAGAAGAGACGCTGGCTAAAAACTTAGAATACACAGAGCAATTATGTCCTTACACTTGCAACACACACATTGAGATAGGTGGCTGCCTTTCACCTCTAGGAGGAAAAGACAAACTCCAGGCACAGCAGGAGACAAGGAATCCTGATTGAGAGTGCCTCTTAGCCATTAAAAAATCAGCCAGGGCTGGAGATGTGGCTCCAGGTTGAGGGCTTGCCTAGCATACCTGACAGTGGGTTCAGTGGGTAGGTTCCTTAGCACCAAATAAGGCTGGGTGGTGCCACTGGCACTTGGGAGGTAGAAGCAAAGGATCGGACACTCAAGATCATCTCTGTTATATTGTTCAAGGCTGGCCTGGGCTTCATCTATGTGAGACACTCAACAACCCCTGCAAAAGAAAACTGACCTAGGATTTGTTGGAGAGTGCCTAGCATGCAAAGGAGCTTTGGGTCAGTACCTAGTATTTTGGACATTGGGAGTACCTTGTACTTTGGACTTGGGGATAGGGTGCTGATAAAGGAGAAAGAAAATAAGTTTTAAAAACACTAGCCAGGGGCTGGAGGCGTAGTTCAGTATCACAATGGTGTAGCTTGGGCAAAGTCCTAGTTTAATCTTTACCGCCAGAAAGAAACCTTGGCCAGGAAGCAGCCATCAGTGGCGTGACACAGATGAAATACTCTCGAGAAAATGACCGTGTCTGGTAACAGATGTCCCTCAAGCACAAGGCTCTTTATCAGGAAAGCCACCATCCTGAAGCCTCCCACTTGAAGTTTGATTCAATACCTTAAGAGTTTAAATGTCACACCCCTACCTCCCCAAACCCCACACTTCTGATAGCATCTTGTGGTGTAGCCCAGGTTTGTCTAGATCATCCGGCTTTGGCCTCGGGAGTGCTGGCTCAGAAGTTTTGATGTTGTCTTCCGTTCTCCACTGACAATGCAACTTTGTTCTTAATGTTTTGCAATGTTGCTTCCCTTGTGCAAACTAGATGCCTGCACCGGGCAAACACCATCACTAGCCACATTCCAGCATTGTTACAGAGAAGGCCTTCCTATGTAGTCCTGTCTGGCCTGTAACTTGCTAGGTAGACCAGGCTGACCTAGAGCTCAGAGATTTTGCCAGCATCTGCCAACATGTGCCATAGGTGCCACCACACCTGGCTCTTTTTTTTTTTCTTCAGTTTTTCCATTATTTTTATGTGTATGATTGTTTTGCCTGCATGTAAGTGTGTATCACACACATCTGCAGTGTGCCCCATACCCAGGCCAGAAGAAGGCTTTGAGTTCCCTGAAACTGAAGTTACAAATGGTTGTGAGCTGCCTGTGCGTGCTAGGGATGGGATGTGGGTCCCCTGCAAGAGCCACCCATGCTCTTAACTACTGAGCCACGGCCCTGGCCACTCTGCTGCTGCTGCTTTTCTTTTTTGTTTTTTCCATTTATTTATTCACTTTACATCCTGGTCACTCCCCACGCCCACCCCTACCCCCTAGTCTATTTTTATCTTTTTTGAGAGGTTCTCACTGTGTCACTCAGGTTGTCCTGGAACTCATGTAGACCAGGCTGACCTTGAAGTTACAGAAATCCACCCACCTCTGCTTTAATCCAAGTGCTAGGATTAAAGGTGCACACCACTATACCCAAGTAGGCCCCTCATTCTTATTCTTTTGTTTGTTTTTTCCACACAGGGCTTCTCTTTGTAATCCCTGGCTGTCCTGGAATGTAATCTGTAGACCAGGCTGACCTGAATCTCAGAGATTCGCTTTCCTCTGCCTCCCAAGTGCTGGGAATAAACTACCACCAGGCTCATTCTTAATTTTAAATACGAGCAATCAAGGATCACCGGACATTTGAGACAAGCTTCCAAGCTGGAAAACCACTCAAGGAAAAGAGACAATTCAGGGGTTGTGTGGGAAAGAAGAGGTACCTACAAAAGGATGGTTAGTAAAAGACAAAGTACTTAGGATCTACAAAGCTAAACATATAATACAGCAAGAGATGATAAAGTTGGGAAAGGCTATCAGAAGACAAAATTACAAAAATAGATGTGTAAATAGATGAGGAAAATAGATGGAAACCAGGAGAACCAGAAGGTCCAGCAGCCCAGGGGAGCTCCATAACAAGGCAGGTGGGAGAAAGAAACTCAGCAGCCTGGTCTACAGGTGAGCTCAGGGACAGCCAGGACTATGAGTAAAAGCCTGTCCTGAAAAACCAAAAAGGAAAAGAAAAGTGGAATGTATCAGAGACTAATGCAAGTGTTCTCAAAATTAGAAAACTGGACATAGTGGCTCAACAGCTAAGAGCACTGGCTGCTCTTCAGAGGACCCACGTACCATTCTCAGCACCCACACGGTGGCTCACAACCAGCCATAGCTCCAGTTCCAGGAGATCTGATACTCTCTTTGGAACCAAAGACACCAGGTATATGTGTCGTGCATATACATACATAAAGGCAAAAATGCAGACATGTAAAAAATTTAAAAATAAAAAAGGGGGTTTCTTGTTTTTGTTTTCTTAAATTGAAAGTAGCTAGACGCTGGGCAGTGGTGGCGCACGCCTTTAATCCCAGCACGTGGGAGGCAGAGGCAGGCGGATTTCTGAGTTCGAGGCCAGCCTGGTCTACAGAGTGAGTTCCAGGACAGCCAGGGCTACACAGAGAAACCCTGTCTCAGAAAAAAAAAAAAAAAAGAAAGAAAGAAAGAAAGAAAGAAAGAAAGTAGCTAGGCTTGGTGGTACATGCCTACAATCCTGGCATTTGAGAGGTGGAGACAGAATTATGAAGGGTTCAAAGTCACCTGTAGGCTTGTATTTCTCATAGCCTTCTTTAGGGGTTTAACCTCCCTTCTAGCCAACACCCAACAGAGGGAGTGGGAAATAAACGTTATTAGGGTACGGGGGAAGTGACCTGTTTAGAAATAGTTCTTTGGGGTAATTCCAATCTTCATTGTTCTCAGTCCTGTCTACTAGCAAACACTAAACATGAACCAGAATCTGCAGTCCAGTCCACTTGGCAGACACCACGCATGAATCAACAAGGGCAGTTCAATCCAGTTGGCCCAAGTGTGTGGAAGCTACAAAAAGCCATAGGAACTTCACAAGAAGTTCTTGGGTGAGTTTCTCTCTATGAAGTCACCACAAGCGAGGCTCAGCAAAACGATGTAAGGCGAACAAATACATGTGTGTAGTCAGCGAAGACCAGCAAGGCAGAGCAAGGCAAACCAATGCTCCAGCCCCCACTGTCTGTGAGGTCATATTCATATTCCTCCTAAACATCACACATCCTTTCACGTGTGTGCCCCCAACACAACATCATTTAACATAACTGACTTTCCAAAGAAGCCAGAAGCTTCCACTTCAGTCACCACATGTATGTTTAGAGTTCCAGGCAAGCCTGGGCTGAATGAGACCCTGTCTTTAAAAACAACAACAATGGGGCTGGAGAGATGGCTCAGTGGTTAAGAGCCCTGACTGCTCTGCCAGAGGTCCTGAGTTCAATTCCCAGCAACCACATGGTGGCTCACAACCATCTGTAATAGGATCTGATGCCCTCTTCTGATGTGTTTCAGGACAGTTACAGTATACTCACATACATAAAATAAATAAGCAATAAAGCAGCAAGTGCTCTTAACTACTGAGCCATCTCTCCATCTCTCCAGCCCCTTAAAAGCTCTTATTGGTCCCTTTTCCAGACTGCATTTGACAGTAGAAAGGAAAGAGGCATGGCTGGAGGCTGCCTCTGCGTGGGTCCTCTACTTAACGTGGGCCAGAGTTAAAGGTTTGGCAGTAAGGCAGCACCCAAGCCTGCCTTGGGGACAGGCTGGACACACATGTGATGTCAACAGGTGACAGAGAGAACAGTGTCACCTGGAAATGGAAAAGAGTGGCCCAGTGAGTACGATCACTGGCTGCTCTCCCAGAGGACCTAAGTTCCCTTCCCAGCACCAATGTGGCCACTCACAGCTGTCTGTAACTCCAGCTCAGGGGATCTGATGCCCTTTTCTGGCCTCTGTGGATGCAGCATTGAAAAGCCAACCTGCGGTTTACTCGGGAATGATGGCCACTTAGCCTTGAAGTGATCTCTTGTAAATATCAGTGATTGTTTTCTGGAATGTATAGGGTTGCTCTTTCTTGGGAATTTCAGAACTTTACCCTAAGCTCAGTCATAAGACATTCCTGGTGAATCTGGGATTCTTATAATGACTGTGTTTGCTTAGGTAATGGTTCCTTAAGACAACTCCTAGATCTGATAAGATATTTTGGTATGCAGGAATTGACTTGCTAAACTGCTGTTTGTGTAACAAGCAGTAAAGAGTGCTTCTGCAAAGCTGCTAGTGTTCATCTGGAGCCAACCCCCCTCCTGCTGAGAAGCCTAAACCCATCCTCCAGCATCTCTCCAGCATCCCATGTAACATCCATGTAACATGTAACCCATGTAGGCACCAGGCATGTGAGTGCTTCACAGACATGCAAACAAAACACTAATTTGTTTTAAAGAAGCCTAAACCCATCCTCTAGCATCTATCTCTCCAGCATCCCATGTAACATCCATGTAACGTGTAACCTATGTAGGCACCAGGCATGTGAGTGCTTCACAGACATGCAAACAAAACACTAATTTGTTTTTTAAACAAACAGGTTGTCTGGGTGGTGGTGTTGCACACCTTTAGTCCCAGCATTCAGGGAGGCAGAGGCAAACAGATCTCTGGGTTCAAGGGCAGCCTGGTGTATAGAGTTCCAGGATGGCTAGGGCTACACACAGAGAAACCCTGTCTTGAAAAACAAAAAACCCAACCAACCAACAAACAAACCCACAAACAAATAGGTGCTGGAGGAAGAAGAGAGAAATGCAGTAAGAGCAGAAAGAAGATGGTGTTTATGGGAGAGCGACAGACAGAACAGAAGGGAAACTCCATGGCAGCTGGAGACAGGCTCACTGCCTCCTTCCCCCTTCATCTTCTGGGTAGCATTACATGCTCCCACATCTCAGCCTGCACCAGTCTTCTAGCCTCTTTGGGCTTCAGTCTTATAGTTGTAACTTAGGTGTAGCCAAGTTGAGCAGGATGGGACACATCTGTAATCCCAGCCCTTGGGAAGCAGAGGTGGGAGGAAACAACCTGTGCTACATAGTATGTTTGAGGCTAACCTGGGCTACATAAGGAGTTTCTGAATTAACAACAACAAAAAAATTGGTCATACACATCTGTGAACAGAGAATTATGGAGGACACACAGTGAGATATGCTCCAACACATGATTATTAGATCCACTGCGTGCCAGCCCTTGAGCAAACTTTGGTTTCCAAGAAACTCTAGTGTAGACATCTAGATACAAAGTTATGGTGGAAGGTGTAGAGTATTGTGAGAATTAGAAAGACAGAAGCCGCTCTTACTCCTGCTTCTCTCCCTTGCCCCTTGTTCCCCCTCTCTCCCCATTCTCTTCCCCTCTCTTTCCATGTGGTCATGGCCAGCCCCTACTTCTCTACTCTCTCCTTCTCTCTGCCTTTCTCTGCCTCTGCTACCCTCTTAACTCCCCTCCCCATGCCCTAAATAAACTCTATTCTATACTAAAAAAAAAAAAGAAAAGAAAGAAAGACAGAAGCCCAAATTCCTTTGTTTCTAAAAATGTATTGTATGTGTGTGTGTGTGTGTGTGTGTGTGTGTGTGTGTTTGCACATGCTCACAGGAGTGCACAGGGACACGTGTGTGGAGGTCAATCCCTCTGGCCCAAAGTCTTTTTTTTTTTTTTTTCAAGAGAGTTTAGCTTTCCAGAGTGACAGGCTTTGAAGTGGGCTTTGGAGGGACAGTCAGGTTAGGTCTGAGCTACTAATAGTGCCACTCACTGGGCCACACATATTCCAACCACCGCACCCACTCTATCCATCACATACATGAAGGCCTCCTTGGAGGCCACCTAGGCCAGATCCCTGCTATCTATAATCTTGGAAAACTGAGGCTAAGATTAGCAAAGATCTTAAGAACACTGACAGTGGATACTCAAGCACTCTGCTCCTGGAGTCCTGACATACTCTACTGCCTATCTCACAGACCAGGCCACATCTCTCTGCTGTCACACAACCTGCCCAGCCATAGCCTCTACCACTTTGCTCTCAAGCAGCCATCATCTCGTCCATTCCAGTTGGGGAAGGTGGCCAGGCTCTTGAGAGCAATAGAGAGATGTAGGCATGGACATGCTTGCCTGACCCAAGCCATACATCCTGTAAAATATTTATTGGCCTGTGCTAGAGAGTCACCCTAGGTTTGAAAAGACACAATCTCTTGGGAGATCAGGTCTCTAAAGAGCTATTGACAAGTGTGAACTGAACGATAAGACCAAATATGTTGAGGCTCTGACTTAAGCAGGCAGGCTGCACAGCCACGGTACGGCTAAGAAGACTGGAGGAAACTGACTGGATGTGAGGGGTGGACGAAAGGGCTTGGGAATAAAGAGACCAGCTAGTGGGGCCATGTGTGTGTCCAGGCACACCCATTCTCTGTTTAGGACTGGCCTGTTCTTCAAAGGATACTGATGTGGATCAAGGACCACAGATGTTTCACAAGATGCTTTACAAGATGAGTCGTTGTGGAAAGGCCCTTGCCACATAAGCCCAGTGACATGAGTTCAATTTCTGGGACTCACAGAGGCAAGAACCAACTCCACAAAGTTGTATCCATCCTGGGGAGGATACAGAGGTGACCCCAGAGACTCCTCCAGAGTACCTGGGTTTGATCCCCAATACCCACATGGCAGCTCACTATTTCTCAAGTCCCAGGTGGATCAAACTCCCTCTTCTGGCCTCGCTGAGGACCAGGAATATATGATAAAATACCTGTATATATTAAATAAATATTTTTTATTTATTTTATAGTTACTAGTATTATTTTAACTATAAAAATAGTTTCTATTTTTCTCTTAAACTATTTTTCCACTAAAAGTGGCTTGACTAAGAAAGGGTCTTATTACCTTCCAGAATCTAAATTCTAAAGCAAGACACTGTGCAACTCTGCAACTTTTTTTTTTTTGTATTTATTGTAGAAAGGGATAGAGAGGGGGAAGAGTAGAGAAGTAGAAGCCGGCCATGGCCACATGGACAGAGGGGGAAGGGGATGGGGAGAGGGGAAGCAAGAGGGCAAGAGGGTAAAAGCAGCTCTGCAATTTATAAAGTCTTGACCATGCTGTCGAGGGTCAGGGCCTACTCATCCTTATAGCACCCAATATAGTGGAAACATTGTGGGCTTTTTATTTAAGACAAAATCTCACAGCTGGGCAGTCACGATGCACACTTTTAATCCCAGCAAGCAAATCTCTGATTTTGAGGCCACCCAGGTTTACAGAGTGAGTTCCAGAACAGTCAGGGATGTCACACAGAAACCTTGTCTTGAAACCAGTCTCCTACCCTCCCCCCACAAAAAAATATACCTCACTATATAGCCCAGGCTGGCCACAGCTCTCTCTTTCTGCAGTTCTGAGATTACATGTGTGCACCACTGTTGTGTGGTATCTGCCAGGGAACGCTGCGCAGACATCGGTTTAAGCCAATAAAAAGTCTTCATTAGCTGGCCAGCAACTACCCTGGGTGTTCAGGATCCCAGCGTAGCCCTGAGCCTTGAAGCTCAGAGTGAGCTTTCAAGAAAACATGTTCTGGGCTGACATACTTCAGTTAACAAAAAATAGTTGGCTAGCAGCAGAACTACAGAAGCCAAAGAGAAAAGTTACAGTTAAGAGACTTCCCCAGAACTATGGACTTATCATCAAATTAGGCCTTTGGTTTCAGTTTTTTCAGGTGGTACTGTCTACTTGAGTTCTTCAGCCTGAGTGATGCTTCCACCAGGCTGGCCTCGAACTCAGAAATCTGCCTGCCTCTGCCTCCCAAGTGCTGGGATTAAAGGCATGCACCACCACCGCCCGGCAGAACTCACTATTTAGACCAGGCTGGCCTCAAATTAAAAAATACTCACCTGCCTCTACCTCTTAAGTGCTGGGACGAAAAGGCAGGGCCCACCACACCCACCAGCAATCTTTTCATAGTGTTTTTCTAGTATTGGTTGTGAGGCAGTGTGGAGGATCGAGGCCTAAGCAGGCCCTCCACCACCATGCTTCGGCACTGCATGCATAGGTACTAACAACACAGCCTTCAAAACCAAACTGCGGGAGTTTGAAGTCCGGCACTACTAACTTACTAATGGTTTAAGTGTCTCAGTTTAACTTCTCAGTTTCCTTCTCTGTAAAGCAGGAATGGCCACACTATTACCTACCTCCTAAAGGTTGCCATGGCTACATATGTGAGCTGCTGAATCTGGCAGCCACGATCCCCCATTCCCCAGGCCCATCTTTACCCAGGAGTTATTCTGTGCCCTTACAACAATTGCATTGACTCAGTAAATTGGTCTCCTTTCTTGTTTTGTGTTGCTGGGACAGGGTCTCAAGTAGCTCAGGCTGCCCTTAAGTTTTCTTAGTATGGCTGAGGCTCACCTTGGACTCTTGATCCTCCTGTCTCAGCCTCCCAGGTGATAAGGATTACAAGCATGCACCACGCTTGCTTCAGATTCCCTGGCCTCGTTTAAACCAGTTCAGAACTGTTTCTGTTGCTTGCACTCTCTGTGAACTGCTGGCAATGCCCATTGGGTAAGCAACCCTCAACACGCCCACGCCTCCAAGAGCCTCTGAACTGCCCTCACTCGTCTCTCGATATCACAAATAAAACTGTGATGGCCTTCATTTTTTTTTTTTTAAATATGGAACGCTTCACGAATTTGCGTGTCATCCTTGCGCAGGGGCCATGCTAATCTTCTCTGTATCGTTCCAATTTTAGTATATGTGCTGCCAAAGCGAGCACGATGGCCTTCATTTTTGTCTCTTTAGATAAACGCACTAGCTTGCCAGAGGCATCTATCTGTACCTTAACAGGAAATCGCTACACCTTTGGGTTTTATTTATGAATTTGGTGCTAGAGTTTGACCCAGGGCTCCCTTGCATGCAAACCTCTACCACTAAGCTATATTCAGTCTCCTCTCCAATTTTAGGATCTAAAAACTGACTCTTTCTTCCATTCTCTTTTTCTTTCTTTTATTTTTAAAGATTTATTTATTTATTTTATGTGTATGAGTACATTGTAGCTGTTACAGATGGACCTGAGCAATCATGTGGCTGCTGGGAATTAAGCTCTAGCCCTGCTTGCTCTGGCCCAATTCACTGTAGCCATCTTCAGACACACCAGAAGAGGGCGTATGATCTCATTAAGGGTGGTTGTGAGCCACCATGTGGTTGCTGGCATCCAAACTCAGGACCTTTGGAAGAGCAGTCAGTGCTCTTACCCGCTGAGCCATCTCGCCAGCCCTCTTTTTCTTTCATTTCTACAAAAATGTAAACCATTTCTAAAGCACAGAACAGAAAGAGTGACTATAACCGAGGTACAATAACAAACAGCTTTCTGTGCAGCTGGCTTACACACACACACAGCTGGCACCATGCCTCATGCCTATAACTTCAGTGCTTGGAAGGCAATGCAGGGGGATTGGCATGTGTTTGACAGTACCCTGGGCTATGTAGTGAGTTCCAGTGTTATAAAGAGATAGCCTGCCTCAAAAACTCAAACCATCCACACCAACAAAAAAACCCTCTTCTTGGGTAACTCCATTCCTGTCATGACTGACCTTATGATTTTTTTCAGATTGGAAAATCTGAAGAGTTAGGGTAGCTCCGTGGACTCGGTACAGAGCTTAGCTAACATGGTCAAGTCTCTGGGTTCAATTCTGGAACCTTTTAAAAATGGGAAAGGAAGCCAGGCAGTGGTGGCACAGGCCTTTAATCCCAGCACTTGGGAGGCAGAGGCAGGTGGATTTCTGAGTTTGAGGCCAGCATGGTCTACAAAGTGAGTTCCAAGACAGAAGGGACTATGCAGAGAAACCCTGTCTTGAAGTCCCCCCCCCAAAAAAAATAGGGGGAAAGGGAATGCAGTTCTGACAGCTCGGCAGTTGAGAACCTTTGTTATCTGTCTGGTGATGGTGGCACAAATCTTTAATCCTAGCACTCAGGAGGCAGAGGCAGGTGGATCTCTGTGAGTTCACGGCCAGCCTGGTCTACAGAGTGAGTTCCAGGATAGCCAAGACTCTACGTGAAACCTTATCACAAACAGGGTTTGGTATTCAGGACCACTGATAACTTTAGCTCCAGGGGATTCGACATCTCTGATCTTTGCCAACAACTGCACTCATGTGCACACCCCCAATGCACATACCTGGACACACGCATACTCACAGTTTCCTTTGTAGATATTAAGGAGGAAGAAAAATCTTACGGGTCTGGAAAGATGGCTCCAAAGATAAGACCACTTGTTGCTCTTGCATAGGAGCAACTGTCTATAACTTCAGTTCCAGGGATCCCATATCTTCTTCTGGCACCAGGCACACAAGTGCTCCAAAGACACACATGCAAACATACAGGGAGAGAGAGAATAAAACACAAAGAAGTCTTTTAAAAGGCTTCAAAAAGCAGCCAATGTAAACAAATTTGGTATCCTATTGTGCATTGTGTAAGGCTGTGATAGTGACCCATATCTACCTACCACAGATTTCAGTGTCATTCCTTCCTCTCCTTGTGGGATTGCTTCCAATCATTGGAATCCACTGAGTAGGTCGCTGAAATGGGCTACAAAGTCTGGGTCCTCCTCCTCTCTGGAAGTCTTTACTTTTTCTCATCAACCTCTTTCAAATTGTGTGAAGGCTGTCCACATGAAATGACCACGCACACACGTTGGGTCCTTCACTTGTAGGGTTTTTGCTCTCAGTGGACCCGCCTCCTCCGCGTCTGCCATTTCTCTTTGGCGCCATCTGGCGCCCATTAAGCAAGCCACATCGCATTAGATTTTCTGCTCCAGTCTCTTTCCCAGATTGAATTTGTACCTTTCCCTTTAAAGAAGTTTCGCCTGGGCGGAAGAACTCGAGGGCACAGACAGAGAAAATACACTTGAATCTTCCCTCAGATTGGTCCAGACGGGGAAGGGGCGGGCCGTAGCAAATATCCATGTATATGATTGGGTGCTCCTCCGGCTCCGCCCCGGGAATGCACTGAGAAACCGTGATTGGTCGGAACGCGGCTCCGAGCGTGGCGCGGGGTTTGCTCTCGCGCGTCCGGTACCGGTGGGCGGAATGTCCACCGCAGGTGACGGTGAACCTGGTAATGTGGGGCAAGAAGACTCTGCTGCTGCCGGCCCGTTCAGATTCAGCCCGGAGCCCACGCTTGAGGACATGTAAGCAGTCCTTGTCCATCCTCGGGTGGAAAATTGACCATTTTGTTGTAATGAGGAGGGTCCCTCCACGTGGCCCACAAGAACAACATGCCCGAGTACATCCGGGACCTCCTGGCTGACCTCTGGAGAGCCTAGCTAGACATTTTGTGCATAGTGCACACCTGAGGCCGGGGAAATTGGGTGACGCCCCCGGGCACGTAAGTACCAACCTTTAATACAACCTTGGAGAGATAACAGAGGTCTGATAGTACCTCTGCACCCCAGGGGTGATGAGTAGTTGGACAGGGGAAGCTGAAGTGTAGAAAGTTTTGTTTGTTTTTTTTTTCTTGCAGAATGTCAAGGAAGGCTCCAGTGGGCAATGTCTCAAAATTGCATCCTGTGATTTAGCTAGACCTAGGTGTGTGGTGATAATGGTGTTAAGGTGGGGTACCAGAAGAAGTAACGGTAGGAAAATGGAATAATAAAGGGTGTTGCAAAATTTGGCTTGAGGTTAAAATCTATACAGGAGCACGTTCCTTTCCAGACGATAATAAGTCTTGTTAGGACTGGAGAGATGGCTACTTTGAGACCAGTAGTTAAGAGCACTAACTGGGGCTATAGAGTTGGCTCAATGGTTAATACCACTTATTGCTCTTCCAGAGGTCCTGAGTTCATTTCCCAGCAACCACATGGTGGCTCACCACCATCTGTAATGGAATCTGACGCCCTCTTCTGGGGTGACTGGGGAGTGTGACCATGTACTCACATACATAAAATAAGTAAATATTTAAAAAGAAAATCTTGTTAAAAGGTAGTAACTTTGACTGTAGGATTCCGAGTCCCGTGTCCCCTTCTAGATGTATGCCGGATACCTGCACCTTGTCCTCTAACCCTGAGACTTGAAGTCTACCCTTTACTTTATTCCAGCCGACGTCTCCATGCAGAGTTTGCTGCCGAGCGGGACTGGGAGCAGTTCCACCAGCCTCGGAACCTGCTCCTAGCCTTGGTGGGAGAAGTGGGCGAACTGGCAGAACTCTTGTGAGTAGATGGGACACTTCCTGGAAGAGGTTTTTCGGGGGTGGGAAGAGAATGTGGTTGGTTTTATTTTCCTTATTGCTGTATTCTGTGCTAGGGATACAGAAATGAGAGTTGAGTCCCAGCCCTGTTGGGTCCTGGGAAGTTTCCAGGGAGAGTGAAATGTAGAGACAGTGAGGCAGACCTAGGTCTAAGGACAGTTGTCAGCAGGGCTGTGGTGGTACATGACTTTAATCCCAGCATGCAGGAGGCAGGCAGGTGGATATGTAACTTTGAGGCCAGCCTGCTCAATAGCATGAGTTTCAGGACAGCCAGGGGCACACAGAAAAATCCTTTCTCAAAGGAAAAAAAGAAGGTGTTGGGGGTGGGGCAGACAGTTGTCACCAGCATCAGTTGTGAGCTAGGTCATCTTGAACCCAAAGATGGGGCCTTGGACCAGGCGCCTCCATTCCTGGACGGAGGAGACTGATAGTACAGTTTTTAAGTGATCTGGAGCTGTGACAAGGGTTAAGGGGACATCAAGTGTTGGTGTGTGATGTAACCCCAGGATTGAGAGGCAGAGGCCGGGGATTAGGTTAGTGTTCATTCTCAGGCCACATGGGGACTCTGAAACCTGAGCTACATAAGAGCCTGTCTTGGGAGTGGAAGGGGAGACTAACACAAGGAGATGAGAAAGTAAGAATTTCTGAGATGGCAACCTCTGAATTAAGACCTAAGTATCACGAACGGGAAATCTATGAGGATGGGGGTATAGCTCACAGTAGAAGGAACAGTGATCACAAACAGAAGAGGTAGTCAGGCTGTGGGTAGAGAGGAGTTAGCAGGAAGGTGGACTTCTGCACCTACTCAGGTCTGGGGTTTGGTTGGAGTGACGGCAGTTAGGGCCAGTGAAAAGTAGAACTGGACCTCGGAGTGTCTCAGCAAGTGTTCTCTTGATTACTCGGTGGCTTAGGTAGAGTCATGGGGCTCTGGCTGTTATCTATTAAAAGTCTCTTTCCCACCTGGCTCTACCCAGGGCCCGGGCAAATAGATTGTCCCTGGGGGGATTTTCTGAGCTGTGGTAGTGTGAAACTATAGACAGGCCCACTAAACTAGCAAGCTTATGTGTCTGTCTTGTTCTCTTTCTAGCCAATGGAAGTCTGATGCAGAGCCTGGTCCTCAGGCATGGCTGCCAAAGGAGAGAGCAGCCCTTCAAGAGGAGCTTAGTGATGTCCTCATCTACCTGGTAGCATTAGCAGCCCGTTGTCATGTGGATTTACCTCAAGCAGTAATCTCCAAAATGGACACCAACCGCCAACGTTACCCAGTCCATCTGTCCCGAGGTTCTGCCTGCAAGTACACAGACTTGCCCCATGGGACCATCTCTGATAACCAGGCTGTGGGAGCTGGAGACCCTGCCTCTGAGCTGAGAAACCAGCCTTCCACATAGAAACAGGGTGCTAGTCTGGTCTTATTAAGTGTGGGCCCAAGTGTTTTCTCTCTCAATAAAGTGACTTAAGGCCAACAATATCTGTACTTTTCTTGAGTAGCTAGACAGAATATCTCAAATCCTGAAGAGAAGCAGGGTTCTGTCCATGTAACTAACAGTTGCGTTTTACCTTTTTAACTTAAAACTTGCAGAAGCAGAGAGCAGGAAGTATATATGGACCACAGTCTTTGATGAGTGCAGAATACAGTTTCCTTTCCTTGGTCCTTTTGTACAAGTAAAGACTGCCCACCTCTCCCTCCTGGCCGATTGCTGTTCTTCCTTTCCAGCTAGACGGTGTTGAATGTTCAGTTTATGTGGTGTGTGAGCACATTATGTCTCCTGAGACACCCGACTTCCTCCCAAAAAGTGAGGTGCTGCAGAGAAGCCAGCAGGAGGGGTGCAGTGATCGTCTGCCTCCTCTAGTGACCTTCATGCCTTCCCAGATAAAAGGATTCATCTGATATTAAAAATGGCTTAGTTTGAAGCTGGAGAGATGGCTCAGTGGTTAAGAGCATTAACCGCTCTTCCAGAGATCCTGAGTTCAAATCCCAGGAGCCACATGGTGGCTCACAACCATCTATAGTGGGATCTGGTGGCCTCTTCTGGCACACAGGTGTAAATGCATACACAAAATATTTTTTTTTAAAAAGGCTTAGTTTTACATTCCACCTCACTGGATAACATTTAATTTTATTCCCTCCTTTGTCCCTGTATTTAATCAAATCTGCAATGCCCTGACTTGTCTCTGGAGCTCCAGCTGCTTTTCCTTTACCTGGACAAATTTTAAAACATGACTTCTGGAGCTGGAGAGATTGCTCAGCAGTTAAGTGCACTTACTGCCTTTTTTTGTCTTTTGTTCATTGAGACAAGGTCTCTACATATTGTTGGCTAACTTGAAACTTGCTGTGTAGACCAGGCTGGCCTTGGACTCAGAGATCCATCTGCCTCTCTCTGTCTCCCAAGTGCCGAGATTAAAGGCGTGCACCACTACACTTAGCACTTAAGGCTCTTGCAGAGGACTAAAGTCTTGTTGCCAGTACCTACATCAGGCAGCTTACAAATGCCTTGACACTAGCTCCAAATCTTACTCTACCTTCCCGGTTTGACTGGCACCTGCATTCAAGTGTGCACAAATCCACACACTTTAAAAACAGAAATAGTACTTCCAGGCTTACGAGACAGCTCGTCAAGCCCGATGACTAATGACCCAGACTATTGCAGAGACCCACAGGTAGAGTGGGAAACCAATTCCTGCAAGGTGCCTTCTGACCTCCGCTCACCGTCCCCCATCCTGTCTCCTAATTTTTAAATCACATTGGGACATGGTGTTGTGTTGCATACCTGTAACACCAATAACCACTGCATTAAGGAGACTGAGAAGGACATAAGTTTGAGGACAGCTTGGGCTACAAACCCAGACTATTTTTTATGTGTATGCTTTGCCAATGTATGTCTGTGTACCATGTCATTAGTCAGGGCTTTAGGTCCCCTAGAACTGGTGTCATGGCCATTAAGTCATGTGAGTGCTTAGGACGGAGCCCAGATCCTCTGCAAGTGTTTTGTTTTTTTAAATCCTGTGATCATCAGTTTCCTTGACAAATGGTAGGTACAGTTTCACTGCTGTACCGTTCACTAGCTGTCTGCAGAAGTGGAGGTAAAATGAGGTTTTGAGCTAGCTATGGTGGTGTAGGTTTGTAACTTCAGGAGTCAGAAAGAGGATCCCCAAACGTTCAAGCCAGGTGTATATAGAGAGTCCTGGATCAGGTTAGGGTTAATTAAATTGGAGGGGGTGCTAATGTACTTACATAAGTACTTAAATCTACTTACATAGCCCCATTTCTCTCCTTTGCCATAGCGACCCTCAAAGACTGCAAACACAATTATCTAGTCAAGAACATTTCCTGTTTATGGCTCTTTTGAGAACTGAGATTGAGGCATAGCCAGCCAGGTGGGTGTGTCTCCCAATCCTAGCCTATCTTATAGCCCCATTTGGTCCCATACCTAATGCTCCCCTTCCCACCCACCTCACTTACAGTCATCGTGAGGTGAGGATAGAATACTTTATTCACTCAGAAGGGCCAAGGAAATGTAATCGGAGACCAGGCATGGTTCTAGGGACCTCAGTAGGGCATTCCCTATCTCCCAATCCCAGAGCACCCCGACCCAGGTGCAGGCATGGAAGGAACAATTCAGGTGCAAGTCCCAAGTGCCCCTCGCTGCCCCGCCGTGGCTCAGCTGCCCTCGCACTCCGGGCAGCGCTCGGTGGGCGTGGCGGCTGTGGCACTGGCGGGTAGCTTGAAGTCTCGGCCGCAGCCCGCGCAGATGTAGAGGCGGCGCCGCATGTGCGCGCGACGGTGGCGGATGAAGTGTGAGCTGAGGCGGAAGCGCCGGCCGCACTCCGTGCACGGGTAGGGCCGCTCGCCCGTATGCGTGCGCGCATGCTCCGCCAGGTTGGAACGGTGGCCGAAGCGCCGGCCGCACACGGCGCAGCGGTGCGGCTTCTCGCCCGTGTGCACGCGCCGGTGCTTGGCCAGCGCCGAGCTCTGAGCGAAGCGCGTGCCGCAGTCGGCGCATGCGTACGGGCGCTCGCCCGTGTGCGTGCGTCGGTGGCGCGCCAGGCACGAACTTCCGCCGAAGGCTCGTCCGCAGTCCGGGCACGCGTAAGGCTTCTCGCCCGTGTGCACGCGCAGATGCTGCGCGTAATTGGAGCTCTGCGCAAAGCGCCGCCCGCAGTGTGCGCATGCGTACGGCTTCTCGCCCGTGTGACGCCGCCGGTGCTGCCGCAGGTTCGAGGCGGCGGAGAAGCGCTTGTCGCATTCCGGGCACTGGTAGGGTCGCTCGCCCGTATGCGTGCGGCCATGCTTGGTCAGCGCCGACTTCTGCGAGAAGCACCGGCCGCATTCCGTGCATGCAAAGGGACGCTCGCCCGTGTGGGTGCGCGCATGTTTGGCTAGTGTGGAGCGGCGCGCAAAGGCGCGGCCGCAGTCTGGGCACGCGTGGGGGCGCGCCGGGTCGGCCGACGGCGCTGGCATCTGGCTGGCAACCTGCAGGGAAAGGGAGGACAGGTCAGCCTTAAAAGGCCCCAGCGGAAACCTCGGTCTCCCGAACACTGCAAACTCTTTGCGCCTCAGTTCCTCCATCTGTGAAACAGGGAACTGTGCTTGCCTCTGTGACTTAATACATCACAATACCATGTGACATTATAGTTACATGTATTCACAAAATTTATTGGGCACGCTCTAGGTTATAGAGTTCGAGACACTGGGGATTTGGCATTAGATAAAAAGTGCCAGGTTTCTGACATTGTAGAGGTGAGACAGGAGGATCAAGAGATCCAGGCCAGCCTGGGTTACATACAGAGACCCTGTTTCAAAACCCGCGTGCTGGTAACGTAACAGTGACAGAGAGCCTGCCTGTGAGGACTGAGCCCTGGAGGAATCCTACCTACAAGTGTAATGGGTTAATTGCTGGAATACTGTAGATATACATAGGGCTGGGAAGACGCTTTTGTTGTTGTTGTAATAGGTTATCAGGAGGAAGGGAACATGAGGGTTTCCTATTTAAGGACCTGGGAAGGAGGACTTTGGCTGTTAGTGTAAATGAGATGGAGAATCACTATGAGGGATTCCTGAGAATTTTGATCAGGAAAGTGATGGTCACACATTTAAAAGGTTCTTTGGGAACCCAAATGAAGGAGAAGAAAGGACAGAACCAGGAGCCTAGTGAGGAGACTACAGCACTCATCTGACAGAAGAGTGGTTGGCCTAAGCCCAGGAAGCAAGTACAAAGTGGAGCCAGTGAGATGTTGGTTTCTCTCTCCACTTCATAGGTTGAGGTGAGAGATGGCAACAAACTGGCTTCAAGGTATGAAGACTCAAAATGACTATGAGTTAGTTTGACCTGCTTGCTTCTGCCTCTCCTCCTCGGATTAGAGGCATGGGACACCGTGCCTGGCCCCAGGTGACTAAGATGTTTAGGTTCAGAAACTGCACAGATGGGGGTTGCCATGTACCGAGGGGAACCAGGTAAGAAGTAGGATTTGGGGCTGGAGAGATGGCTTAGAAGTTAAGAGCGCTGCTCTTCCTGAAGTCCTGAGTTCAATTCTAAGCAACCACAAGGTGGCTCACAACCATCTATAATGACAGCTGGTGCCCTCTTCTGGCATGCAGGCGTACATGGAGGCAGAATGCTGTATTCATGAATGATAAATAAATCTTTTTAAAAAAGAAGAGGAAGAAGAGAAGGAAGAAGAAGGAAAGGGAGAAGATGAAGAAGAGATCTGTCTGCTTAGGGCTGTATGGAGCTCAGGAAAGAGCCAGGGTTAGCAATGAGAGGTTTTCAGCCTATAAATGCCTAGAGATGAAGAGATCTCAAGGGAATTGCGGAAGGAAACTGGAGCAGCCATTTGGCAAGTGTGGGCAGCAGCCAGGACAGGACAGCTTGGCCAGGCGCAGACTCTTGAAGTTTTCAAGCAAGCACCTCCTTGAGCTGCGAAGAAAAGGCAGATGCTGCTCTGACACTGAAGTTCTGAAGCCTGAAATGAGTCAGTCTGGACCTCTAGGGAGACTTGCAAGGGAGGAGTGCTGTGTAGCAAGCAGGTGAGGGGACTATGAAAGGCACAGTACCCTCTTCTAGTACCATGTCTAGATAGCGAAAAGCATGGCACAACTTTCTATCCATGGAGGAAGTTTGTGAATGAGGTGAAGTTTCCTTCCTGATGTGGAGGAGGACTGGGAGAGACAGGTGGGGGTGGGGGCACGGTGGAGTGATCCCCTAGAAAAACTGAGTACTGTGAACCAAGCAGTTAAAAACATTAATTCATTCTGCGCTTGGTGATGCAGACCTGTAATCCTAGCACTTGGGAAGCAGAGGCAGAAGGATCTCTGTGAGTTCAAGGCTAGCCTGGTTTACATAGCAAATTTCAGGACAGTCAAGATTACAAAGACCCTGTTTTTAAAAATAAACACACACACATACAAAACAAATAAAAAAAAAACATTAATTCATGACCAAAGAATCACTTGACACACAGGACAAGACCCATGCTGCCTTGTGTTCAGTCCAACACCCTCTTTTTACAGAGGAGGAAATACCATAAAAAGCTGTGAGTGGGGGCTGGTAAGATGGCTCAGCAGGTAAGAGCACTGACTACTCTTCCAAAGGTCCTGAGTTCAAATCCCAGCAACCAC